>NW_024070206.1:11767460-11934529 GCF_014754425.2 Oryx dammah
GTGTGTGTGAAGGCCAACGGAAGGGTTGGAAGCAGTCACAATTCCTGTTCCTATGGCCAAGATCATTCCTAATTTGAGACTGGGGTATAAACCTGTTTCCTTGTGGCCAAACATGGCTTCTGAACAGCCATGCTGCTGATGGGAACCCAAGAGGGCTGCTGCTGCTGCTAAGTCGCTTCAGTCGTATCCGACTCTGTGCGACCCCATAGACGGCAGTCCACCAGGCTCCCCCGTCTCTGGGATTCTCCAGGCAAGAACACTGGAGTGGGTTGCCATTTCCTTCTCCAATGCATGAAAGTGAAAAGTGAAAGTGAAGTAGCTCAGTCGTGCCTGACTCTTAGCAACCCCATGGACTGCAGCCCACCAGCCCTGTCCATGAGATTTTCCAAGCAAGAGTACTGGAGTGGGGTGCCATTGCCTTCTCCGACCCAAGAGGGCAAAAAGTCCATTTTGTAATATGTCTTTGATTGTCAGTCTCCTTCAAAACATCTTATATCTCATTGTAATAGGAACTTTTCTATTCCCAATATGGTGGTCTTTGCCACTTGCCCTTTGCTTTTATGTATGTGTATATATAAAGATCAGGCTTACCCAGTGGCTCAGGGGGAAAGAATTCACCTGCCGTGCAGGAGATGCAGGAGATGCAGATTCAATCCTTGGGTTGGGAAGATCCCCTGGAGGAGGGCATGGCAACCCACTCCAGTATTCTTGCCTGAAAACTCCCATGGACAGAGGAGCCTGGTGGGCTCCAGTCCGTGGGGTTGCAAAGAGTTGGACACGACTGAAGTGCCTGAGTATATATAAAGGTCACATATGTGAGTGGATGTATATAAAGAACACTGGGTTGTGCCCACACTTCCCAAGATGAATCATCTTTCAGAATTAAAGGTTTGTGACACATTCGAACTGTTCCTATTAGGAGGACAAAAGAATGTGAAGTGGCTAAAAACAGCAGATTCTGACACTAGTTCAGACCTCTGTTAGTTGATATTAGAGATAATTACTAGAGAAACTGTATATAAATAGCATTGATTTTCCAAAACAGACACCTTGTCCTGCTATTGGGAGGTCCCTAATGGTCATCTACCAGGTGAGCTAATCAAGGGAAGAAACTCTCAATGAACAAAAGGACTTAATTAGATTATGGTACATCACCCATTAGGGAGAAAAACTTCCATTCAAAAAGAACAACATTTAAAGAGATTAGAAAATGTGTAGGATATAGCGCTAAGTGATAAAGGGTTACAAAGTATGATCCTTTTTTTGGTTTTAAAATTATATAGAAAAGAGATTGGAAAGGTGGTCTTTAAAATTTTTGATTGTTATCTTAAAGTGGTAGATTATAGAAATTTTTTCTCTTTATAATTTCCTGTGTTATTCACACTAACTTCTCGCAATAACCATAATTTTACAACTAGAAAAAAATTGGTAAAGGAAAGGTGGTTTGACATTGAGAGTACAGTTCTTTCCCATTCTTCCCAACCTCTCTTAATAAAACACAAAACTTTCAGAGGTCACTCAAATCAGCAGCCAGGGAATAAAGCCCTTTTGGTGTGTGAACTAGTCACCTCTCCATCTGCACAGGTCCTACCTCCACAGATACCAAGAACCGACTACAGGACTTAAGCACCCAGGGATTTTGGTAGCCGCAGTCTCCCACAGACACCGAGAAAAGGCAGATGACAAGCTGCTGTCTTGGAATTTAGCTAATTTGGCTCGACTGTAAGAATTTCTGCTTTCCAGGTTCACTCCCTTTCCAGTCATCAAGCTTGGCATCCACCCTGAAGGAATTACTTTCGTTTCTTCAAGGCAGCTTGCTTACTCTCCCCATAGGCAGAGGTTGAGCTGTGTTTTTGCTGTGATTTTCTCCATCCCCTGGATACCTGAAGGGGCGAGTTCATTTCAGCTCTGGGCACTGGGCGCTCCTTTGTGACTTCAGAGGCAGCCCTTCCGCCCCGTCCATCTGGCCACCCACGTGATGTTCCCAGGCCGTGCCCTGGGAGCCCCTGAGCAGGTTCCCTCCTCTGGCTTTGGACATCGGCTCTGCTGCTTAGGAGCTAAGACACCGTGAGTGAGTTGTTTAGCCTCCCCAAGCCTCAGTGCCTTGTCTGAAGAAAGGGGATCATCAAACCTACTCTGAGGGCTGAGATAACACACCTGTGGAGTTTTGCTTGGTGCTTGGCATAACAGGCTCTCAGCCCATCAACAGCAGTTGCTATTTTTCAATGATTCTGATGTTTCTGCTTCTTGGTTCTTCTTTCCAGGGAAGAATCTGGTCTGTCTCCAAAGGCTCCCACATCTCTTTTTTAAAAAACCATATTAAACTTTTAACAGAAATGCTAATTATAAAGACTATCAATTAGGCATTTCAAAAAATTTAAATTTTTTTTTTAAATTTTATATTGGTGTATAGCTTATATATCACTGTGATAGTTTCAGGGACAGCAAAGAGACTCAGCCATACATATACATGTATCCATTCTCCCTTAAACACCCCTCCCATCCAGGCTGCCACATAAACATTGAGCAGGGTTCTCCATGCTATACAGTAAGTAGGTCCTTGCTGGTTATTAATTTTAAATACAGCAATGTGTACATGTCCATCCCAAACTCCCTCACTACCCCTTCCCGCCATCGTTCCCCCCCAGTGCCCCCTCCCCTGCAACCGTAAGTTTGTCCTCTAAGTCGGTTTTGTAGATAAGTCCATGTGTATCATTTCTTCTTAGATTCCGCATGGAAGGGATGTCTTTCATGCCCACATCACCATGCTAGCACATCTTCAGTAACTCAGCAGCACTAAATTAATGTTTCTGTTCTCCTGGCTCCTCCTCTTGGCCAGCTCACCTCCTACCTTCTGTGACTTCAGAAAGGTAGGCTCCCCAGAGGAAAAGGAGGCCAGAAGCAAACACAGGAAGGGCCAAGGTACAGCAGTGGGGAGCTCCAAGATTCCTCTTGTTTGTATGCAAAGTGTTAATGCCTCAGTTATTCACCTGCAAGAGGAGGGAGGCACTGCCTTACTGGAGGCAGAAGGAGAAATTAACAGATGAAAGGCCAGCTACCACCCTTGGATGAAGTACGTCATGCAAGTTGGAAGGCTTGTGACTTATCATAATATTTTTCTAAGACTTCAAGGCCTCCAGTGTTAATTCAAGGGCTGTAAACTCTGCCATAAGTGATCTAAAATGAAGGAGAGATTTTTTTTCCACTCTAGAAATAGCTGCCAAAGAGACAGATTCCAACCCAATGCTCACTCATATGCTGCCAACAGAATGTCAAGTCTTCATTACCCTGGGATAAAAAGATGGACATGGAGTCAGAACCGGCAGGGAGAGAAGAAGGTCCGGCATTAACTGAGTGTTTAACTCAGGTACTCTATCCGACACGATGTCCTTGAAGCTGCACAAAACTCTCTTTGGGGCTGTTTTGGGCTGGATTGTGTACCTCCTAAATTCACAGGTTGAAACCCTAACTGCCAGGATCACAGAATGTGACTGTATCAAGTAAAATGAGGTCATATAGGTAGGTCCTAATCTTGAGAGTCCCTTGGACTGCAAGGAGATCCAAACAGTCCATTCTAAAGGAGATCAGTCCTGGGTGTTCTTTGGAAAGAATGATGCTAAAGCTGAAACTCCAGTACTTTGGCCACCTCATGCAAAGAGTTGACTCATTGGAAAAGACTCTGATGCTGGGAGGGACTGGGGGCAGGAGGAAAAGGGGACGACAGAGGACGAGATGGCTGGATGGCATCACCAAATTGATGGACGTGGGTTTGAGTGAACTCCGGGAGATGGTGATGGACAGGGGGGCCTGGCGTGCTCCGATTCACGGGGTCGTAAAGAGTCGGACACGACTGAGCAACTGAACTGAGCTGAATGGACACCAACACAACTGGTATCCGTATTAGAGGAGATCAGGACACAGACACGCAGGAATACAGAGGTTAGACCATGTGAGCACACAGCGAGAAGTGCCTGCAAGCCAAGGGGAGAGGCCTCAGCAGAAACCAAAGCTGCTGACACCTTGATCTTGGACTTCTAGCTTCCAGACTGTGAGAAAATAAATGTCTAGAGTATTTTGTTATAGCAGCCCAAGAGACCTGGGCTGCTATAGACCTACTACAGATACTATCCCCATTTTCTACACAGGGGAAAACAGGTGTACAGAAGAGCCCATGTTGGAATCACACAGCTGATAACTGGCAGAGTCAGTCCTCAAACCAAGTCAGTTTAACCCAAAGCCTGGTAAGATTTACTTTAGCTGGTGAAGAGTGAGGGCTTTGGAGCCAGTGATCCTGGGTGGTTTGAATCCTAGCTCTGCCATTTCCTGGCTCTGTGGCATTCAGCAAGTTACTTAACTTCACTGTGTCTGAGTTTCAACATCTGTAAAACTGAGCCACAGAAACAGCCCTACTTGGTTGTTTGTAGAGGGGATTAAAGAATCTAAAACGTGTGAAATAAAAGGGAATATATGTCTCTGCATCTGGTACCTGCTAATATTTAGTCTTTGATCTTGCTTCCTGACACAGAGCTTTTATTTTCTTTGGAATTTCTTGAGTGATAAGAGCATCTTTTGTTCTATTGAGATGACTCTTGGTGGGCTCCTGGATGGAGGCTGATCACCAGAAAGACTAACCCATGATAAGACGCTTGGAACTTTCAGCTCCACTTCTCACTTTCCAGAGAGGAGACAGGGGCTAAAAGTTAATAATCGATTACTCCTCCATATGGTGAAGCCTCCATAAATCCTTAAAATATGGGTTTGGAAAGCTTCCAAGTTGGTGAATAAGAATGCATCCAAGTTTTGGAAGGTGGTACACCCCAAACTCCACAGAGACAGAAGCTCCTGTGTTCAGGACCCTTCTGGACCTCACCTTATGTATCCTTTAATATCCTTTGCAATATACCAGAAACCTAGAACATAAACTTTTCCTGGTTCTGTGAGCCATTCTAGCGAATTAACTGAATCTAAGTAGGCAGTCATGGGAACTTCTGATGGACAGCCAATTGGTCAGAAGCACAGGTGACAATCTGGACTTGCAGTTGGTGTCTGAAGTGGAGACAGTCTTGCAGGACCAAGCCCTTCACCTGCAGAATCTGATGTTAACTCTAGGTAGACGGTGTCAGAACTCAATTGCAGGACACCCAGCTGGTGTCACAGAACTGGTCAGTGTCAGAGTAAAGCCCACACAATCTGGTGTCAGAAGTGTTGTGAGAAAGAACAAAGGAAAAACACAGCATTTTCCCAAGACAGTGTAATATACTGACACATAGTGCTTGACACATGGTAAGTGTCCAATAAATACTAGCTAATATTATTATTACTACAATTTTGACTGTTAGTATTACTATTTCTATTATGACTGAAGGATGCTTAATAATCTGGTCTTAACTTTTCATTTTATGAAATCAGTAAAGTGAGCTCCAGAAATGGGAAATGTCTTAGAAGGTCACAAAAACCAGTAATCAGGATCGAGGCTAATGTTCTATCCATTGATATTCAAAGAAACAACTGATTGAAGGCAGGCTTTAGTTTCTAGTGGTTTTCAAAGTTGGGGGGCGGGGGGGAGTTGTGCAGTGGATTAAAGGCAACCAGGAGGCTGTGATGCGAACAGGGAGACTGCAGTCCTGGACCCTGTGTTTCTCTTCTATAAACACAGATCCTCTGAGCATCACTATGAGGCCACAAACACATGTAAAAGCCCATGGATGATGTAAGACGCTCTGGCATGGGCTCTAAAATAAAAAAAGAGCAACTCCTGAAATCCCTTGCGGGCCAAAGGGCAAGACAGAAGATACACTTAAGCCCAAAGAATTGAGATTTGGGAAAGTTCTAAGGGGATTCAGAAACATCAAAAGATTCCCATAGAAAAGCACTTGATGGACATGGATATTAATAGATCTTTAGGAGGCTGCTGAAAATAGGGCAAAGCAGATGTATCACGTGGAATCTTTTATACAACTGTGCAGCTAGTAACCAGCACGGGGTCTCAGGCAGGAGAGGTAGCCACTGCCTAACAGAAGAGGAGGCAAGAGAAGCCGCAGCTACTCCCGGGCACGGAGCTCTGGGACGAAAGAGGCCAGGCATTCAGTCAGCAAGGGCTTACTGAGCACATTCTAGGTGTTCTGCCCTTTGCTCGGCACGGGGTAGAGAATGAGCAAAATCAGACACAGCCCTGCCTTCATGTGGCTGCAGTCAGGCGGGGCAGAAAGACACGGGTCAGAAAATCACTCAGATGGAAGGTGAGCTACACACTGAGATAAAAACACTCATGGAGAAGTGAGCCTTAGGCCACAGGACCATGAGACAAAGGAGTTTTTAACGGGTTTAAGAAGGCTTTACGGGGATAAGGGTGCTTAAGCTGAGAACTGAAGGAGCAGCAGCAATTAACAAGGCAAAGAGGGAGGGGCATGTGGGAGAGCCTTCTTTTAAACGTAGAGGCCCCCAAACTGGAAGGAATGGAAGACTCAAGGAAGGGAAAGAAAGCGAGAGTGGCTGGAGAGCAAAGATGTGGCAGAGTGTGGACTAAACCAAGACTGAGAAAGTGGGTCAGACCCTGGGGTCTCATGGACAGGCCACAGGGACGCGAGGACCAGACCATGGGGTCTTGTCCACAGGATTAAAGAGTTTGGTCCCTAACCACAGTGGCACATCACTGAAGCGCTTCAATCAACAGGCCACACAATCACATTTACAATCACATTTGCTTGGTAAAGGTGATTCTGACTGGTGTGGGCAGTGGATTGGTGAGGCTGGGCTGCGTGCAGGCAGCTGGCTGGGCAGTTCTGAGCTAGTTCAAGGGACTGAGGGTGGGCCCACACATGAGGATGTGGGTGAGGATGGAAACAAACGCTTAATTGTGAGGCAGATTTAGTGTAAAATCCCCACAGTAGCACTAGTGGTAAAGAGACTGCCTGCCAACGCAGGCGGCATAAGAGACATGGGTTCGATCCCTGGGCCCCAAAGATCCTCTGGAGAAGGAAATGGCAACCCACTCCAGTATTTTTGCTTGGAGAATCCCATGGACAGAGGAGCCTGGTGGGCCACAGACCCTGGAATTGCAGAGAGTCGGACACGACTGAAGCGACCCAGCATGCATATCCCATAATGAAGGGCTGGGAAGCTGGGGAGGGCTGGGAAGGGCATCAGAGATGGATTTCAAGCTCTAGCTTGTGCTACTAGACAGATGGGGATGCAAATGCTGAGATGGGGAAGCCCCAGAAGAGGGACAGGCGGGTCTTAGAATCACACTGTTTGAAGTTATGTGACACCTGTGAAGAGATGGTGAAACTGGAGGCACTGATACGCGCTGAATACTCTCTCTGTGCCAAGCATTCTAGGAGGGCCTGGAGACAAAACAATGAATAGATTCCCCTCCTTCAAACACCTCATGCTCAGCCTTGGCCTCACGCTGGAATCACCCGCAAGTCTGACAGCTACTGATGCTTAGGTTGCACCTAGGGGGTCTCAGCTACTTGGGCATCAGGGTGTTGAGGAGTGGTCCTGGGTGACACTGTGGTGGAGTCAGGGTTGAGAAACACTACTGCAGAGCATGCAAGACCCAGTACAGCCTGAATCTAGTCACATAGGAAGGAGAAGTAGCAAAATGACTCAGGATCTTAGGCCTCAGAGATTTAGAACAGAAAAACTAAAACACATGGGTATAATAGGGATAATATTCTTTGGATATTGAACCAATATATTTTCGTCCTTAGTAATTTCTGGTTCCTAGATGCTCCCTGGCTCCCTCATTAAGAACCGGGCTTGGCTGTCTTGGATCATAGAGTTTCTCCTATGACACAGAGAAACACGTCTCATGGTTATGGGAGAAACAAAGATGGATGACAGATGATCCGTTCTCTGAAAGAGCTGATACCATAACACAAGATGGAAGTCAAGTGTAACATAAGGCGGGGTGTGACCCATGCCAACACCTAGGACAAAGTAAACGCCAGGGGACATCAGCCTGCTCGTGTTGTCCTCCTCTTTCCAAGTCTCTACAATGGACCACTCAGATTCCTCACTCCTGGGACTGAACTCACCTTGCCCTTGAACTCACTCTCAAAGCAGACATTCCTCAATTTTCCTTGAAAGAAAAAAAAATGGGCAGCCAGGCTGAAAAGAAGTAGAGCGTGCCAGGCAAACCCCACGTCAGCTGCAGAGCCCAGAGCTCGCATCCTGCCCCCTCCAGGAGCAGTGCCCAGCACCGCTCAGAACCTTCCCACTCACCTTTGCTTTGGGCTGATGGGAAGGGAGGGCCCGGGTTTCATCAGGCCTGCTTGAAAAGGAGAAAAATGAGGCACCTAGGAGATATGAAAGTGTGGGAGCGGCAAGGACTCAAAAAAACACAAACCTGAACTTCAACCTCCAACAAAACTAGTGTTCCTCACTCTGCCCTGAGCTCACACTGCTCAGTGCCCAGTGCTCCCCGAATTCTTCCTGATGCCTCCTGACTAGAAGCTAAGTAACAGCCCACAGTGAGACCCTAGCAGTGCTGGACTGTGCTTTCTCTAAATACCTTAGGATGGAGAGTCAGCTGACAGACAGAACTTTCTAGAGTCCTGCCATTCTCCAGAAGTGACCACAGATAAAAATCAAGGAAATGGCACCCCACTCCAGTACTCAGCATTTTATCACTGTCCATCTCCACTGTTCTGAGGACACTGGTAAGGAGTATCAGAGGGAGGCCCGGACCTCAGGGATTTCAGAGTAAGGAGTTAAGGTTTCATTCCTTGTGCAGTGTGAGGTCACTGAGGGTTGAGAGGATCAAGGTGTTTAAGTGAGATAGATCTAGCTGCCCAAGTGGCTTGGCCTGGTGAGTCACTAAATAAAGGGAGGGGGTGACAAGAATCACACCTTCAGAAGCTCACGTGTCCTCAACTATCCTAGAGACGCACTAGAACATTCTCTGAGCCAGTGCTTGTGACAGTATTTCAGTCAACTAGGGCCCCTGCTCACCGCTCCGGAAGCAGGACTCCTGGGCCCTCCGGCCACCAGGGCTGAGGCCACTGGACCCAGCCCCGGCTGCCTGGGAATAGCTGTCCCTTCCCAGGCAGCTCCTTGTTTCCAGGCAACCATTTTCAGAAAGAAGGATGTCACTTTTCCCTAAAGATTCCCCATGAAAGGGATTCCTCAATGTCCTTCTCGACTTGACCAGGACTTCCCTGTGTCCCTTCCACCTCTCTCAATCAGCCCCTCCCTCACCACGAGGTAGAGAAGAGCTAAGCTGACGCTTCCCAGGCACAGACACCTGGGACAGCTGAGAGCCTGACTTAGTCCATTTCCTTATTGCCCCAGGGACCCAGGTGTAAAACTGTAGCCTCTGTTAAGGTTTCCAGTGAATGACTCCATCCGTTCAGTAGATAATTATGACCTTCTCGGTATTGTACTCAGCACAGTTCAGTCCAGTCGCTCAGTCGTGTCTGACTCTTTGCGACCCCATGGACTGCAGCACGCCAGGCTTCCCTATCATTCATCAACTCCCGGAGCCTACTGACACTCATGTCTATCAGCACAGTAGTATGTTTAAAAACAAAAATCAGATCCAATCTCTGTCCACAAGGAAGATTAAAGACCAAAAGATGCTTAATATTATTCACAAATGTCTGTAAAGAGAGTAAGCACACAACAGAATGTGAAAGAATCCAAGAGAAGCAGTTGAGGGAAATACCAGACAGAGGGCACCCGTGAGCGGATGCTTCGCAATCAAAAGATTAGGACAGCGGATTGTGACAAACCACAGAAAAAAAACCCACAAATCTAATTATGCGGAAATCAAGGAAATGGCACCCCACTCCAGTACTCTTGCCTGGAAACTCTCATGGACGGAGGAGCCTGGTAGGATACAGTCCATGGGGTCGCGAAGAGTCAGACAAGACTGAGCAACTTCACTTTCACGCATTGGAGAAGGAAATGGCGACCCACTCCAGTGTTTTTGCCTGGAGAATCCCAGGGACAGGGGAGCCTGGTCGGCTGCCGTCTATAGGGTGGCACAGAGTCGGACACAACTGAAGTGACTTAGCAGCAGCAGCAGCAAGCAACAAGAAGAAAAACTGACTTCTCTCAAATGAATAGAAGAAACACGGGCGGATGTACCACCCACCACAGCACCCAGGGGCTCTGGAGAATCCCCGCAGCCCGGGGACAGGGTGGCCGAGCCCCAGCGTTAACCACTCCAGGCCACGTGAAGGTGAACAGGGATGACACGACCTCCAGAGAGCAGGCGGCACTTCCGGTAGGCAGCAGCCTGGGAACATCCACCCGGGGCCATCTGAAATCCCACTTTCTCCCCTCGGCAGCACGACGTCCCTGGCAGGTTGGACACGGTGCGGTCCTGGCTGGGATAGCACCAAGTCAGGCTCTTCAGGCTATGCGGGTGCCCCGTTGGCCTGCAGTTCAAACAGCCCACGACCCCCAGTGGTCCCTCCCTACAGCCACCCACGGATGCCAATAGCAAAGAACACTCGCATGGCACTTCCAAAGCTTTTTACAAATATTTGTGCTTTTTACAAATATCTCTGATTCTGCCACATCCCTAGAGGGCAGGTGCTCTGTGGTTTTTCTTGCAGCTCATGATTCTGTTGAATCATTCCCCGCTGGGTCTAGCATCTCTCCATAAGCACAAGCCACTCTAACAATTTTTCCACCTTTGGCTTCAGGACATCTTCACTGTCCACCTCCCTGGGAAGGACAATGTGAGGGCCAATGGTTTTCTGCCCTCAAGGGACTTAGTGTCCATCTGGGGGTCACAACTGGAGGGTTAATACTGAGGGGGCACCAGAAGGCAGGGTTTGGGTGAGTACTCAACAAAATGCACAGACCCTGATGCAAAATCAGCTCACAGGACAGAGAAAGCACTGGTCTGGATCAAGCAGGAAGCAACAAAGTACCAGAGGGGTTTGAATGATCTCTGACACTTAGTAGAAACACAAGGTTTTTGTGGCAGGCAGGGGCGAGGTTGATTCTCATTATCCATGGTTGATTCCCCGCGGTAGTTATGTCCTTTATGGGTTCCCCAGGTGGCGCTAGTGGTAAAGAACCCGCCTGCCAACGCAGGAGACGTAACAGACAGTTTCGATCCCTGAGTCAGGAAGATCCGCTGGAGGCGGGCATGACAACCCATGCCGGTATTCTTGCCTGGAGAATCCCATGGACAGAGGAGCCTTGGTCTCTATAGACACTGAATTAGTTACCTCGGAACCACTGCTCCCAGGACAAATAGAGGGTCAGGCTCCTCGGAGCCTCCCTTGGTCAAAACAGTGGAGCCAATTGACGTACATTTTGCTGAATTTCCTCTTCCTTTTTCTGGATGTACCATATTGTGGATTCATTAACACTGAACCCTGGGTCGGCAGCACCATAACACACACCTAAAGGATGCTTATCAAATGTGTGCTACACGCATATTCTCCTGAGGGCACATTACAGTCTTCTTGCCCTTAGGAAAGCTAGACAGCCCTTCAGCTGTCCACTCAGGAGCATTTTAAACAATGAAGTCACCGACAAAATGCACAAAGGTGGCACTAAAGAGACACAGAAAGGTTGCTTGTTTAGCCTCTGAGAGCTGAAACAAGAAGCCAGTGTTACCTTTGCTGGATCTCAGCTGGAAACGTGAGCGACTCAAAATTTTGCCTTTCTGCTCTGACCATGAACAGCAGTGAAAGCCGCAGAAGTCCTGAGCTGGGGGCTTACAAATCAGTGTTGGTGGGTAGGCGCGTTGGCAAACGCAGACTCCGTGAACAACGAGAATCAGCTGCACTCTTACAGAAGGGCTGTGAGGAGAGGCACTCGGTCCCCACCTGCGGATTGAATCTGACTGTAAACACAGGTGAAGGAGGCTCTCAGGTGGGGGAAATGATCGAGGCTGATGAAGCGAGGGTGGGAAGCTGGTTCTGGGGTAATGTGGTGATGGGAAGGGGCGTGGCCAGCAAGGCAGGGGTGGTCAGATAGGGGGAGGGCCGTGACGATCGGGACAAGGGATCAAACTTTACCCAGCAGATCAGAGAACCTGGCAAGGGCAGGACTGGAAAAGAGCATAGTTTTAGGACCTTGAAGGATGGGTCGGTCAGGAGAGGATGCTCTGGTCACAGAGGCCACGTGAGGTCAGCACCGGGCCACCCCTGGATCCTTAGAATGGCGCTGAGAGGCTGGTCTAGAGTGAGTGAGAAGAGGAAATAGCTCTGTGGTGTCAGACTCCCAAGTCTCGGTATCCGTCCAAAAGGAACAAGCCAGGATCCAGGCAGGCCGAACGCCCAGAAGGCGGCCTTCCCCGACCCCATCCTCCTTCTCCCTCTTGCACGCGCCCAGGGCTCCCCATCACGCACCACGGCTGTTTACCTGCCTGTCATCTTTGCTGACATCCATTAAAACCCTTGAGGTGTCCAGACACTTGCAGATGATAACTCGTGATGAGCATGGTCCTCACGTCAGAGGTGGGTGTTATTACCATTCAGCCCATTTTCAGATGGGAAATGCGCAAGGTTAGTGGAGCTCTTAAAACTCTCCGAGCTGACAGGCTGACGCCAGAGCCCGCAGCTGTAACCACACACTCAGCAGCTCTTGCTTGCTCACGGCGGAATCCCCGCAGCTTAAAAGTGACTTGGGGCATCCAAGTGACTCCAGAAATATAATCTGAGAGCCTTTCATCTCTGACCTTCCAGGCAGTGCCACTTGGTACACAGACCCCTCCTTAGCCCAGAGCTTATAACCTCCCTTCTCCAGGGCTTCAAGGGCTTCCAGCCTCTGCGACCTCACAGGTCCCACCCACGCTCAGAAGGACCTTGCACTTGGTTTAATGCTCTGCTGTGGCCGTCTTGAAAATTCTTAATTTTCAAGCAAGGGGCCCCACCTTCCTATCGCACTGGGCGCCTCAGATTCCACAGTCAGTACCGCCCCTGACTCCCCCATCTCCTCTCCCACAAGTCACAGCAAGCAGCCTCCACTTTGTTGAAAACTTTCCATCCCAGATTAACACGTACATTTCTATTCTGGTTATGGAGCCAACTAATGCGTGTAACTTAATCACACTGTTGTTTGTTCAGTCTGGCTGTAAACCATGTAAACTCCGTCCCCCCGGGAGCTTTCGCTGCCGCTTGGGGAATTAACAACACACGTCAAGCTCGTTACATGACTCTCCCAGGGTTCTGCTCCGATGTCTGCTCTCAGAATTTCTAACCCTGAGCAGGCTGCATTTCAGCCCTGAGAGATGCCTGCCCTTCAATTACTGAATGTGAGCTCCTACCCTTGAAGTCCCCTCAGATCAGAAAGAACAAACCCAAACAAAGAAACTCTAACCACGTACCATTTCTATCTCTGCTCACGGGTAAATGACAAGACTTAAGACCTGAAATCTGTCTCCATAAAGTGTTTCCAAAAAGATAAGAAATATGGATCCTTTTCTCCTCCCTGCTCTAATCTGGATATAAAATGAAATTTAAATCAACAAATAGGTGACTGTGCCTGAGCCTTAGTTTATTAATCAAACAAGTGGGTTGAGCAACTTATCTAAATTTAATACCTTGGCCAAAGAGAACTGCATTCAGCTCTCAGCCGTGAGAATCATGAGATAGAAATATCCAGCACTGCTGAGCAGCTCATCTGAGCCGGCTTCCCTGGTGGCTCAGATGGGCTGAGAGACACAGGAGGTTCCAAAGGAAGAAGTGAAAAAAAAAAAAAAGTGGGAAAAAAAAAAAAAGCAAAGGAAGAAGAGCATGGGAGAGGGAAAGGTTGGTGGGGTTACCAGGAGACCCTGGATCTGGCCCCAGGTTCTGCTACTGGCTAGCTCTTGGAGTTGGGTTGATAGCATTTCACTCTCTGGACTTTGATTTCCTACTATAAATTTTTTAGAGTAACTGTCAGTATTTTACTGACATAAAAGTATTTGGTGATAGTGAGATTAAATATGACCATCAATCCCAAAACCACTTTGTGAAACCTTAAAGTTTTATTCTAAAATATGAGATGCTATTGGGACAAGATCTTGCATGTCCTAAAGGGCCTTCACAAGGTGCACATTTGACTCAAGCAGGTTCCAGAGCCACTGCCTGGACCCCGAAAGGGTTTCAAGAAACCCAGGCTCCAAGGAGGCCAGATGAGAATGCAATGGAAAGAATTTTACTCCCCTGGCCTCCTAAAGCGATCAGATGCTGGATTTGGAAACAGTCAACCCGATAGAATTCTTCACACTTCTAATTACTTCATGATTTGTACACATTTTGGCAGTCGCT
The DNA here is from genome assembly GCF_014754425.2 of Oryx dammah. Taxonomy (NCBI): domain Eukaryota; kingdom Metazoa; phylum Chordata; class Mammalia; order Artiodactyla; family Bovidae; genus Oryx; species Oryx dammah. The sequence continues at coordinate 11,781,683 of NW_024070206.1, forward strand.
TCAAGGCTGTTTTATTAATTCACAGATTTTCACTATTTTTGCTTCTCCTTCTCTTGCCAATTAGCTGAGCTGGCTGCAACTTGGCATCTGGGGAGCGCTTCAATGGGAACCAGCCTCCCCGCCCCCTGCACTCTGGACCCCACCCCCTGGGAACTGCAGCTCAGCGTGAGAGTCACAAGTCACCACGGGGCCCAGATGGGTGGGGGCGGCCTGGGGGAGCTAATTCCCTGGTGACTAAACCTCCACTTTGGAGAGAAGAACCTGTGTCAGCTCGCCCACTCCCCAGCCCCGTGGCTCCACTCAGAACCTAACACCGCTGGGGGACACGGCCGTCACCAGGCTTGTCTCACTGACCTCACGAAGATGCTTCCTCCAGGCTCCAGGAAACCACGAGAGAGCACCCCATGCAGCCAGGTCTCTGGGGTGGCCTGTAAACACCCTCCAAAGGCATGGCCACAGGAGACCCTGCCCTCTGTGCCATTCCTGGGCAGGCCATACTGGGCTCAGGATCTGGTTCAAGTCCTGCCACTCAGGGCCTCGCCTGACCTTGCAGAACAGGGGTGATCACATGTCGTGTCCTCCTCATCCAGGTGCTGTGAGGGACAGAATGCTATCAGTGCCAAACGCCACCAAGGGGCCATTACCACCAGCCCAACCTGCTTTGAATGCACCCCTGGTGGTGTGGTGCTCTGGTTCCACTTTTCAAATCATTTTCAGGTCAGAAGGATCTCAATGCTGACTTCCAGAAGGAGGAGAAAGTGTGGTTGAAGCCTCTCGTTTCCCCAGACCCCAGGCCGACGCCAAAGCAGGTGGCAAGGAGCAGGAAGGAATGTTCTGGAAGGTGCTGTTTTCTGCTTCCTCACTGCTATCCACTGGCCCCTCCTAGATGATTTTTGTCAGCTTTTTGCTTCTAGAGCTCCACCCAGGGAGGTCCAGGCAGGATCTAACTGAGGAAACACAAAGGGAGCTGAAATAGAAGACACTTGGCCAAGACTTAAGGGGGGAATGAGAAAGATGAGAGAGTGCATTGGAAAGGAAAGTTGGAATGCTCTACCCTCCTGTAGGTACAGGGCCAAATGAAAACACCCATCTGTCTTGCAGATTGATGGTGGGCTGGGGAGAGCAAGGAAGCTGGTTTCTCTGTGCAGGGAACATGCAGAGGCTCCCTTAAATTACACCTACGTGATAAATGACATCACACACCAATTAACCCCCACAAAGAGCCACTTGGGCACCAGGTGTGGGAATACCAACAACAAAGGCTTTCTCTGAACATCACAGAAGCCTGGGTGTGCGAGTGACACCATGGACCGAGGCTGTGGCTCATTCTGAGGATTTGGAATGAAGCTCCCTTGCTCGAGCCTCTTGTGACCACTGGTGAGCCAGACGGGCCTTGTCCTGTCTGAGGTTTAACCTGAGAGAGGACAGCAAGAAAAGATAGGAAGGCAAAATGGAGGAGAAAGAGGACAAGTAAAAGGAAAAACAGGTTCTCATGGTGGGATGGTATGGGGGCAAGTAGGGCACAAGAAATGGCCTTGACGACTCCTTGAGCCAAAGGTCACCTTTAGCCAAGCCAGCATCCTTGCAGCCTCTAGTGAGATGCCACCCCAGGCCCCTCCTGTGGCTTAATATTCAAGGACAGTGGGCCCTGTGAAGCCCAAGGATGGTCCACCCTCACCTCTCCCAAGGAGCTTTCTCTGCCCGCTCTGTCCACAGCGATCCTTCCCTCTGTTGACCTCACATCCAGAGATGGATATACCAGGTGAGATGGGTAGTTTTATATGCTAACTTGGCTGGGCCATGATGCAAGATATTAGGTCAAATACTAATCAGGAAGTTTTATTAGGGGTGTTTTGGGGTAGGATTTACGTTTAAATCAGGACACTGAGTAAGGCAGATCACCCTCCATAGTATGGGTGGGTCTCATCCAACAGAACAAAATGCTGGCCTCTTCCAAGAGAAAGAGAATCCTGCCAGCAGATACCCTTTGGTATCTGCTCAGCTCCAACATCAGCTCTTCCTGGGTATCCAGGCTATCAGCCCACCCTGCAGATTTTGAACTTGCCAGTCTCCACAATCAAGTGAGCCAATTCCTTAAAATAAATCATGTATTTCTCTCTCTCTCTAAAGATATATAAAATCTGTGTGTGTGTGTGTGTGTGTGTGTGTGTACACATCATATTGGTTCTGTTTCTCTGGAGAACTCTACCACACCGGGAAACTAACAAACCTTAAGCCAAGGGCTCCTCACTTGCAGGGCCCCTTTCAGAGTCCTGGGAGGGGGTCTAGTAGGTTCATCTCTCTCGTTTTTTGAGAAGGCCTCCAATGTGACACAATTTTTTGGCCTCTCCAGGCCTGGATCCAGCCTGGCCTTTGAACTGGGCACTTACTCCTCACGTCCACCCTTGTGTCCACATCTTCACTCTGCCCTGCCCACACGAGCACGTCCACCCACTCTCCTTCTAGTGGAAGCTCCACGATGGGGAGACAGTTCTGCCCCTTGGCCTCTGCTGTGCATGTCACGGTCCTGGCACCTGCTAAGTGCCTAATGCACATTCATTTGCAGAATGTTGGTCCTCGACTTTGGTGGGTCTATGGAAGGAAGAGGCCAGACAGGGGCTCTCAGAGAGGAGACAGGGGCTCTCAGAGAGGAAACAGGGCCTGGGAGAGGAAACAGACCAAGATCAGGGGCAGGGTGAAGGGAGGAAGGAGAAAAAAATCTCACCATTTCAAACCCAGCACCCTTGCTCTCCCTTAGCATCCCAGGACTCTGGTCACCAGAGGCTCAGTCTCCTGAGGTCAAGACCCCAGGCCTCCCCGAAGTGGACCCTTTCCAAGGCTGGTCTCAGCTCCTCCTGACCTGCACCCACTCCACACCTTCCTCTGCACTCCAGTCCACTCAGGGAATCACAAAGCCAGCTGAGTGTGTAGGGCAGCTGAGCTTCAGCCGCTCATGCTGGTTCCCTGGGGAGGGAATCAGAACGGAATTCAGAGCCACAAAGGACAAAGCTCTGGCTCAGCCGTGAGCTCTGACAAAACCTACAGCTGACTCAGTATTCCTTCGGCAAGCCGCTCTCAAGAGTCATTTTCTGAACGCAACAGGTTCTCTGGAGACCCCGAGGCAGTCACAACTTCCCCGGAGGCCGCACCAGGAGAGTGTAGCAGACAAGGCCCTCTAGGGAGGGATTTTTCTTAAAACAAGATTATCAATAATGATATCACTACCACCACCTCCGCAAAACTCCCGTCACAGCTGATTCATGAAAAGCAAGTAAACCAAGGTATGAAAAGTTGGATTTAGGTTAAAAAAAAAAAAAAAAAAAAAAAAAACTGATGCTCATTCTTTATTCCATGAAAGGATTTACCATTAGTATGTTTAAGAAGAAAAACAACAAAAGCAGTTGCTGCTTTTAAAAGGATGACAGGATTTCCCTGCTGGTACAGTGGATAAGAGTCTGTCCACCAATGCAGGGGACACAGGTTCGACCCCAGAGCTGGGAAGATTTCTCATGCCTTGGGGCAACTATACCTGTGTGCCACAACTGCTGAAGACTGAGCCCTGGAGCCTGTGCTCTGCAACAAGAGAAGCTACCACAAGGAGAAGCCTGAGCACCTCACTGAAGATAGACCCTGCTCACTGCAACTAGAGAAAGCCCACACACAGCAATGAAGACCCAGTGCGATGAAAACTAAATCAACAATGAAAAAAAAAAAAAATTACAAACTCACCACATAAAAATCAGATAATAAAAAGAAGAAAAACAAAGCATGACTTTAACACTCTAGATAATCCTGGCTAACAATTCGATAATACCCTTCTAACCTTTGCTGTATAATTACAGTAACTTTTTAAAATTTTATTTACTTTTAATTGAAGGATAATTGCTTTAGAGTACTGTGTCGGTTTCTGCCAAACATCATTATGAATCAGCCATAGGTATACATATGTCCCCTCCCTCTTGAAGCTCCCTCCCACCTCCCTCCCCATCTCACCCCTCTAAGTTATAAATAGATATAGTAACATTTTTTTAAAGGAAAAAAGGATCATATAGTATGGGCTGTCTTATAAGCAACATACTATGAAAAAATCCTAAGAGGAGACATGGCATCATCTAAGAGCTCTGGGCATCATCACACAGAGTACTACGATTTACTCCTGTGTTGGTTTCCTATAGATAGTGTATCCTCCTTTAATAAAATATTTTAAAATTATAGCTTCATGTACAAACTGCTAGGAATATCATTAGGAAACCATCAGTTGGCTGGTGCTCTTGTATTCTGCTTCCATTTGTACATCAGGCCCTGGAACACTTACATGTTTGCCTGTTCGTTCATTCTCTCACCATACGCTGATTATGTGCCTCCTGCGTTCCCATCATTGTGTTAGCAATGAGATGTAACAGTAAACCAGTAAACTAAAGTTTCCTGCTCTAATGGAACTTACATTACAGTGAGAGAAGACATAATTTTTTTTAAAAAAGTAGTGGTTTTTAACAAAAACAGATTGTGATAAGGGCCATGAATAAAAAAAAAGGGGAGAGAGAGAGACAGGTGATGTAACAACTATCTCAGGAGAGAGGGTTATTTTAGCTAGAAGGCCTTTCTGAAAAGATATTGTTTGGGTTGAGACCTGAAAGAGAAGGAGTCATCCATGTAAACAGCTGAAGGAAGAGTAAGCAATGCAGGGAAAACACCAAGTGCAAATGCCCTGGGGCAGGAAGGAGGCTGGTATATTCAGGAAGGAGGCTGGTGGGGCTGAAGCAACAAGAACAGTCTGGGACGAGGTTGAAGAGCAGGGTCCCACAGGGTCTTACACGTAATAAGAAGCAGTTTTAACTTCATTCCATTGTACCAGGAAGCCATGAAGTGCTCTAGGGCAGTGATATGATCTAATTTGCACGTTTATAAGCTCCCTCTGGCTGATTCCTGAAATGCAAGGAATATATTCAGGGGAAGTAAGCATGAAGACAGGGAGACCAGAAAGGAGGTCCAGGTGGGCAATGATGGTGACTTGGATGTCAAGGTCAAGGAGGAGGGGTTGAGAGAGATGCAAAGTGAATTCTAGAAGTGGAACCACTATGTGCTACTAGGTGAGCTATAAAGAAGGAGGACAGGGAGAACTAAAGCAAGATTTCCCATGATTTTGCTTCACTGACCAGGGGCAACTATTTACATGAATTAGAAAGTCTAGGGGAACACGCAGATTTGGGAGGAGTCTAAATGAGTTGGTAGAAAACTACACTGCTGTACGATGTTTATAAATCTTCTGTGATCCAAGGACTCCAAGGAACTTGGTGTTTCAAGCACTGAGGCTCAGGTGGTCCAGGTTCTTCAGGGAATTTTCCTTACTTTATGGAGATTCCCCATCTTAACAAAATAAATAGAATAAATGCTCCCTTTCTAACTTCTACAGCTCTTTTAAAGGCTGAGAAATGATACCCAAAGTATTTCAGCTGGAAAGGATGCTTACCATAAATTATTTTGTTTCTTAGGCTGGCTCCTGAATTAACTAATAGTTGTGTACACAGAGATATTTATCTTACTCCAAGGGCTCTCTGTCTCTGAAAAACATATCTTTGGGGGACAGTATCTGAAATAATACCATTTATTTGACTGTACAAGTCACTAATTCCTCCCCAACCATCACTAATTGGCTTGGGAACACTGCCTTCCCTCTCATTACAAATGAGGCTGGTATTTTAAAGCCTGAAACCCATACACTAGGCCATTTGTGGTGGCTGCTACTCAACCCTTCACAAAATGGTCTTTCTTGGTCTGGAAAATTATTATTTTTTAAACAAATGTTGCAATTCCAACCCTACTCTGTCTGCGTCACAGCCACAAGCCAGGGGCCCAGTGCCATGGAGACAGCTGCTCTCAGTCAACATGTCCATTGCACACGGACCTGCTCGGCGCCCCCTTCAGGTAAGGAGGACTCACTGCACCGGCACCAGGGACTGCAGCCCCGACTCAGAACGGCCTCCTCTGTTTTCCTCCAGAATACAGCTGAGGCCAAGCTCCCTCCCTGGGGCAGCCTACATGCGGGGACAGACTGACAGGTGAGCAGAAGGGCCTCTGAGTCAGGGCAACTCTGAAGACCATTTCAGCTGCACAAGTCTCCAGAGTGGCAGACAAGGCTGTCACTGGGATGGCTTCACAGCCCAACTGATCCTCAACTCTGCTTCCCGCTTTCTTCTTAACAAACTCCCTTTACACAAATCTGTGCCACAGAGCCTGCCTCCCAACAGCCACCACCTCTGATGTGTAATGCAAGGGGCAGCTCCCCCAGGGAAGACGTGGTGAAACCCCACGCCTGTCGCAGGTGCTATGGTCTGCGCAGGGAGATAGACCTGCTGGAAGGACCCTCACTAAAGCCTCCTGCATAACTCCAGTCCTTCCACAGAGCCCCCTTTTGAGGCCTGCCTTCTCCAGAAGACAAGCCCCTTATGAACCCCAGGCCATGCCAGGCCTCATAGCCTCTCCCGCCTCCTGTTCTTTGGCTCACTTTGGGTCTGTCCTCTTAACTTGTGGCCTCCATCTTCCTCCTTTTATAATAAAGTCCACTGAGATCACAGTGAACTCTAAGGGCTGTTGACTGGTATCATGAACGGGTCCTGTCTCCCCAGACAGGCCACAAACACCCAATGGCAGGGCCTTAACCTACTTTTCATGCCTAGCACAGGGCAGTGCACAAGAGAGTAACTGTCACACGTGAAAAGATGCTCAACATCACTGACCCTTCAGGCAAATGCAATCAGCTCACACCTGTCACTATGGCTATTATCAAAAAGACAACAAATAGCAAATGTTGGTGAGGATGTGAAGAAAAGGGAACCTTTGCACACTGTTGGTGGGAATGTAAAATTAGTGCAGTTGTCGCAGAAAACAATATGGAGTTTCCTCAAAATATTAAACACACCACGGTGGTGGGTTAGCCGCTAAGCGGCGTCCAACTCTTGCGACCCCATAGACTGTAGCCCACCAGGCTCCTGTGTCCCTGGGATTGTCCAGGCAAGAATACAGGAGTGGGTGGCCATTTCCTTCTCCATGGGATCTTCCCAACCCAGGGATCGAACCAGGGTCTCCTATATTGCAGGCAGATTCTTTACTAACTGAGCTACAAGGGAAGCCCATATAAATCACCAATTCCACTTCTGGGTATTTTTCTGAAGAAAACAGAAACACTAATTTGAATAGATACATGCACCCCTGTGTTAACTGTAGCATTATTAAAACTGCAGCCAAGATACAGAAGCAAGTTAAATGTCCATCAAGAAATAAATGGATAAAGAAGACGGTAGATACACACACACACACACACAGAGGAATATTATTCATCCATATAAAAGAACGAAATCTTGTTGCTTGTGAAAACATGGATGGACCTAGAGGGTATTCTGCTTAGTAAAATATGTCAGAAGAGAAAGACAAATACTGTATGGTTTCAGTTATATGTGGAGTCTAAAAAACAAAACAAAACAGAAACAGACTCAGAGATACAGAGGTTGCCAGAGGGAAAGGGTAAAAGGGAGTGAAACAGGTAAAGCGAATCAAGAGCTACAAACTTGCAGTTACAGAATAAATAAGTCACAGGGATGAAACGTACAGCATAAGGAATATAGTCAATAATATCGTAATGGTGGCGACATGGTAAGTAGATTTATTGTGGTGATTATTTTATAATTTATAAACGTATCAAACCACTATGTTGTACACCTGAAACTAATACAATATTGTAAGTGAATTATACCCCAAGTTTTAAAGAGATAGTAAATGCCAGTTGATGTCACTGGCAATGGTGAGTAGTACATGAAACGACGGCACGTCTAATGCTAAAGTCAAATGAAAGCATTGTGGAGAGTTGGGGAAGAGAGAAATTGAAGAAACTCCAGGGAAATCACAAGAAAACTTTTCTAATAACTAGCTCACTGGGTACAATGGAGATTTCACTTCTGCGAAGAACCCTGCTCCTGGAAGCACCTATACCCTGAATTATTAAGAATGTAATCCTCCAGCTTGTCATCCCTTTTCCCTCTCATTTGGGGTCCTGTCTGTGCTGATTAACAGCTCTGGAGAGAGAAAGTAAAAGTGAAGTCGCTCAGTCATGCCCGACTCTTTGCGACCCCAAGGACAGTAGCCTGCACCAAGCTCCTCTGTCCATAGGACTGAGTCAAATCCCAAATCTGTAGTGGCTCTGGCAAAGGATCTACTTGGGGAGTCAGCTGAAATGGATGGCTTTTAGTAGACTGGGGCTGTCTGTGACTTTTCATTTCACGGAGTTACTCCCTTGCCCCCAAACCTATAATAGCAGCCTCCACCATCAGGATAAAGTGTCTTTTTCCTCCCTTGCATTCAGAAGCTTCCAATCCAGTATATATTTCCCTATACTTCCTCCCTATAGCACCATGTATCTCTGGCACACGTTTTAGAAATTAAATACACTTGTTATTGTGGTCCCCTGATTGTTTTCTGTTTAGGAATGTCTCCTTTCTTCACAGAGATGAGGACCTGAAGTTCAGGCATCTCTGTCTTTTGTCTGCACATTTGGAAAGCAGTGTGGTGAGGAAGAGCATGGGCTTTGGAGTAGGAGGGTTTGAATCTCAGCTTTGCTTCTTAACCAGAAAACTTGATACAAGCCACTTAGCCGTTCCAAGCCTCAGTTTTCTTACCTGGAAAATGGGGATAATAGAGCTTTCTTCATAAGGTCAATGTGATTAAATGAGTGAATTTGTGTAAAATACTGAGTACGGTGCCCAGTAATGTACCAGATGCTCAATAAAATTCATACTTTTTTTCTACTTTAATAGCTTTGGAGAGCCTCGTTTCTTACGGAGTCAAATAACAAAGCCTATGGCTCAAAAGAAGTAAAATTAACGTAACAGAATTATTAGGTTGATAGATAACCTCTCCCAAGATGACAGGGTAGGTAGGTAGATAGGCTGATGGGGAGCTTGACTATAGGTGGATTTCTTCTACTTTCTATGTTACTTCAATGATTTTATCGTGTTCTTTGTGCTGTAATTTTTTAATGAGTAAGAGTATATGACAATCTTCATATTTAACTGAGTAGCTTCACCAGGTGAATGCAAGTAGAAGGTAAAGGTTGATAAGCCACACAAGACATCTTAGATCACAGAGGTGCACATTCAACAGGCAGATTCCACATCAGAATTTCTAAAGAGGGAAAACTAGGACTCTGCATTTTATTAAATAAGTTCCTCAGGTGCTTATTGGAAAAGACCCTGATGCTAGGAAAGAGGGCAGGAGGAGAAGGGGATGACAGAGGATGAGATGGCTGGATGGCATCACCGACTCGATGGACATGAGTTTGAGCAAATTCCAGGAGATGGTGGAGGACAGGGAAGCCTGGCGTGCTGCCGTCCATGGGGTTGCAAAGAGTTGCACATGACTGAATGATTGAACAATGGCAACCGCAGGTGCTTATGTTATTAAATAAGTCCCTCAGGTGCTTACATGCTCCCCAAAGTTTGAGAGGTTCTAGAAAGAACTCTGGATTTGGAATCAGAAGATCCAAGCTCTAATCTTAGCCCGGCAGCTAACTGTAGACACAGTCATGTGTCTTCCCGGGTCCCTTTTTGCTTTTCTGCTCTAATGCTGCCAAGTCAATGAGCAATAAGGCCCCTTCTGAAGGGAGAAGGGGGTCAATCACATTCCCCTCTGGGAACCTATGCCAACGGAGAAAAGCTGGCTAGAGAGTCTGGATTCCTGAGGATAACTAAATAATCTTGGGGACAAATAAATATTCAGCAAGCGATAGGGCCCCAGCAAAAGTGAAGCACATGACTTGTGCTGCCAACCCAAACAGAGAAGCTGCACGGCCTGCGTGTCCTCAGAGAGTCAGGCCCCCGGTTCTGTTCCATGGCCAACAACCCCGCAGCACAGACCAGCACCCTACCCACGCCAAGCCTCCTGTGGACTGGCAGAGGCTGTGCTTCCTCTCTCACCAATGCTGCAGAGAGAAAGGCCTGCAGAGGAGAAGGAAAAGCAACATCAACTTGGTTCATGGTACTCAGGTTTGGTAAAAGGACCAAGAGGTTAAAAATAAAGCCTAGAAGATTTCCATGGTATAAGCGTGCTCCCTGCTTGGGGAAGGAAAGATGATGGCAGGAGAGAGGCAGTCGTCAATGATAACTCAGATCTGCTTGTCTCATTGGGTAAGTCAAGGGTTCTGAAGTGAAGTCGCTCAGTCGTGTCCGACCTTTTGCGACCCCGTGGACGGTAACCTACCAGGCTCTGCGGTCCATGGGATTTTCCAGACAAGAATACTGGAGTGGGCTGCCATTTCCTTCTCCAGGGGATCTTCCCAGCCCAGGGATCGAACCTGGGTCTCCTGCATTGCAGACAGACGCTTTACCGTCTGAGCCACTAGGGAAGCCCAAGGGTTCTAAGTCTAGTTTAATGTAAACTCCTGAATTTTGATAAGGCAGTTCATATGACTGGGTAAATATGTAATGACTCATGGGAAAACACACCATGGCTGATCATTTCATTTTTTCTGATGAATATTTTCATCACTTTTTCAGACAGCATAATTAAAATGATACATTTTTCATGTCTCAGTTTCCATTCACCTTCTTCTTCTTTAATATAGTATGTAATGACTTTGACCCACATGTCTTTAGACATGCTATAGAAAGGCTGTTACATAAGACAGGAGCCTGAATCTTGGAAGTGTCAAATGCCCAACACAGTGACACTCAGACAGTATTCTGCAGAGCAAAGTGCATTTTCTCTCCAGGTTTGGGATGGTCTTGTTTACCCTGATCCATCCCTTCAAACGAGAAGGCTCACTCCATTATGATGAAGACACTGTTATCAACAGAGCAAATGCTTTCTCATCAGTCTTGTAGATGGTGCTTAAATGCTAGTGATCTCTAACATTTCTAAAGATAGATTTTTAAAGTGCCTTAATACATTTTAGAGGTAATTAAAAAACACAAGCACAGGTATCCTCAAAGCCAAGGGCAATGTAGTAAAGAAAAGACGCAGCACTTGCCCTCCAGGTTGACTATGAAGGTCTGAAGTACAGGAATGGCCCCTGGAAAAGGTCTGAGAGACTTGGCCAACCTCAGGTTTACATCTGACTCATTATGACAAAACCATTTGTAGAGCCCATCTTGATACAGAAATATATGCAGAGAAATAGAACTTAAAGGCCCATATATATTCCTCCTCTTATTTTCTCCAACATTAATCAAGCCATTATGGGGGGTATCACGTACAGCTTCTAAAGTGAAGTGGGGAGGGACTTCCCTGGTAGTCCAGTGGCTAAGACTCCATTCTACCAATGTAAGGAGCTGGGGTTCAATCCCCGGTCAGGGAACTAGATCTCCAAATGCCCCAACGAAGAGTTTGCATAGCCACAACTAAAGAGCTTGAGTGCTGAAACTAAGACCCAGCACACAAAGAGTGGACATGACTGAGCAACTAAACACCACACAGCATTCATCTTAAGATTTAAAATCCTCTCTTGCACATTCCTGTTAAATCTTTTGATGGTGAAGTGTTAGTCACTTAGTTGTGTCTGCCTGTTTGTGACCCCATGGACTGTAGTTCCCAGTCTTCTCTGTCCGTGGAATTCTCCAGACAAGAATATCGGAGTGGGTTGCCATTCCCTTCTCCAGGGGATCTTCCCCACCCAGGGATCAAACCCAGGTCTCCTGCACTGCAGGTGATTTTTACCATCTGAGCCACCATAAGATGACTGGGTGGATCCAAAGACCCATTACGCTTCTTCCACTTGATTCTGGGTACAGCATCAGTTGGCCCACAAGGATGGCTGCAATCAGCGACCTCCAAGTCTCAGCTCCAGGATCACATGGTTCTGTACTGTTGCTTCATCGGCTCTGAAATGTGGAGACTGTAATGTGACCCCTTCATGTGGAACTGCTGAGTGGAACACACTGGAGTTTGTCAAGGGTTTAACAAACTGTAATAAGCAGTGGTCTAAACTCAAAAGCAGCTTTAATCCCTAGAAAGTCAAGATTGACAAAAAGTCATATCATGGGATTTTTCCTGCTTATCCTTCTGGTTAACTATTTAAAGTGCTAGAAGCTCTGCATTTTATTTCCTGCCATGTGCAGACTTGATTCATTTTCTCCTTGAATTAAAAGACTGAAATTGTTTTTCTCTGTTGAAAAAAATTATTTAAATATTGCCTCTGAAAAGATAGAACTCTACATCTTACTTATGTCTAAATTGTTTTACCCAGGATGGGCTAACTCGAGTGCGCCTCATTTAGAGAAAACCTGCAAAAATCCAGGTGTAAAGAGAAAAACCCGTGGGTAGCCATTTATTTCATAGAAAGGTCCTTCATTATGTGCATCAATTCACAGAAACACAAAGCTCTAGAGCCCAAAGCTGAAGCCTTGGAGATGAGGTCGGCGACAGTGACAGTGATAACAACGTTCCCATTCATTAGACGCATCTGTTACCCCAGATCCTCTAAGGTAAGCCCTCTCAGATATATTACCTCACTTAAGCTTCAAGACAGTCCCAAGAGGTAAATAATAGTAACGCTAATTTATAGATGAGGAAGCAGTACTTGAGACTCAGGAAAGGGGAAGACCTCAGTGTAAGCTATCAGAGAAAGTGCCAAAGTTGAGGTTGAAATGCAGGCAGTCTGACCCCTCAGTTGTTCAGTCGACAAGTCATGTCCGATTTTCCGTGACCCCATGAACTGCAGCACGCCAGCCTTCCCTGTCCTTCACTATCTCCCTGAGTTTGCTAAAACTCATATCCATTGAGTCCAACCCCTATATCCTACTATATCCCCTAGGCACCCCGGTGCGTAGGCATTTTCAAGCTTTCATTTTGGCAATAGAAGCTCTCTTCCCTTTTTTAATCACACAACCGATACAAATTAATACATAGGAAATTAAATTAATTAGAATTAATACATAGGGAAGAAAGGTTCAGAGCCAATCCCTAGCTTCTGAAGTGACTCTGAGGATCTCTAAGGTTCCATGGTACCCAGTTCATAAACCAGTGGTCTAATACAAAGCCCTCATTTTACTGAAAAGTAAACTGGGGCCAACAGATGTAACCGGCTCAAGGTCACTTTAGCTGTTTGTGGCTGGTTGTGGATCTGAACCCAGTTCAGTTTTCCACTCACTCAGCTTAACATTTCAGGCAGCCTCCAGCCTGCAAGGTGCTGAAAACCATCCAAAGCTCTTTCCCAGAAGTCTGTTGTTTTGTGAAATACAACTGAACTTGGGCAACCTTGTATCCGTGATTCTAAATGATCATCCTTCCAAACTTACATTAAAAAATACATACTTGTGACAGAGATTACTGGCTGTCACCCAAACTGTGTTCTCCCCTTCGCTCACAGGAGACTAATTTTTAGCTGGACATGAGATCACCCAATAGAAGACCACATTTCTGTCGTCTGTAGACAGTGGGATGTGTGCAGAATTGGTGTGTGCATCTTCAGGGTCAGACTCTTAAAAAGAGGGACATGCCCTTCTTCTCGTCTTCTTCCTTCTGGCTGAATTAGAAATACAGTGGGAACCATCTTGAGCCATGTTGATGAGGGCAACAACCTAGGGAAAAGGGAACAGCCAGAGAGAAAGAGCCTGGGTCCTGGAGACTGTGAAACCATTATTTGTTGTTGTTCACTTGCTAAGTTGTGTGCGACTCATTGCGACCCCATGGACTATGGCATGCCAGGCTCCCCTGTCCTTCACCATCTCCTGGAGTTTGCCCAAGTTCATGTTCATCGAGTCGAGGATGCTATCTAACCATCTCATCCTTTGCCACCCTCCTCTCCTTTTGCCTTCAGTCTTTCCTAGCATCAAGGTGTTTCCAGTGAGTCAGCTCTTCACATCAAATGGCCAAAGTCTAGAGCTCACGGCTATTACACTTGCAAACTATTGTGAGAAGGAAGGCAAGTGTTATACTGATTAAAAAACTAATATTTGGGGCAGCAAACACCCCCTTGGACTCAAACAAGAAGGATGCGTGTATGGGGAGCCACACTTCTGAAAGCAATGGTCTCTCTCTCTCTCTCTCTCTCTCTCACACACACACACACACACACACACACACACACTTATTAAAGAACACGTGGGTGCTCCAATCACTTGGGACCCAGTGCTGACACAGCGTGATGAACATCATTCAAGCCCCAGGGAAACATTTCTCCACATCTCTTGCCTTAGTCCTCGAAACAAAAGGCCACTGTGTCCAAGGGCTGTGAAAGATTGGGGACTTCGCCATTGCCAGGATCGGGGACAGATACAGCCGCGGAGGATGGAGAATTTGATCAGTGCCAGCATGGGGGGATTAACTCGTCAAATCTTTCTTCACAGAGCATCAGTGCAACAGATTTCTGCATAATGAAGAGGTATTGTTTCCCAGAAGGCCAGAATATCTGTGGGTTATTATTATTATTTTTTGCTTCTCTTCATCTTCTAGTTCTTGATTTCATCAGTACCACTGGATCGGTATGCAACAAGAGTTGCATATGGAAAGTGGAGCGATAGTTTGCAATAATAATCTGAGACTAGAAATAATATACATGAAATGTGACCCTGACTCTTTACGTTGGTCCTTAGGCGAACTTTAAAAGCTACAATTACAAGTGGTTTTCTTTTTAAAAGAATATTTAATAAGACCTTAAACTAAATGTTTAAGAAACTGAAAATTCAGCTATATTTACAAAGCTAAATTTTTTATAATTTATAACTGGTATGTTTGCTTTTTAGTTTTCATAGATTTGTGAATACTTTGGAAAAAACTATTTGAAAACTTTCACTTAAATTTTAAATTATTCACTACTTTAAATTTATATTTTCATGAAAATAAAACATTCAAATTTGGCAGAAAATCTATTTTTTAATCCTTTAGAGTCTTATCTATTTTTTTAATCCTTTAGAGTCAATTGAATATCCACTATACTAAACAAAATAATTAGTGACCTTTTCTTGAAATGGAAGCAAGAAAATATATTTTATGGAAAATACAATAATATATGAATTAAACATTTTGTTACTCTGTTCAGATATTTTCCATCAGCTGAATAGCCAAGAATGCAAAATAATTATATTTCATTATCTTTAATGTTTTGCCATTCTTCAGTGATATAAAGACCTTGACACATATATTGTTATTACAACACATATTTGTCACCATAGCAGAACATATTACATATAACAGTGATTTATAACTTTTCATTCTTTAGACATATGGTATGTCATCCATTTGCATTCTTGCCCCAGACCCTACAAATGTTAGAAAAGGGGCTGGTTGATATGGGGTCTCTCTCAGAACAACTAAACTTATGTCCTATACAATGCCCTTATTTACTTCTTAGAGAAGTCAAAACCCACAACAGTGTGAAAGCAAAATGCTGTTAGAAACAGCAATCCTTAAAGGAATTCATTGGCCACCGCTATACTCACCGACTCAATGGACAGGAGTTTGAGTAAACTCCACGAGTTGGTGATGCACAGGGAGGCCTGGCATGCTGCAGTCCATGGGGTCACGAAGAGCTGGACGCGACTGAGCAACTGAACTGAACTGAACATCCTCTTTAGGGCATGCAGGACTCAGAGTATCTGCAGAGCCATGTGTCACTGAGGGGTTATTTTGATACAACAAATACTTGCAGATAAGTATGTGTATTAGTTATCTATTACCATGTAACAAATTGCCACAAAGTTATCAGCTTAAAGTAACACATGTTTATCATCTCACAGTTTTTGTGGGTCAGGCGTCTACTCTGCTCAGGCCTCAAGGTGTTGAATGGGCTGCATTCTCATCTGGAGGCTTGACCAGGGAAGAATCCAAGCTCATTCATGTTGTTAGTAGAATTCATTTCCTTGCAGCTCTAAGCCTTGGAGCCCCAGCTTCTTACCAGCAGTTGGTTGGTGGCCACTTAGGTCCTTGAGGCCACCTACAGTCACCTGCCACGTGGCCCTCTGCACAGAGCCTCTCACAATCTGGCTGTACCCTTTTTCAAGGCCAACAGGATGCTCCCTCTCTGGTCTGCTAAGGCAGTCTAATGTAACATAATTATGAGAGTGACATCCTATCATCTTTCCCACATAATGTAGCCTAATTAAGAGAATGACCCCACCACACCCCCGTCACTTTTGCCATATTCTGTTGGTTAGAAGCCAAGTCATAGGTTCCATCATGCTCAGGAGGAGGGGGTTATACAGGGTATTATAAAGGGGTTACACTCATTGAGGGTCACCTGATGACATCTCCCAATGTGTATTCTTATGTCCTGACAGAAGGGAGAGAGCTTGAAAAAGTTCCTACCTATCTAGAGAAGCAAGCTGATGAACATAATTTCCAGAAATTCATATAGGGCCCTATGTTTACCCGAGCTAGAAAATTCCACTCCAGGAACTCTGCTGAAACTGTCGCTGTGGTTTACCATTGATCTTTCGGTGTCTAATCAAATCAGGGAAGTAACCCATTGCTTTCTGCTCTCTGCCTAGTTAGAAAGTTCTAGGTGTGCTACTCACGCTCTTAGAGAAGACATGTTGTAATGTTTGGAGATTTTGGGTCACGAATGCCTGTTAGCTCTAAGAATGCAATATCCTATAAGCGATACAGAGATGATGACCCCAACCCTACCTGTCTTCTTAAATTCTGCAGCCCTGTTGATAAGAAAACAAGAAAGACGAAATTCTGTTCTAATGCATTTTCCTCCTTCCTGAGCCCTCCAGCCCTAGTCACTGCCTCTTCCTCGTCTACCTCTGCCTCTCCATTCTCCTCCAGGCATCCGCATAAAGACACAGCTCCTTGTCTACAACCTCTACACCTTAATTATCCTCCTGAAACATTTCACTCCCATTACAGTGGGAGATCTTTGAAGGCAGGGTGATTTTACTCATATCTACATGTCCAGCACCTGGCACCATCCCTGACATAGAGTCATCTTTCAACATGAGTTTGCAAGGATGCATGGAAGGACAGATGGATGCATGGTTGCAGGGTAAAAAGCTGTGCAATGGTAAAAAGTACAGGACTGCAGATGTCAAACCTGGTTCAAGCCATGCCAGTTCTCTGAACTGTTTCAACTTTGCCCAATAGTAAAAAAAAATTAGAATTGTACAATACTTAGCAAAAGAAAAGGACAAAACTGAATATATTTTCCATGATTCCATTTATAGAAGAGTCAAAGCCAGACAAAGCTAATATTTAGTGGAGAGAACTGCCTGGGAATGAGGGCATGAAGAATTTTAGGGAACTAGAAATAGTCTATAGTCTTATCTGCTTGTATAGCGTAGACACATGGAAAAAAAAAATCCATCAAGCTGTACGTTTAAGATTCATAAGCTTTATCCTATGCAACATACTTCAATGTGTAAAAATTTAAATGAAAAAGAGGAGAGTGTGCCTGAGGGCTTTGTATGAAGAAAACAGCCCCATTCCTGCACAAGAAGTTGGGCAAAGTGGGGTCAACAGTGTGATCATCTCAAAGGAATCCAGCATCAGAGTCTTCCTCAGTCGTTTCATCCAGTGCCTGTCCCCACGTCATGCTGACGTGGACAGGGGCCTCTGAAGGAATGCTACCTTCTCCTCTGGGCCACTTTATCCTTCTCTGCAGACCTTGAAGATCAAGTACTGCTTCATTAAATGAGTCCCTGAAGCCTTCCCTTGAGGCCAGGGAACACTGCCCCAGCTGTCAGATCTCCCTGGGGTGACATCTGCAAGGTAACACTCTGGGCCAGGCCCGGATAAGGAGCTCCGAGATGCTTTCCTGCCGAAAGTCCTCTCTGCTCACTCATTTGGTGGAGCTTTGTAGGGATGCATCCAGGGCTGCTCCCGAGGGAATTCCTCTGAGGCAGATTTTCTGTGCTGAACGTTCTCCTGGTGTCTCAAACATTCATTTTTCTAATGTAGGAAGTTGCACACTATTGTGCTCACTGTGGGATGGTGATGCTGAGGAAAAGCACAGTACCAGCGATGCCAGATGCCAGAGGAGGCAGAATCAGTAGCTTCTCCCAACACACATGTCTTTGGAGTAATTGTGTCTCCAGGTGAGTACACGAGAGATGGGTAGGAAACCAGATCCTCTTGAAAACCTCCTACTCCAAGCAATGAGGATCTCTATCCCTTCCCTGGACTCAAACTCCCCCTGAATCTACTAAAGCTTGAGAGACTTTTCATTGGCGCTTCCCTGGTAGCTCAGAGACAGTAAAGAATCCACCTGCCATGCAGAAGACCTAGGTTCAACTCCTAGGTCAGGAAGATCCCCTGGAGAAGGAAATGGCAACCCACTACAGTATTCTTGTCATCATAAAGGTAAAAAACTGCTCTGTGCTTACTGGGTTTATCTCACTTTATAACAAGACTATAAGCTCATTCACCACCAGGCCATGCCCCCTGCATGGTCTGCTTCCCTGGACCTGGGCTGGATACAGTCTATAGTTATTGAATACTTGGTGACTTGCATATATTAAAAATCCAATAGTTAAATATCTCAAGCATACAATGAGTGTCCCCTGTAAGCACCGTCCTTGGCACTAGGCAAGAACTGGGAGCGGGGGAGGGATATGAGGCCTCAGAATGCTTACTCACCACTGCGTGCAGACAGGGTAGGAGGGAACTTGACTGGCTACATCTTTTGCTGTGACTGAAGCCCAGGAGAGAGTCAAGAGTGCCATTCGCCACCCTGCACATCATGTGCTCGATCTCATCACTTCATAAATAAAGAAGTGGGGGCAGGGAGGGTGCCCCTGTTGTGAAGTGCTTATCTCTCAGCTCTGAACCACCTGTCAGTTCTCTGCTCAGTGGTGTTGGGGTGAGAATCAGCAAAATGCGATTCACGAGGCTTCTTTGAGAACTGGCACCCTGTCAGTTTCTGCCAACAGTGGGCGCTAGAGGAAAACTAAAACTAAACTGCAAGGTGGGAGGAGAGCTGTTCCTGGCCGAACGACCCCAGCAAAAGCCCTTTGCCCAGGAGTTATCACTGTAGAAAAGGAAAGGGACCTGCCCAATCTCAAGTTCTGATTGAACACAGTCTTAGATGATACACAGCAAGAACCTCCTCCTAGGATGAGGCCATCAGTGGCTCTCAGTTTCACTCTCTGGCTTGCCACAATATGGGCACATGAAGTCTTCATTATAACTTAAATCTCATCGACTTCCAAGAAGGATTTTCAGTAACCTACAACAGCATGTTACACGATTTAAAACTTAAAGTCAGAAACAGCGATCTGAACTCAGAGGTGAAGGGGGAGGGGGGAATTGGTAGATAATCTACTCTGATCCTGAGTCCAAACGGGTATTGTCTCCAAGTATCAAATAAATCCTGCTTCCCAACAGCCAAGGTAAAAAGGGAAACAATTGCTTATGTAATTCTCACTGGTGATTAGGACAAGGGATCATTTGAACGAGAGAAAATTTTCCATGACACTAAATAGAGAAATTTAATTAAGTGAGACTTTAAATAAGAAATATTGAATAACGGAATGGATAGCGTCTTCAGTGGTAGCTCTTCAGAAGTTATAAGAACTCATTACGTGGCTTCTTATTACTTGATCAAATAGAGCTAGGCCTTTGTAACACCAGATTGGAAAATTATCTGCCAAACCATCAAAGATGGCAGTCAGAGCTTGATAGCTTTGTCAGGCCAGGAAGGGGAGTAACACAATTTCTCAAGACTGTTTCGGAATATAATTTCTTTTTAATTGCTTCAAAGAAAGATAAGAACATGGCTGAGCGAGGAAAGAGGACAGCGTGCCTGGGAGAAGACTGACACAAATACAGGAAATACAGGACTGAGAGCCATTGCTCAGAGCTGCCAGTCCCCAAAGCGGTCCTCCTCCTGGGAGCGTCTGAGCTGCCAACCTGATCCATCCCTCTGGTTACTTCCATCTACCTCCTCCACTGCTCAGACCAGCACTTTTCTGGAAGCAAGGGTCTTTCTTCCCTCTCCGCCTGCTGCCAGAGCCACTGCAGGTCCTGTCCAAACAGGATACATTGCCAAGAACAGTGATCAGAGGTGAAGGGATAAAAGAAAAAAGTAAATCATAATCCAAAGACTTGAACCCGAGGCGGGATACACAGAAGTTAAGAATTTAGAATTTAGAAGAGCTAGGCTCAAACCCCAGTTCCCATTCTTAACCATTTGTGAGACAGCGGGCAAGTTATTTTACCTCTCTGAATGTCCCTTTCTTGTTTCTGTGAAAGGTGGCGCATGGGAAGGAATTACTGAAACCAAGTTGGCACAGTCCCCCAGGTAGGGCTTGCAGACACCAGCTGTGACGGTGAGGACTACGAGGCGGAGGATGTTGATGGATGGTGGTGACACTGTGTACGCAGGGATGATGCCGGATCACTCATCATTCATCACAGACACAGGTTATGCTACAGTAAGAACACCACCAGTCTCCACGGCTTCACACTGCCAAGTTGATGTCTCATTCATGCCATGTGCTCACTTAGGGTCCCAGACTGGAAGAGGCTTCACTTCCACATGTGCTTCCGACCAGAGCTTTTCTCACTCACAATGGATTGGTTCAGGGGTTGCAAACTACAGCCCTCGGGCCAGCTGCCTGTCCTTGTACCTCAAGTTTCACTGGAACACGGCAGCACCTGCTCCCACACACACCCTCTGCTTCCACACCACAACAGAAGAGCTGAGCAGGCGCACCAGTGACTGCAGGACCCAGGGCCTGGAAACACGTATTCGCTGCCTCATCCTTCAAGAGAAAGCTCACCGACCCCAGCATGGGTCTCAGCAAATCATTCAGCCACACCCAACTTTGAAGCAGGAAAATGTACGCCTGCTACGGTCCCAGAAAACAGAACTAGAACCACTTGGAGGGCAGCACTAATGTCTATCATAGCGACTCACGCCAGGCCACCAATGGGGCAGCATTTCCGAGATGGTCGCAAGCTTTCTCCGGGAGCAGGCACGGATTTGAATGGGAGCTAATACTGCGAGCTCATCTCACTGGAGCACTATTTCATCGGGTGACATCCCTGCTCAGGAAACTTGACTGGATCCCTAATATAAAATTCCGACCCCTCTGCCTGACACTCAAGACTTTCAAAAATCTGGTGCATACACACACACCCACACCCATACCCACTTAAGTCACTCAGTCATGTCTGGCTCTTTGCAACCTGTGGCCCATAGATTTTTCAGGCAAGAATGCCAGAGTGGGTAGCCATTTCCTTCTCCAGGCAATCTTCCTGACCCAGGAATCGAACCTGCATCTACTCACGTCCCCTGCACCGCAGGCAGATTCTTTACCTCTGAACCATTGGGAAGCCCATATGTGTATGTAAACTATTATCCAGCCTGTAATATTTTCCACTATTCTTAACAAGGATTCCTTGACCTCTATCTATCTAATCGCCCTCAGAAATTAAGGAAATGTCCACGGCTACACAGTCAGGGAGAGGTGGCATCCCCATGTCTGTCTGACACCAGGGCAGAGGCCAGTCCTCTGCCAGGGCTCTTCTGCTACCAGGATACCTGTTCCTTCCTTCCCCTATGAGAAACACAAGCCCTCATTTCACGCTGCAGCCCAGAAAGCCCTGTGTTTCGGGACACCTTGCAGAGCACCAGGACGAAGCAGTGGTCTGCTGCACCTCTCCTGCCCTTTGAGGTCACGGCCCTTTCCCTGACCTTTCCCTCTGACCGCCGCTCACGAATGGACAAGAGGATCCGGAGGAACTGGATTCAGGCTAAGCCCACGGACAGAAGCTGCCATGTTCCCCGGGGAAGCAGGGTGGCAGTCAAGTGAGCTAGAGAGAAGAAGAACAGAGGGCTGGACTCCCAGGAAAGCAGGCATCCTGCCCTGACGGCCCAGCCTCCGGAAGGAAGCTTGCGGGGCTGGTTCTCTTCCTCTCTACCTCCTGGGAGACATCCCCCACAAAAACAAGGCGAGATCTGAACTGAAAACCTAAAGACATCAGCAGTGAAGCTGCCCCATTAGAGGTGACCCTGAACAAGCCCCTGAGTTGGGGCACATTGGCCGTGGGAGCAGGGGCACAGAAAGCGTCCCCCAGGCGGCGGGAGGGACACTGCTGGCAGTTCCTGTGCGTGGCTCTGGCCCTAGAACAGACGGCCCACTCCACAAGGAGGGTTCAGACCAGGCAGTAAGCCTGAGGCCCCATCCGAATGGCTGCGTATCTTCATCCCTGGCATTTCTCTCTTAGAGCAGAATGTGCATCCTCCCAGGAGCCCTCTCCTGGCCCCTCTCTGTACACCAAGACCAAGGTCGGGCTGGTCCTGGGGGAAGGGGTGTCCCCAGGTGCTCACCTAGTGGTTAAAAGCACAGCCCTGCCATCTGTCCAGAGGCAGACAGATCTGGAGCTCAACTTTGGTTCCTCCTCTTCTGGGCAGTGTGACTTTGGCTAAGACACTAAGCCTCCCTGAGTCTCAGCCTCCTCATTCTACAAAGTGCCGACCCTATGGGGTTGAGAGCAGCTGAGTTGAAGTGTGGATTTATGCGTGGTGCCTGGCACATAGTAAGAGCTCCATACAAGGTAATGGCCATGGCAATAATGTCAGAAAGTAATTACCATCCTCTTTCCTAATGGGGAGCACGTTCAGCAATTTCAAGCTCTGTCTCTTTCCATATCATCCGTCACAGACCTTCAAATCCCTTACCTATTTAACCCGAGTATTTAGCCCAGACTGGGTCAGGTCTGAGTCACTGCTGGGGCAAAACCCCCACTCTGGGCCCTCTACCCTTGAGACAAGCTGCTTCCAAAAGGCCAAGGCAAAACTTGGTGACGAGGAAAGTCTTTGCAGCCAAAGCAAAATACTCCACAGGCCTTTCCCTGGTACCTCTAAAATACATCTGGTCCCAACTTAGCAAAACATAACAGTGGATAAGGCCTTCTAGGGCAAGACAGAAAGCAAAAGTTAAAAATAGAAATTAGGAAAAGGCTGCTTTATTTACAGGCTTCAGTCTCTTCCTCAGATCTATTATCCTCCACGCTCTGTGTGTTCTCACGTGTGTCTATAAAACTCCTACAGATCTGGAAGGAGTCAGATTTGGAGTTGTTTCTCTAATAGAGTAACTGAGTTTGTGTCTCATGAATTAGGGGATATTTTAATAAACATTAACAGCCATAACTATGTAAAGTTATGCCTCATTTATCCAGCATGATCGGGGCCCTGGGTATGTTAATACAAATTGCCTTAACAAATAAAATGATGATTTATCACTCTCATTTACCCCTTTTCTGGAAGTTCTGAAGCTTGTCATATACTTTTTGGCCTCTTTAAACAAAGCATGCTAAAAATCATTGAATCATCTCATCATTCAGGGCCATCATTACAAGCATCAACCATTCCAGTGGGCTTTTAAAACAATGACACTATTCAAGAACTACTGAGGTATGGGGCTATTCTGGGTTTGTTTCTACCCCCAAAGATTCCAGAATTTAAAAGTTCTTTTGTCTGATTTTATATTTATATGCTTCTTCCTTCATTTTCAGCAGTCTTTTCTTGCTGCTTTGAGGACGCCAGCCACAGATTCCTTCTAATGGGCCTTTTCTAATCGTCTATGAAGTTGGAAAGTAAATCAAGCTTATTAGAACTCCATGCAAACCAAGAGCAAATAACCATAAGTAAGGGCTGACCAAAAGGACTCTTTTCTGAGTGAAGAACTGAACATTAGTACAAGGTCTTGGTGACATCTATCTTGTTTCATAGATAGATGTTTAATAGAAGTCTGATCCAACTTCCATGGAGGAATACAGCTCATTCATTCCTCACTAGTATAACAAGTCCAAGTGTTAAAAAAAGTTTTAATAATTAAGAATAAAGAAGGAAAGGAGGAAGAAAGAAAAGAAAGGAAGAAAAGGCAAGCAGAGTGAGGGAGAAAAGGGGAGAGGAAGAAAAAGTGAGAGAGGGGAAGGAAGGAAGCACGGGAGGGAAAGGAAAGGAAGGATGAGCAGGCACAGTGTACAGTGAGCTGGGCAGTGAGTGCTCCAGGACCTGTGCCTGTGTGAGCTAGTTTCCCTGCAACAGGCCCACCAAGGGGATCCTATTATTATACCCATTTTCCTGGTATAGACTCTGAGGCACAGCGAAGATAAGACTAACACAAGAGCCTGGGGGTGGAGGACTGGGTTCCGGGAGGAGTGACAGCATGCCATCTGCTGGTACAGGCTCCTACCAGAACCCTCAGAATGTTGGGGGGTGGAGCAGGAAGACATGGGACACAGGGCACCTGCAGGACCTAGTGAGTGATTGTCTGGTGCAAAGGTCCCCTCTTTGTGGTCACGGGGGGCAGGAGATGTCGGTGTCCAGGCTTAGAGGTCCCTGATGCAGCTGCATTTACTAAGGGGGACAAAGGAGATGTACGAAACGACAGCCCATTCACTGCAAAGCTTGGGGCGGCTGATGACTCCTTGCCCAGCTCAGCATCACATCCAGTACCAGCACCACAGGGGTGGGGGGCGGGGTCTGAGCTTGCTGTCACCTGTGGGGACTGACCCCTCTGCTGACTGCCCAAACTGTCTCTGCGAGACTCTTCTGGTAACTCAGCAGATGGCATCACCGACTTGAGGGACATGAGTTTGAGCAAACTTCAGGAGATGGTGAAGGACAGGGAAGCCTGGCAAGCTGCATCCATGGGGTCGCAAAGAGTCAGACACGACTGTGCGACGGAACTGACCTGAACTGAAGGGGCCCTCTCCACCACCTCCCTACCAGCTAGTATGATACAACTGAAGCAGGTCTTTGGTGAAATTCAGCTGACTGGTTAACACTTCTTAGCCGGCCTGCAAACCCAGCCACAGGAATAGTGCCGACAGCTCAGGAAAGGCCCCAGCTTGGCCCTCCAACGCCGAGGCCAGCACCTTGCTTCTCAGGAGGCTATTTCGAACACAGGCAGCCGGGGTCCTGCACAGAGCAGGGATCTAATTAGCTAACTAGCCCCCAGGGATAGACACCAGGTATGCCTGGGATGCTGGGTAACTATCTCTAGAATGTTGGTTCCTGATTAGGGTATCTCGAATATTATGCACTTAGCCCGGGCAGGTGGACTGGAGTTTAACTGTGTCCACACTCCTGCTGCAACTTTTATATGGAAATATTTGAGAGTAAGCTATCACACAGACACTTCTGTGCACCAGGCTCTGGGGGTAGGGTGGGGGGCATCCTACCGCAGAGATCGGGAGGGAGGATATTCTGGGTAAGGAAGCCCCAGAGCCGGGACTTAGAGCTGGCAGAGCTCAAACGGGTTCAGGGAATTAGAAGTTCTTCTCAGTGGGATCCACAGGCTACTCAATAAACTGGGGAGGGGAGGTACCAAGGGAAAAGGGGGTTGAGGGGTGTTACAGTCATATAAGTCCAGCAGTTGTCTTTAGTCTTTATACAGGATCATTGGGAACTATACTGTATGGGACCAGGGCTCCCTGGAGGCTCAGATAGTCAAGAATCCGCCTGCAATGCAGGAGACTTGGGTTCATTCCTGAGTCAGAAAGGTCTCCTGGAGAAGGGAATGGCGACCCACTCCAGTATTCTTGCCTGCAGAATCCCATGGGCAGAGGAGCCTGGTGGGCTACAGTCCATGGGGTTGCAAAGAGTTGGACACGACTGGGTCCAACAGTTTCTTTCCTAATGTATGGGGTCTCACTGAGAAGGTCTGTGACGTTTCTCAAGTTACTTAGTCTATGGAACCATTTTTCTACAGAGCATTTTAAGGGACTATATTCCAAGGAAGATAATGTAAGAAACATGGTATAAAAATACAGGGGCTAGAGCTGAATCATACCAGCTGGGAAATACTGGGCTGCTGGCTGGAGAGAAAAAAGAAATTTACTTACTGGGCTAAGGCCTAAGATACCAAATTAATGGCTCTCTTCCTGAGGATGGAGGGAAAACAAACTGATGTGTCTGTGGAGGTGGAGAGAACTTTCGTCATAAACCCCTCACAGGAAGCTGCTGCGGAGGCAGCAGGCAAGACCAAGGATGAGTAGAGTGGAGAAGTGCCTGGTGACCAAGCAACTGTAGGAAAAGGTGAGAAACAAACGTCCTGGGCTTGAATTCCAGGAAAAGACCCTGATGCTGGGACAGACTGAAGGCAGGAGGAGAAGGGGAAGACAGACGATGAGATGGTTGGATGGCATCACCAGCTCGATGGACATGAGTTTGAGCAAACTCCAACTTGGTGTTGGTGATGGACAGGGGAGCCTGGCATGCTGCAGCCCACGGGGTCGTAAAGAATAGGACATGACTGAGCGACTGAACTGAACTGAACTCCTATAGGTGTCAGCTTGCAGAGCCTTGATGAATAAAAGTTAATGCCATGAAACAGCAAATAGGATCTCCAAGAAATCATGGGGGAAGCCCAAGGGTGGACAGCAGTGAAGGGCACGTCCTATTCCCAAGACAGGGAGGCTGAAACTAACCCTGCCTCCAGAAAAGCAGCTGTGTGGACCCTTGCCCACAACAGCAGGGCCTGAGGAGAGAGGAGGGATGCCACGTGGGAGGGTGGAAGGGACTGAGGGCAAACAGCTTTTGGAGGAAAGAGCTGCAGGGGTTTCGGAGGAGGTGACGAATCAAGATTACTTCACAACACCAGCTCAATGCTCCAGGCACACTAGCACAGGATAGATTGGTCCACTCCACCCCAAATATTTTATTTCATAGCATCAAACATGAACAATGTCAAGTTTGAACTATCATGTAATGAATAAGTTTATGGGGGAAAAAACTGATTAGGATCAAATACTACATATTCTTTAAAAATTTCTAACTGGTTTGAAATGACTTTCCCAAAGTGAACTAGTGTTTCTTGTTCAATCATAATCTCCTTTTCCAAAGAGGACCTATGTCACTAAAATCAATCAGGAAAAAATATTTATGGATAATTCTGCATTATCCATAAACACATGATGTATTTAGGATACATTATTATATATTATTCAGGATGCCTTTAGCTGCAAGTAATGAGAAACTTGGAGAAGGAAATGGCACCCCACTCCAGTACTCTTGCCTGGAAAATCCCATGGACAGGGGAGCCTGGTAGGCTGCAGTCCATGGGGTCGCTAAGAGTCAGACATGACTGAGCAACTTCCCTTTCACTTTTCACTTTCATGCATTGGAGAAGGAAATGGCAACCCACTCCAGTGTTCTTGCCTGGAGAATCCCAGGGATAGGGGAGCCTGGTGGGCTGCCATCTATGGGGTCGCACAGTCGGACACGACTAAAGTGACTTAGCAGCAGCAGCAGCAATGAGAAACTTATCTCAAAGTGGCTTAAACAGTAAGCACATTTGTTGTTTCACAAAACTGAAAGGCACAGCATGGCTCAGACCCCAGCCTTTGCCTGAGATTCTTCCGGCTTCGTGCTCCCACTGGAGGGGGGAGGAGGCTCCCGCAGCTCTGATCTTCACAGTTACAAACAAAGATGTCCACAGGCAAAGGGACCAACTCACATCCCCCTGTAGCTTTTTTTTCTTTAACTGGAGGAAATTTTCATCAGAAGCTCCCAGCAAGCCCTCTCACAGCCTATTTGGGGTCATGTGTACATCCTAAGATGATCATCAGCCAGAAAGATGAATGCCCTTAAACAAATCAGATCCACTCTTGGAGCTAAGGGTTGGTCAGTTTCTCCTGAGATGCCTGGCGGAGGAGGGGGAGAGAGTGTCTGAATAAACTGGGATTCTATTCGGTAGAAGGCAAGGCATAAATGGGTGTTGTGTAGACAATCAACAACACCAACTACAAAGGCGAGAAGCCAATCACTACAGGAGACAAAGCTATACGTCACAGAATACACCTTTAAAACATTTAGGGTATGATTGAGGAAACGCACAGATGCACATACATGGAAAATAATTATAATATTCAAGGCGATACATTTAAGTACCAAATACAATACCTTCTACTGGACAGAATCCAAGACAGATTCATCCTAAACCAAACTGTGTTCTATTAGAAACCAAGTCATAAAGAGACTGGGTTGTTTTGAGAGTGAAGATATTACATAATTAATGGCATAATCGGCTTTGCACTCCTTAGAAAAAGGTGCTCCGTTTTGAGTTCGTAATATAATAAACAGATTAAAATCCAAGGCTATTTTCATGAACATATTCTTTGAAATGACTTAGGATAATGCTTTACAGGAAAGCAGAAAATAATGAGTAAAATATCTGCGGAGAGTTACTCATGCTGAGACTCTGTAGATAAGCCCTTTAGAAACACACTCATAGACACAGACTTCCTTGACATACATCTAGGCTTAGAAGTGAAGACAGATGGGTTTTTAGAAAAATTGTTCTATGTACAGATCAGTGAAATGAGAATTAGTGAGATTCTGCTATAATGGCTAATTAGGATTAATTAGCTAATGTTCTCAAAGCACAGAGCAAGGATGAAACGTAGTGCAAGGTTAAACTGTACTGTGGTAGAGGCTGAATAATAATTCTGTTCAAGAAACCTTCACCCAATAGGGAGACTGGGACTGATACATATACATTAATGATAACTATGTAAAATAGATAACTAATGAGAGCCTGCTATATAGCACAGAGAACTCTAGTCAGTGTTCTACGGCAACCAAAATGGGAAGGAGATCCAAAAAAGAGGGCATATATGTATTGTTGTTGTTGTTCCATCACTCAGTCGTGTCCAACTCTTTGCGACCCCATAAATCTCAGCACGCCAGGCCTCCCTGTCCATCACCAACTCCCGGAGTTTACTCATGTCCATCGAATCGGTGATGCCATCCAGCCATCTCATTCTCTGTCGTCCCTGTCTCCTCCTGCCCTCAATCTTTCCCAGCATCAGGGTCTCTTCTAATGAGTCAGCTCTTTGCATCAGGTGGCCAAAGTATTGTAGCTTCAGCATCAGTCCTTCCAACGAATATTCAGGATTGACTTCCTTTAGGATGGACTGGTTTGATCTCCTTGCTGTCCAAGGAACTCTCAAGAGTCTTCTCCAACACCACAGTTCAAAAGCATCAATTCTCTGATGCTCAGCCTTCTTTACGGTCCAACTCTCACATCTGTATATGACTACTGGAAAAACCATAGCTTTGACTAAACCTTTGTTGGCAAAGTAATGTCTCTGCTTTTTAATATCCTGTCTAGGTTTGTCATAGCTTTTCTTCTAGGGAGCAAGTGTCTTTTAATTTCATGGCTGCAGTCACCGTCTGCAGTGATTTTGGAGCCCAAGGAAATAAAGTCTGTCCCTGTTTCCACTGTTTCCTCGTCTATTTCCCATGAAGTGATATATGTATACATAAAGCTGATTCACTTTGCTGCAGAGTAGAAACTAACACAACATTATAAAGCAACTATACTCCAAAAATTTTTTTAAAAAACAAAAAATTCACCCAAATAATATACGTAGATACTCTGCTGCAGCAGGCAACTCTTACAGTGTGCTAGACTGAATGGTCCACTTCCAAAGAAGAGAATATACGAAGGGGAAAAGAGTAGCTTTCTATGGCAGAAGAAACTGTGGGAAACACCTCCTCAATCAAGGTTAACATCATCAGAGTTCTCTGTGAATGTCCTGCACCTCGAGATGATGTGACAAGAAGGTCACTTCATCTCTGTAGTGTTCTTTCCAAAAATGTATAACCCTAGACTGGTCATGAGAAGAACGTCAGATAAACCCAGACTGGGGGACAGGATACTGAACCAGTACTTCTCAAGATTGCCAAGGTCATGAATAAACATGGGATGATGGAGAAGTTATCATAGACCAGGAGAGACTGGAAAGACATAACAACTAAGTGTGATGCCTTACTCTAGACTGGCTCCTGGAACAAGAGAGAACATTAATGGACAAGCTGGTGAAATGCAAATAAAGTGTGGCATTTAGTTAAAAAAAAAAGAGAGAGAGAGAGCGCTCAGGGCATGAATGATGAAGATAAAGGTATGTGGAAGCGTTTAAAACAAAAACCATCCATAAATTGAGAACACAATAACCACAAGTTTATTTATGTCTCTTTCAATAGATAAGAGTAATTTATTTTGGTCCTGTCTTAGAAGTCCAGGAAAGGATTTTTTTCTTGGCTAGGCCGTTCTTCATTGTAGAAAGGAAACTCAGGAATCATTTAATGTGTGAAAAAGCAGAGACTCGGACAGATCAAGATGAGCTAGAAAGAAGACCGGTAGTGTTAGTTAGTGAATAAAACAGAGGGGCATGACTTCCTTAAGATTCTTCCCCTCATGTAAGGGATTTGACCAAGCTGTAAATTCCTGGAAGGCAGGAGCTATTTCTTACTCATTTTTATAACCCTCACAGTGCTTGGCATACGGTAAATATTTAATATTAAAGTCAGTTGACTCGATTTAGATCGAGTTTCAGAGTCTAACATTTCTCAGGGTTTTGGCTGTGAGGGGAGGGAGTCTTAAAGGATGAATGACTAAGGGTGAATTTTCAAATACGCAGGGGCTGAAAAAGTTGTTTTACAGCCCCAAGCCCAACTATTGAATTGTTTTGGTTTTCCACTAGCTCAGCTTCTTCAAGGAGCCAGTGATGGCTTTGACAGACCAAGCTCCCGAATGTCACACTGCTTTTATACATTTTCAGACCTCTAACGACTTCATATCTCACTTACCCTTTACCTATAATCTTGAGATAGAAATACCACATTAATCCCAAATTTCAGTTGACTTTGCAGTGCAAAGAAACTAAGTGTATATGCAGAGCTGACCTATGATGAATTTCCAAGGAAAACTGAGGTCTGCCTCCTTTATCAAGCATACGCACTAGGCCAGAAGTCCCCAACCTTTTTGGCACCAGGGATCAGTTTCATGGAAGAATATTTTTCCACAAGTCAGGGTGGCGGGGGGTGATTTAGGGATGATTCTCATAAGGAGCGTGCCACCTGGATGATCCCAAGTCAGGGTGGCGAGGGGTCTTTAGGGACTATTCTCATAAGGAACGTGCCACCTACATGATCCCAAGTCAGGGTGGTGGTGGGTGTTTAGGGACGATTCTCAGAAGGAGCGTGCCACCTGGATGACCCCTTGCACTCATGGTTCACGGTAGGCTTTGCACCCGTATGAGAATCTGACGCCACTGCTGATCAGACAGGAGGTGGAATTCAGGCAGTAACACAAGTGACGGGGAGCGGCTGTAAATACAGATGAAGCTTCACTCCCTCGCCAGCCACTCACATCCTGCTGTGAAGCCCAGTTCCTAGCAGACCGGGGGCCTGAACTGGTCCTACACTTGGCTGTGGCCCAGGCGTTGGGGAGCCCTGCCTACGCGTCTCTCCCAAACACATCACCCTGGGTCCTGTGGGTGCCTCCTGGCCCAACACATTCTCATATCTTCTTTCTGACTGAGTTTAAGGCCAATTTGACATAGCCTATTAAGAAAGCAGATCATTAAAAGGTCTACATAAGACTTGTATCTCACCACCTGGAACTTTCTAGGTAATTCAGTGCTTCCTTTGGCATGAAAAACCAGAAACCTATGCTTTCATCTAGCAGGACTCCCTGGAACCACTGGTCTAGAAGGAAGATGAGCCGGACAGAGTCATGATTTTAGCACAGGTGAGTGTCCTCCAAGACTGGCTGTGAGTTGTGGACAGCAGCGTTCCCAGCTGGTAAGATCAAATCCGCCCCTGCAACAAGCCTTCTAGCCTATGACACCTCTTTCCAAGGGACGCTTCCTCTGGGTCTGTGACCATAAAGTGCTTGGTAAATGTTAGTAAGCAAAAATTCCAATCTGGTCCAGAAGACCTCTGCTGTCTGGATCAAAATATGCTTTTGGTGAGGATGAGTGGGAATTGACTTAGGAAAATGAGGAAACTTTGGGGGTAACAGGAATATCCTATATCTTGATTGTGGTGATGGTTATATGGGTGGACATAGTCATTAAGCTGAGTTTAATGATCCCTGGGTCAGAAATATTCCCTGGAGAAAGGCAAGGCAACCCACTCCAGTATTCTTGCCTGGAAAATCCCATGGACAGAGGAGCCTGGCAGGCTACAGTCCATAGGGTCACAAAGAGTCGGACATAATTGAAGTGACTTAGCACATTGGTTAACCTAAAAACTTGATGTCCGTGTAAAATCTTCCTAAATGTTAAAATGTAATAATAATGACATCTGAAGTTGAACATGTTAAGATTTATTCTAAACTGGGACAAGTGCTTTGGGACTATTATTCCATATTTTGAATGTGTGTGCCTGCTCAGTCACTCAGTTGTGTCCGACTCTTTGCCATTGTATTTCTATTAATGTGGCTTGAGTTTGATTTCACTTTAATTTTTTTGTAAGCAGCATCATCACACTCTTGCCATTTATGGAATTTGTGGCTAATGATAACTGCCAAGACTCTCTTCCTTTCAGGCATGACTTGCTCCCTGGCAGGGTGTCCCAATCTGACTTTATGTAACTGATGTCTATTTGGTTAGATATGTAGAAAGCAGCATGCACCTTCAGGGCTAATTGATGGTATTTAAGGAATTCTTTGAACTTGGGTGTGTGGAGAAAGACTTCAACGGCTGGGCTTGGAATAAAGTCTGCAGATCGCAAGGGACACTGTGTTCAGCTGATCACCGTGTTCAGCTGCCCCTTCCCAGACAGGTTCTCCCATAAGAGTCACGTAAGGAATTCATGAAGTGCTCAGGGTATGATGTTCCTTAGGGAAGTAAACCTGATTGAGCTATTCCAAGAAGACTAACCAGAGACAGAACAGGTCAAAGTATCAAAATATCAAGCAGATGCAAACCAGGGGTCAGGCAGAGTGCTCTTAGCCCAGGGGCTAAAAGCAGAGTTTGGGGCATCAGAGCTACCAGGATGTGAATTCCAGCTCCATCCCTTACTGACCACGTGACCTTGGACCAGAAGTCATTTACTCCCACTGTGTCTCGGATCACCTCATCCCATGAAATGGGCATAATAGTAACATCTCTCCCAGAGAGGCGATTCCCTGGCGGTTCAGACAATAATGAATCCACCTGCAATGCAGAAGACTCAGGTTCAATCCCCGGGTCGGGAGAAGGGAGTGGCTACCCACTCCAGTATTCTTGCCTGGAGAATTCCACGGACAGAGGAGCCTGGCAGGCTACAGTCCATGGGGGCACACAGAGTTGGACATGACTGAGGGACTAACACTTTCACTTTCTCCCACAGAGTTGTTCTGAGAGTTAAATTGACAAATGTGTGTAGAGCCCCAGAGTGCCCAGAAGTCAGCAGGACCTCATTTTAAGTTACTGTTATGATTTACAGCATTACTCCATCTTCTGAAATATCTCCTTTGTTTATCTAAGTTCTATTTACTCCTTCAAGGGCTACCTGTAGACCCACTTAGATAAACAAAAAAGGCATTTCAGAAAGGAGCACTGCTTGGTAGAGATTCATGCTGAACAGAAAGACAGACTTGGCAGTTTTCATTAGCCACAAATTCCATAAATGGTAAGAGTATAATGAAGTTGCTGCTTAAAAAGAAAAAAGTAAATACAATCTCAGGCCACATTAATAGAAGTAGAAAGTTTAAATCATGGAAATAAAAGCACTTGCTACTCTTTAAATCATTAACATATTCAATTTCAGATAGCATTATTGTTCTTAAATGTTTAGGTAGAATTTATACAGCTCTTAAGTATATAACACATCATCATGACTATGTCCACCTATATAACCATCACTCCAAGCAAGAAACAAAATGTTTCTGTGCCCCTAGAAAATTTTCTCTCAGCCTCTTCCAGTCAATTGCCACCCACTCCTGATAAAGGCAAACACTCTTCTAATTCCTATCACAGGTTATTAGTTTTATCTGTTTCTGAACTTCACATCAATTATTTAGGAAATACTCTTTTTTTTCTGGCTTTTCCCTCCACTCACTATTTTGTTTTTGAGACTCTGTTGTGTGTATCAGTATTTCACTCTTTCTTATTGCTGAGTATTATTCCCTTTTCCATGATCATAACACAGTTTATTCATTCATTCCGTTGATAAGCTCTTGGGTTGATTCCAGTTTGGGGCTAATATGAATAAAGCTGCTACAAACATTCTCATATAAGTGTTTTTATGGACATATGTTTTCATTTCTCCTGTGTAAAGATCTATTGATAAGAGTGAAACAGCTGGGCCATAGATGTATTTTGACTTTATAACAACTTACAAATAGTTCTCCAAGTGATTATATCATTTAACACACCCAGCAGTATTGTACAAGCATCTCAGTTGCTCCATTTTCTTTCCAACATTTGATACTCCCAGCTTTTCTGATTTTTGTTATTCTAGCAATCATGAATAGCATCTCATTTAATTTGCAGTTCCCTTATGACAAATGATGCAAGCTGTTCACTGGGTTTTGCATATCTTCTGTTCAAGTCTTTTGCGCATGTTTTTCATTGGGTTATTTGTCTCCTTTTTATTGATTTGTAGCCTGGAAAATCCCATGGGCGGAGCAGTCTGGTAGGCTTCAGTCCATGGGGTCACTTAGAGTCAGACACAACTGAGCGACTTCACTTTCACTTTTCACTTTCATGCACTGGAGAAGGAAATGGCAACCCACTCCACTGTTCTTGCCTGGAGAATCCCAGGGACGGGGGAGCCTGGTGGGCTGCCATCTATGGGGTCGCACAGAGTCGGACATGACTGAAGCGACTTAGCAGCAGCAGCAGCAGGAGTTGTTTCTTACATTTTCAGTTCAGTTCAGTTCAGTCACTCAGTCATGTTCGACTCTTTGCAACCCCATGAATTGCAGCACGTCAGGCCTCCCTGTCCATCACCAACTCCCGGCGTCCCCTCATGTCCATTGAGTCAGTGATGCCACCCAGCCATCTCATCCTCTGTCGTCCCCTTCTCCTGCCCCCAATCCCTCCCAGAATCAGGGTCTTTTCCAATGAGTCAACCCTTCAGGTAAGTCTTATTTATATGGGTCTCCTAGGGGGCGCAATGGAAAAGAATCTGCCCCCAATGCGGGAGATGCAGGAGACATGGGTCTGACCCCTGGGTCAGGAATATCCCCTGGAGAAGGAAACGGCAACCCTCTGCAGTATCCTTACCTGGAAAAGCCAGAGGTCGCAGAGAGTCAGACATGATGGAACAGCTAGGCATGCATGCACTTATTTATAAGTGTTGTAAATATTCTTCCCAGTCATAAGATAGTCTGTTCATTTTATTAACAATATTTCTTCAGGAACAAAAATATCCAGTTTTGATGAAGTCCAATAGATCCTTTTTTTCCTTTTATGCTTAATGTTTCTTGTGTCTCAATCTCTGACTAACCACAATTCTTAATCTCCTGCATTGTCTTCTTGAAATTTTATGTCTAGCCTTCACATTAAGTCTGTGACCTACCATGAGTTTCAATGTGTAAAGTGGAGTCGGGGTCAAGGTTCATTTTATTTAGAGACAGATACCCATTTTTTTCTGGGCTACCCCAGTGGCTCAGTGGGTAAAGGATCCAGCTGCAAGGTAGGATACACAGGAGACACGGTTTGATCCCTGGGTCAGTTCGATCCCCTGGAGAAGGAAATGGCAACCCACTCCACTGTTCTTGCCTGGGAAATCTCATGGACAGAGGAGCCTGGCAGACTACAGTCCAAAGGGTCACAAAGAGTCAGACATGACTGAGTGGCTAAGCACACGCACACATACCCATTTTTTCTAACACCATCTGTTAAACAGGCCTTTTTGACTTGACTTTACCTCTTTGTAAAAAAAAAAAAAAAATCAATTAATTGTAGATATGTGAGTCTATTTCTAGACTCTATTCTGCTTCATTGATCTATATGTTTTTTCCTATCTCAGAATTATACTATCTTTGATACTATAGCTTTATTATAGTAAATCTTGAAATCAAATGGAGTCCTCCATCTTTGTCCTTCTTTTTCACTATTGCTCAGCATTTTCATATAAATTTAGATTGGCCTATCCGTTTCTTCAAATGAGCCAGCTAAGGTTTTGATTGAGATTGTTTGACTCTACAGATCAATTTTAGATGAATGAATACAGATGTCATTATTATAGTTAGACAGTTACAACAAAGTAACATATCTTTTATAGAGCTCACACTGTGAGTCCTACCCTTGCTCATCTTTACAATGACCCAGGAAGCTTATGTAGTCTAATTTCACAAATGAAGGGCTCTTTGCTGAGAAAAACTGATAAAATATCTGCTCAAGTTTATATAGCTAGTAAGTAGGGAGGCTGAGATTTCAGCTTAAGTCTGATCTTAAATCTCAGGTGCTTTTCACCAATCCAACTGCATGCAACCAGAGGAAGGACCAAGAGCACACGAATCATATGAAAGACCCTGGAACAGAAAATGCAAGGGACCAATTTGATGCAAAATAAGAAACAAACAGTAATTACTCAAAACAAACAGCAATTACTCTGATAAGTAACTGCTTATCAGAGAGGTAGCTAAGTTGGTGGTTAAGTGCACAGACTATGGAGTCAGACTGCCTGGGTTCCAGTCCTATCTATCTCTGTCACTTACTTGCTATGTGACCTTAGGTAAGTTACTTAACCTCTCTGTTTCTCGATTTCTTCATTTATAAAATAGGGATAAAAGTTGTGTTAGCCCCACGACTAAGTAAGGACCCATCCCAGTCAGGGTCTGGTACATGGCAGATGCTATGTCAACATCAAAAGGTTAAAAAAATGAGATGGAAGGGGCCGTCTCCTGAGACAGTACAGGCATACACTGGAGATATCGCAGGTTCAGTTTCAGACCACAGCAATAAAGTGAAAATTGCAATAAAGTATTGAGTTTTCTTTTGGTTTCTCATGCAAAAGTTACAGTCACACTATACAGGTAGCCTACAAAGTGTGCAATATCATTGTGACTAAAAAAAAAGTATACACCCTAATTTAAAAATACTTTATTGCTAAGAATGCTAACCATCGTTTGACAATGCAGGATTGTCACAAACCTTCAATCTATAAAAACTGCAATACCAGCAAAGTGCAATAAAGCGTAATAAAATGAGGTATGCCTAGAAATTCTGACTCTCTGAAAAGAGTTCCCAAAATTTCTGAATTGCCATCAATTTATGTAGTTGCAGAAAAGTTGAATGTACATGCATTTGATGAAAAGTTGAACTACCCAGTTTCCAGGGTTCCCTTTTTGAGTTCTAACATCCAGTGATTCTAAGTCAGCTCCTTCCAGAGTTAGGAACTGAACAAAAGGCATGACAATTCCCTCCTCTCATCCAATCAGCTCTTCTCCCTTCACTCCATCAGTAACTCCCAGCTTCCTTGGAGACAAAGCCTCTATAACTGGTATGAGGAAATCTGTATCAGTCTGTGCCCTCCATCACACAAAGGATGGAAAATAGAACAGAAAAACTAGAACAGTAGAGAAATAAGATGAAAAGAAAGCAAAAGGAGGAGCTATGATAGTTTGCTCCCAACATGAGCTGGTTGCTTTCTCTGGTGTGGCCTTGACCCTCTTACTGAGGTCTTTCAAAGTCCATGGTGAGGGTAAAAGGCATGATTCTAACTCAGAGCAAGTGAGTATTTTGGCCCTCAGTTTCTTCTCTAGCTCTGGTCTTTATAGATTTGCACAATATTTGTCTAAAATTCCTTGTCCCTTGAGTCCTCCCTGATCCATATGAGAAACCAAACACAATTTCCCTGTGGAAGGCGCCACTGGCCTATCTTGAACCCTCTTCTGGGCCTTTTTAAAAATCTTCTCCAACCTTTGTGGGCCTCTAGGATTTTCCCGTTTCTCCCTCATGACAGGCAGGGTCTGGAAGCCTTAAAAACCCTCTCCTTCCTAAGTCCTTGCCCGTCTCTGCTTACCTTCTGTCCACTTGGCTTCATTTGAAAATGAGATGCTTTAATTCACTTCTCACCAGTGTGGCATCAAGAAACCAAGCTTGTCCTTCTTTGTAGAGGAGACTCCACCTCAGCCTCTCACGAGGTGCTCATTCGGAGGCCCCAGAGTCAAACCATCTCTCCCGAGTTTAACCACATGCTCGAAAATCTCCATGAAATCAGGAATGCGAGGCCAGGAGGGGGTCAACTGTCAGAAATACTTGAGCTCTGAGCCAAGCACTGCCTTTTACTTGCTCTGTCTCCTTGAGCAATCCACTTGATCTTTCTGAGCCTCCTTCCTCCTCTGTTAGGGAAAAATGATGATCGTAAGACCTCTCACCTGTGCTTTATGCTTCTGAGGCATCAAACAGATGCTGCAAACAGGGCAAGAAAATTACCTTGCAAACCATAAAAGCTCTAAACAAATAGAAGGCTTGTTTAATGGCAGTGCCCCTTGGCCACACGAGATGAGTAAACTAGCAACAACACACGTTCCAGAGTAACCTACTCTGTGCTGTCACCTAGGCCAGCATGTTCCAACTTCACCCACTTCACTGGGTCTTCAGTTTTCCTAGGCATTAAGAGAAACATCTTAAGCCAACATGGCCAAATTTAGCTGTTGGGAGCCTCTACGAAAGGTGGGATTAAGACAAGGATGTAGGAAAAAAAAAAAAAAAAGACAAGGATGTAGGATCAAAATGTGGGAAAAGTCTCAGTTCCAGTTTTTGCAGTATTATTAATAAGTTGTGGGATTCTCTCTATAACTCTAGTTCCGCTGAAGAGGGCTGCTGTGAGATACAGCATGCATGAGAAACAGTTTACTAAGTTATCAATACAGTGGATGATATTATTACAAGGATATAACTGATTCCTCTATGAATTTCAACTTCTAGTGTCGAGAAGCGGAGAAGGCGATAGCACCCCACTCCAGTACTGTTGCCTGGAAAATCTGATGGACGGAGGAGCCTGATAGGCTGCAGTCCATGGGGTGGTAAAGCATCAGACACGACTGAAGGACTTCCCTTTCACTTTTCACTTTCATGCATTGGAGAAGGAAATGGCAACCCACTCCAGTGTTCTTGCCTGGAGAATCCCAGGGACGGGGAGCCTGCTGGGCTGCCGTCTCTGGGGTCGCACAGAGTCGGACACAACTGAAGTGACTTTGCAGCAGCAGCAGCAGTGTCAAGAAGAACAGGTTCATTAAAAGCACAAAATACGGACAGGGGAGTCCAGCGGGCTACAGCCCACGGGGTCACAAAGAGTCGGACATGACTGAGTGCACACACATACAAAATAGACAATCCATGAGAACCTGCCATCGAGCACCGGGAAATACTCAGTGCTCGGTGGGGCCCAAATTGGAAGGAAATTCAAAAAAGAAGGGATCTATGTATACATATAGCTGATTCACTCTGCTGTACAGCAGAAGCTAGCACAGCGCTGTAAGGCAACTATACTCCAATATAGATTAATTAAAAATAAAATAAAAAGCACAAAATACACACTGTGTGGTCACTTCCCTGCATACGTTACTGGCTTGTCAAGGAAAGGGACTAACCTTCCCTGGGCACCTACTCAGTGCTGAGCTTCATGCTTCAGGGGGCTATATAATTATCACTCAAACAGAACAGTTCTGAGAGTAAAAGGAAACATACCACATAATAATTACGCAAGGATAAGAAACGGTACTGAGACTACCTCGCTGGTCAACCAGAATGCATGCCCCACCCCCCCATCTCTGCACAGCTCATAACACAGTCCTGAAGAACTCCAAGGACGACAGGCCCACTAACCCACCTTGGCCTTTCCGCATATGGCAGAACATCATTATTCCACTCCAGTGATATACCTGTGTTTATCTTTCAGCTCTAGTTTTAGCACAGCAGAAAAGCCCATTCATTGCTATCGAGAACGTTTCCTCTTGAATCTGCATGTGGGGCTGTGAGCTGGTGGCTGTGAGCTTGGTGGCTCCACAGGGTTGCCAGTGGGCCCTAACCTGTCCACCTCCTGGGCAGTAAAGGTCCGAGTGGGCACTGTGGAAGCGCTTCAGCCCCTGATGAGCACCCTGCCCTTATTCCTG
The DNA here is from genome assembly GCF_014754425.2 of Oryx dammah. Lineage (NCBI taxonomy): Eukaryota > Metazoa > Chordata > Mammalia > Artiodactyla > Bovidae > Oryx > Oryx dammah. The sequence continues at coordinate 11,821,465 of NW_024070206.1, forward strand.
TCCTGTGTGACACTCAGGTCCGTGAGGGAATGAATGAGCTCAAATCCCCCTCCAAAGAGAAAGCCACCATCAGGGCCGGCTAAAACGTTTCTGCTATTCCCTCCACTGGCTGCAAAAAGCAAGTTTTTACACCATAACTGAAATTCTACTTAAAGATGCATATGTTTGCATCTTAACTTCAAGACCAAGGCTGTTGTAAAGCTCCTAACAAATGTTTTAGTCTAAGAACTATTCTTTCATCATGACTGGTCACCATGCCCTGGGCATTAGGGTAGACAGACTAAAAGCTGGATATGTGGAATAGAGGAGAAAACACTGAAAAAAGGACATAAATCTGGCTTTGCCACTTCTTGGCCAAATTCGTAACAATGTATTCACCAGAGACATATTAGTACATTTTTTGTTACCTGAATGTTATTGACTGGAGTGTTTCAATATGCATTTGTATAACAAATCATCAGCCACAGGCATTAGTTTCTGCAAAAATCCACCGCGCCGCCCAATCAATAATGTGTTAACATCATTGGACTTCTATTTCCTTCTTTCTGCCAGGGAGCAATCTTACTCAGTGTTATCTTAGGGTATTGCCATGAAAATTAAAATGTAATAATGCATCTGAAAGCTCTCTGAAAAAATAAAGAGCTCTACAAATACATTGGCAATGCAAATTTGCAGGTGAGAGGACAACCACACAGAACAATAGAAGCTCCAGCTGGGAATTCTGTTAATTGCAATTTGAACTCCTGCATCCTATTCTCTCAATGCAGTTAAGAGCTAACAAAAAAGCTTGCTCAGGAATTAAGAATGTGGTTGGGTGGATGGACGGAAAGACACTGAAAGAGAGGGACCATTTTCTAGACATAAACAATTGGAGAAGTACATATTTGAGCATATTTGAATTTGAACCATAATTCAAATCCAAATAAAAGGCTTTGGATATACCATTATCATGACATGAAGAGTTCATGTTTTTCTACCATCCAACAAGCCAACTTTTAAGGCCATATTTTCAAGCTTTTTCCTCTATTTATAAATATCTATCCGAACTGAGTTTGGGTTAGACGCATAAAGTAATTCTTTTTTTAAAAATTAATTTATTTTAATCGGAGGCTAATTACTTTACAGTATTGTAGTGGCCTGGAGAATCCCAGGGACGGTGGAGCCTGGTGGGCTGCCGTCTTTGGGGTTGCAGAGAGTCGGACACGACTGAAGCGACTTGCAGCAGCAGCAGCAGCAGTGGTTTTTGCCATACATTGACATGAATCAGCCACGGGTGTACATGTGTCCCCTATCCTGAACCCCCCTCCCACTTCCCTCCCCATCCCATCCCTCAGAGTTATCCCAGTGCTCTGGCCCTGAGCACCCTGTCTCATGCCTCAAACCTGGACTGGCGATCTATTTCATATATGGTAACGTACATGTTTCAGTGCTAGAACAGACTTTTGGATTCTGTGGGAGAAGGCGAGGGTGGGATGATTTGAGAAAATAGCATTGAAACATAAAGTAATCTTTAAGACCAAGGCCATGATTCCTGGAACTACCTGCAATCCCAGAAAAGAGCCCCTACGAGAGCCTGGTCTGCCAATAAGCAGAGAGAGGACCCGTACCCCAGAGCTGTTCCTCCACCTAATCTTCACACTGGGCTGAACTTGTTATTCCTGAATTTTCACAAATGCCTTATGCACACTTGGTGGCTTTAACAGATAGTTTTTCCTCGTGCTTACGGATGGTGGGTTTTCCTTAGCAAGTGGACACATGAGTGTTTTTGTAGTAGACAGAGGCCTAATTTGGCCACCAGCATCTCCTCCCACCATTGTGTGTGCATGCCACCCTGCACGCCAAAAAGTGGAGTCCGTTTCTCCTCCCTGTGAGTCTGGGTTGACCTTGTGACTAACTCTGACCAGCAGAGGGTGATGGGAATGATGTTCACTCTGGGACTCTGGAGCCTGGGTCTCAAGAGAACCATCAACCGCTGCTTGCTCCCTCAGGAGCCAGCCTCTCCGTAAGAAGTCTGGCTACCCTGAGACAACATGCTGTGAGGAAGCCCAAGCCAGACGCGGAGAGGGATCACAACGGAAGAACACGAGGTGGGAGGCCTGTGAAGGAAGCCTTCTCGGACCTTCTGGGCCAACCCAACCCAGTCAGCAGCTGACAGCAGCTAAACAAATAGTCCCATTTGATGCCGCATGAAGCAGAATCATCACCCAGCCAAGCACTCCCCAAATCACACAATCATGAGAAATAACAATAAGTCACTACTGTGTGAAGACATCAAGGTTTGGGGTGGGTTTGTTGTGCTGTGCGCTCAATCGTGTCCAGTTCTTTGCGACCCCATGAACTGTAGCCCACCAGGCTCCTCTGCCCATGGAATTTTCCAGGCAAGAATACCGCAGTGGGTTGCCATTCCTTCTCCAGGGGATCTTCCCTACCCAGGGATCAAACCTGTATCTCTTGTGTCTCCTGCATTGGCCAGTGGAGTCTTTACCACTGCACCACCAAGGAAGCCTACAGGGTGGGTTTGTTAGGCTGCAGTCAAACAGAAGCAGCAAGGTCTCTTCATTCTACCACGAAAAAGGAACACTCAGCAATACTGACATAAAAGACATCATCAGCCACGTAGACAGAGAACTGCAAACCCTTCTGTGAAGCCAACAGCTGGAATCTTGTGTTCAGCAGCAGTCTTGGGGAGTGAAATGTCTTCCATGTGCCCCTCCTTCCCCCTTTACTTAATAAACCCTCTTCTGAAGCATCTGCCACCTGCTCTGCTGGTGTAGACTTGGAGGCCTAAGTTCTGGCCCTCGCTCTTGCTCTACTGACTTACTCCAAGCTTTGGGCAACACTTCTGTCTCTACCGCCTGTTTCCCGTCTATTACATAGAGATGATAACACCTGCTCCATTTACTCTACAGAATTTTTGTTGTAACCAAGTGAGGTAGAGATTGTTAAATGAGCTTTGAAAGGTATGATGCAAATTTTCTCCCAGCTGTCATTTCATAACTATCTTTTCAAATTGAAAGTATTTTAAAAGATATAAAGGGAAAGTGTCACTCAGTTGGGTTTGACTCTTTGGGACCCCCATGGACTAGCCCACCAGGCTCCTCTCTCCATGGAATTCTCCAGGCAAGAATACTGCAGTGGGTAGCCATTCCCTTCTCCAAGGGATCTTCCCAACCCAGAGATAGAACCTGGGTCTCCTGTAGGGCAGGCAGATTCTTAACCATCTGAGCCACCAGGGTGCATGTCTCAAAAACTCTGCAATTTACAGGTGTCACCACCAGGTAGCAATCCCATCCCAAAAGTAAAGATTTAAATGAAAAATGAGCTTCATATTCCCAGGAATGTATAGAAGCACTTGCCTGCAGTGACTGTACTGATATGTCTGGTAGTCAATAACTGTTGTCAGAGTAACTCTAAATTCTGTAACTGGGTATCCCAACCATGTCTCACCCTCAACAGCTCATGGGAGTTCTCCAGAGCAGGCTCCAAGTCACCCACCTGAAGAAGTGAGCTCTTAGCAGAGAATGGACTCAGACATCCCTGCTCATCCCCTTGGTCAGACCCAGGAACCCACACACTTCACGTGGTTTAAAGTATGTTGAAAGGGAGGAACTGAGGCCTCTAGGCAACAGCCACACATGAACTTGACCCCTCCTTCTCCCACCCAGGGCAAGTCTCCAGATGTCTGTGACCCCAGCCAACATCTTGACTACAACCTCACCAGAGATCCTAAACTAGATGCACTCAGCCAAGCCACTTCCAAATTCCAGACCCATGACCACTATAAGATAATAAACGCTTGCCATTTTAAGCTTTCAAATTGTGGGATCATTTGTTGCACAGCAACAGACAATTAATATATCCTGTTTCCTCACTTTTTAAGTAAAAACACTAGACCATCTTGGTACATTGAGAAGACCCAGAATGAATATGCAAACTATGACCCTTATAACTCACAGAGTAAAGGAGGAATAAATGCATCAAGCATTCCTACCGGGCCAGTATAAGGCAAAAGGCCCCATGAGCAGCATAAAGGCAGACACATTCTAATAACACGTTGACTCGGAGCCAAAGGGAACTCAGGCACCTAGATCAGGCATACAGTTAGACAAAAGCTGCTGTGTGATGGAAAATGGAAAGCAAGAGGGCGGCCGGAAAGTTCAGTAATATGTTTACGTTCCTGACTTGAAGCTTTATTAAGCATCTGACTAGCACAGTCAATGTCATTAGAGAATTAAACAATTTGTATTCTAGCGCTGGTCCACTGGGGCTTCTCAGGTAGCCCTGGTGGTAAAGGACCCATCTGCCAATGCAGCGGACGTAAGAGATGTGGGTTCGATCCCTGGGTTGGGAAGATCCCCTGGAGGAGAGCATGGCAACCCACTCCAGTATTCTTGCCTGGAGAATCCCATGGACAGAGGAGCCTGGTGGGCTATAATCCATAGGGTGGCAAAGAGACACAACTGAATCAACTTAGCACGCACGCAGGTCCATTGGGCAGGGCTGACAGTAAACACCATGAAAGAGAGAGAAAGCAGAGCCCCCTCAAGTGGCCTAAGTACAGACTTCCAAGATGGCAGCCACTATATGGTGAGTTTCCTTCAGAGACAAACAGCAGATGGAATCAGGATAAAAGCAGCTCTGCCTTAACTAGCCAAAAGTCAAGGAAAATCTGCTTGGACATTTGGCAAACCTTTTTAGCAGCCCTCCAGCAAGAAGAAACCCAGTTGGCCATGTCACCAGCAAAAAGCCTGGGACAGCCCTCATTGAGGAATTCAGACTGTGCCTATTTGGACAGCATCCAGTGGCCAGAGCAAACACCAACCGAGGGTCACACCAGTCCTTTCTGTTCTTACTCTTGCAATTTGAGGCAGGCTGCCAGCAATTCATTCTGCAATCAAGTCTCACATCTACCGTGCTGGTGTGAAGCAGCAAAGCCACCTCGGCATTGATGACCTGTAAATCTTGATGCCATTACCTCAGAGCACAGACTGCTCACTGACGCTGGTCATCAGTCTACTTAAGGGGACCACTGCCTCCCCAGCAGCAGCCCACTCAGAGCTTCTGAGGGAGCCCCTCACTCAGCTGATGGTGAAACCCCACAACCTGCAGGAGGAAGGGGTGCAAAGGGGAGAAGGAGCCTCCAACATCTCTGGAAGGCTCTCTGGGTCCTGATGAGACTTGTAGGAATTGATTTCCTCAAGAGCCACTTGTTGGAGATGGATCAATTATGCTGAGTTGAAGAGCCCTATGAGAGGAAACCACAAATCAAATTTTCATTACCAGATGAAGTATGAAGGACCACAAGCAGAATCTACCAGTGTTGATTTTTTTTTTTTTTTTAAGATGGGTCAGGGACAGATGAGAGGGTGCTCTCTACCCAAGCACTAGCTCACTGCAGCCCTCTTTGGGTTTCCTTCATGCACAATTCCTTAACTACTGCAGTGGGCATGCGTGGGTCTTATCTGCTTTGAACATCCCTTTTCCTCCATGATGCCCAGCACTCAAGCCATCTCCAGGGTACTAAGAATTTAGGAAACTGCCCTGGGTAAGTCCCCAAACCAAAGGGCAGAGAGGTGGGGGAAGACAGCTGACAGCAGGTGGCTGGACTAAGACTCGGATTTGGAATCTGTTCTCAAGGTAGGGGCAAGAGAGGGAAGCGTGACTCCCAGTTAGAACCAAAAAGGAAAAACTCAGACCACAACAGACAGACAACACGCAGAGACCATCCCTCCCTGACCTCATCCAGACTAAACAGTTGGAAATGTCAGATCCCTTCCACACAGGCCCTTCATGTGGGGCTCACCTGTTCTAAGGTTGCCCTTGACGTTCATTTTAACTTAATTTTCCTTGAAACACAGCATCTCCATAGGGGAGGCGCAAGACTGATTGCCTGGTTCCACTCTAAAAGCACACACAGCAGACACTCAAGAAATCAGCTAATACACCCACTGGAAATGACTTTGAGTGTCTGAAATACTGAGCAGAGGCAGAGGGTGATGCAAGGACAGGTGATGTAAAGGTCACGTCCCCTGTGGCCTCATCACTTCCCAGGGGGACTGCCATGACAGTCTCCTGTGCCTCCTGCAGGCGCTTGCTCCCTGCAGCCCATTTTTCAACTTGCAGGTTAAGCTGATGGTGTTACTCACCTACCTAAAACCCCCTCAGTGACCATCCTGGCTTTTGGATCAGCCCAGACTCTTCCGTGTGGAAAACAGGCACCCCCGGGATCCGGCCCCTGCCTGCCTGTCCAGACTAAGCTCTCTGCTCCCCATCAATCACCCTAAACCACGTGGGGCTCCCTATACCAGGCGTGCCCATCTTCCCACTCATCTTTGCTCACGCTGCGCCTGGAACTCTGCCCCACATTCTTCACCTGGCAGTCCCCTAGTCATCTCCCAGGATCCCACCCCAGAATCACCTACTCCTGGAAGCCAACCCTGAGCCACACTCCTCCTGCTCACGTGTGCCCCAACAGAGCCCGGGCACTCCTTCCACTAAGCGGTCAGTATTGTGCTTGTCCTTTACTGCCGTGTCACTCACCCCCCAAGACAAGCTGCTCAGTGAGGAACCACATCTTCCTCTTCCTTGTAGCAACAAGGCTTGAACAACACCTAGCATGTAGACATAATTTTTAAAAATCAATTAACCTATCAATCTTATAGTTGGAGGTCATTTCAATTGATCCTGTGACCATTAGGTAAATTTGCAGCAATCAAGTAACGTCCTTTTGCTAAATCACACAGGTGCCATCTGGGTCCTTCCTCCTATATCACACATGCAAGTTCTTGGCCCCACGCCTGCCTGACCGAATCAGAAAATCTGGGAGCTGCCCCAGTGATCTGTAGTTTAACACAACTCCAGGGGATTCTGATCCACTCGAGTTTCAGCATTAGTGCCCTAGAGCCTTCAAAGACCGACAGGAGGGAGGGTTCAGATTTTGCCCTGTAAACAGCTGCAGTGAACTCCCTGCCTGGCAGTCTCCCCCTTTCCAGGGTGGTGGAGCCTCTCCACGGCTGAAAGCAGCTGCATTCACCAGGGCCAGATGCGGAAATACTTCCCCTCCCAGTACCCCTTGGACTAATCAAGAATCACCTAGGGAACAAAGGAAACCAGGCAACTCTGTGCTCTGGGCTCAAGAGAGCTCTCCCTAGCCCTGGGCGGGGTGGGCTGGGAGGGCCCTCGCAGATGCTGGCTGCCCAGGACAGACTTCACCTCAGGCTGAATCCAGGGCTGGAGCACTGAGATCTGACAGAAGCCAGTTTCTGGTTGTTTTTCTTTAAAACACAACGTGGGACACATCAGGAGTGTGACAGGCAGATCGCCCCGCCCATCACAAGCAGATATAATGGAGTAGAGCAATTAGGAAGATCTTGGCTGTCAGTTTCAGCTGGAAGTTTCACTGGCGGCCACAACAAAGGCTATGGTTGTGAGCTGAATTGATGAGGTTTTTGACACCCCACTCTTCCCCCAAATCACTGCATCATATATTCAGGCCTGCAGAAAGGCCCGAGGAACAAGGAATGTACAATTTTTCAGCACTGACTTTTCTTACAAATTCTTCTATCTAGTTTTCATTTCAGAGTGAACCATTTTTCTTGAGAACCTACTATGCACAAGGTAGCCAGGTCTAGCTCACTAACCCAGTAGATTGCAGCCTTGACTGCATATTAGAATCACATGGCAGGGGGAAGGGGGTTGAAAAGATTCTGATGACTAGACAAGACCCCAGACCAATTAAACCAGAGTGTCTGGAGTCAGACCCAGGCGTCAGCAATTTGGTGAACCATGATTTTAAATAATATGGATGTCTGGACTCCACCCCAAACCATGTAAATCAGAATCTCAAGAGCTGGAGCCTGAGCATATATGTATAAGGGCTAACAAAGTGCTAGTCGCTCAGTTGTGTTCGACTGTTTGCAACCCCACTGGCTGTAGCCCACCATGCTCCTCTGTCCCTGGGATTCTCCAGGCAGGAATACAGGAGTGGGTAGCCGTTTCCGTCTCCAGGGGATCTTCCCGGCCCAGGGATCGAACCCGGGTCTCCTGCTTTGTAGGCAGATTCTTTACCATTTGAGCCACCACAGAAGCCCTGTATGTATATTATGCACGTGGGTATATGACCATGCATACACGTGCTTACACACACACGCATTTGTATACACGTGTGCATATGCTTATGGTTATACACACGTGCATACAGATATACAGACATACATACATAGTCCAGGTGATTCTAATAGAGTCAGTCAAGGCTGAAACCACTCCACAGGCCACTAATTCCCAAATTTGACTCCACTTTTAGAATTCTCTTTTCAACTGTTCCAAACCTTAGGCCACATCCCAAACCAGCTGGATCGCAAGCTCGATCAGGGGTGATAGGCTGGACACAGACCTCAGTGATTTTTGAGGGTCCCTAGATGATTCCCACATGCAGACAAGTTTGGAGAGCACAGACTCCAATCTCCAGAAAAGCTGGGCTGGTCTTCTGCCATTTTTACCGTAACTCTCCTACAGCACCTACCGTAAATATTTGTTGAACTGAAATGAATTTTTAAAGATGTCTGTTCCCCTGATGTCTTTTACAACTAGACCTTCTGGAGCTGGTGCCTTTGAGGACTGTATGAATCCAATAGGAGGTGGCATGAAGAAGAACATACGTCATAAAAAGGCATTTTGTCTCATTAGTGAATCAGACGCCCAGGGCTCCCCCGGTCTTCACACTTTTGATACTGTCGCCATATTTGGAATTTATCCTTCTGTTTCTCCTCTGCATTGATTCAGACAAAAAAAAAAAAAAAGGTCTTTCCAGCTCCCTTCTCAGCATATTTGAAAACTGGGAATCACTTTTGAGCACTCAGGTACCCAGGGGTGAATTTAGGAACTGGAGGACTCGTCACTCCTCATTTAAGAGGAGAACAGGTGGCTTATTCACCAAGCCAGGAATGGCTCGCATTTTAAAAAGTCAACAAGACAGAAAACACTATTAATTCCTCATTCACAACTTTGATGCTATGCACCTAGATTTGCCCACAAGCGAGGGTGATTTGACTCTTTTGTAAACGCTCAAGGTGGGAATTACTTACCATCTAAAAGATTCCTACTCCCAATCCTTTTGTAGAAATGCTGGCATGTATATACCAAGTTTGCTTTAAAAGGAAGTAAACTGCAAAATCATTTACTAAAACATGGAAAAATCAGCTCAATACCTCATTTTCTTTTTGAGGTTACCACTTCATGGTTACTGCTTCAAGTGTGACCTATCGTTTGCCGACATTGATCATTCATCTAAATGCCTGATGATGAGAAGAATAAGTGTCTGTAATGATTGCTGCAGCAGGAGCAAGGCTGGGCTGAAAGAGAACCGTCCTCTGATACCAAGTCACCTCTCACTCCTGTGAGATCTTGAGCCACTTATTTGATCTTCAGGTTCCTCATTTCTAAAACAAAATAAATACTCACAAAGATGGTTTTCTTCCAGCTCAAACATTATGTGGCTTGAATTCTCTTGTGGACAATGATATTAGTCTTGTGGAAATGGCTTTTACTATTTTGTTTTCCTAAAAATGGATTATTATGTAGGAGAAAGTACCTTGAGTATCCAATTCCATAAAACAAAGATTAAGAACTAATATATGCATCAAATGGACCAGACACAGAAAGGCTAGAGAAAGAAGAGAGACAGCCTAGGGTGATAAAAATTAATGAGGAAAATAATTACACATCTAACCATGATATAAGACAGAATGAAATAGATGCTATGGCATGAAACCGGAGAGGAAACAGCTTGGAATATTTTTTAATGTCCAAAATAAATGGCCAAGTTCTTTCTACAAGGGTTAAAGGCACACTGAACTTGACTTCTAGTTCTGAACTTCATGGGTAGTGAACATGTCACCTCTGATAAGTCACCTATCTTTCTTAAGCTTCAGTCTTTTCACCTGTAAAATGGGAATCATATAACACCAGTCCAACATACTGGACAGTGCCATTGTGAGGCTCAAAGGAAACACAGGCATGAGAAGGATTGAAAATATGCTACATAAGATAAGTTACACAAAACCATGGAGGATGACATAACTGAGTCGATACAGACTTGGGTCTGATGACTCATAAAGGCTAGAATTTCCACTGAGAAAGGAATCCAGAGGTTAAATTCAGAGCTGCAGGATCTCACATACAGTGGCTTATTTTCTGTTTTGTACTTTCTTAATTTTCCCCCATATTTACTTATTAAATAACAATATAGGTTCATGGTAAAAATTAAATAGTATGGAAAACTATAAAATTTAAAAATCCCTTCCCTCACCTCTACTTCTGCTTCACTGACTACGCTCAAGCTTTTGACTGCGTGGGTCACAACAAACTATGGAAAATTCTTCAAGAGACGGGAATACCAACCACCTTACCTGCCTCCTGTGAAATCTGTATGCAGGTCAAGAAGCAACAGTTAGAACTGGACATGGAACAACAGATTGATTCTAAATTGGGAAAGAAGTATGTTAAGGCTGTATATTGTCACCTTGCTTATTTAACTTATTTGCAGAGTATATCATGTGAAATGCCAGGCTGGATGAAGCTCAAGCCAGAATCAAGATTGCAGGGAGAAATATCAGTAACCTCAGATATGTAGATGACACCACCTTTAAGGCAGAAAGTGAAGAGGAACTAAAGAGCCTCTTGATGAAGGTGAGAGAGGAGAGTGAAAAAGCTGGCTTAAAACTCAACATGTAAGATCATGGCATCCAGTCCCATCACTTCATGGCAAATAGATGGGGAAACAATGGAAACAGTGACAGACTTTATTTCCTTGGGCTCCAAAATCACTGCAGATGGTGATTGCAGCCATGAAATTAAAAGATGCTTACTCCTTGGAAGAAAAGCTAAGACCAACCTAGACAGCATATTAAAAAGCAGAGACATTACTTGGCCAACAAAGGTCTGTCTAGTCGAAGCTACGGTTTTTCCTGTAGTCATGTATGGATGTGAGAGTTGGACATAAAGAATGCTGAGTACCGAAGAACTGATCCTCTTGAACTGTGGTGTTGGAGAAGACTCTTGAGAGTCCCTTGGACTGCAAGGAGATCCAACCAGTCCATCTTAAAGGAGATCAGTCCTGGGTGTTCACTGGAAGGACTGACGCTGAAGCTGAAGTTCCAATGCTTTGGCCATGTGATACAAACAGCCAACTCACTGGAAAAGACCCTGATGCTGGGAAAGATTGAAGGCAGGTTGAGAAGGGGACGATAGAGGATGAAATGGTTGGATGGCATCACCTACTCGTAAGTTTGAGCAAGCTCTGGGAGATGGTGAAGGACAGGGAAGCCTGGCATGCTGCAGTCCCATGGGGTCGCAAAGAGTCAGACATGACTGCTCAACTGAACAACAACACCTGTGTAACCAGTTACTTCTTCCTTTGCCACTACTCACAATGTCTCACGTGTCCTTCCAGAAACAAAGCTTATGATTACCCCATAATCAAAACTATGTATGTATATATTCCTGATTCTACTCCCGGTGTCTGTAACTATCCACCTCCTTTTCTAGGTATCCATTACTGGACAGGAAAGATCTTATTTCAAACAATCTCAGTTTAAGACAATATAGTTTTAGATTACTGAAATCTGACATAGCTTCAAGTGGTGATAATTAAATAATAATGCTCTTATTATTTCTTACCAATAGGAAAGGTGGAACAGAAGACAAGAAGGTTATTTAATATATTGTGGTGGTTTAGTTGCTAAATCCTCAACTCAGGAGTGCAGAGCAAAACAGTATTGTTTGTTGGTGAAATAAAATTCAGCTGTTAAAGGACCTATACATAGATCTTTGGTTCTGGGGATCTGTTTCTGAATAAATCAGAGAGAGAAGTCAAAGGATTTTTTTTTACCTCCTCTTATTCTTTAAATGCATTTCAGGTTCAAAGACTGCTCGTAAAAAGGGGGTTTTCAGGATTAACAAATTCAGCAAATGACTCCTGAAGAATGAAAGTGTGCACAAAAATTTAGAAATAAGACATCAAACTTTTAACTAAAATAATAAACTATGAGCATTTTCCTGCTGGACTCCTACTCCTTACTGCCCTTCATCTAGAGACCTAACAAAATTAGTTAAGGATCTAAGCCTTTTATTTGTCTTTAATTTCCATTCAGCTCAAGAAAACGGTAAAGTATAGGAAAATTTTTACAGTTATTTAGGCCATGACATGCTCAGAACTATTTACTAGACAAATTCTCACAGTGCAGAAAAAGAAAATTCTCTCTCTCTCTTTACTCTGTACATCCTAAAGTTCTCCCTGTCCATTTGATGGGCCATATTTCACTGGCTTTATTACACAGCAGATGTGTGGGTTGTTAGAGTAATTGGTCAAGACATTTTTAATTTTCGCTCCTTCTTTCCAGAAAGCTCAAAACAGTCACTGTGGTTACTCTATTGTTAACATACTCTCATCTCTTCTAAGTGGTTTACTGCAATCATCTTCCTTATTCTCTTCTTACCAATAAAATCAATGCAGATTTCTGAATTTCTCTGTCCCTTTTATTTCTGTTGAAAAAGCTGTAACACTTTACTATTCTGAATCTTCTAAAAAGTTCTGACTATTTGGTAAAAAGTTTGGTAAAAGGTACTACGGGTACCGGGGCTTCCCAGGTGGCGCTAGTGGTAAAGAACCCACCTGCCAATGCTGGAGACATAAGAGATGTGGGTTCAATCCCTGGGTCAGGAAGATCCCCTGGAGGCGGGTAGGTCAACCCACTCCAGTGTTCTTGCCTGGAGAATCCCACGGACAGGGGAGACTGGCGGGCTACCGTCCATAGGGTCGCGAAGAATTGGACACAACTGAAGTGACATAGCTCTCACGCACACTGTCACAGACATATTCTGAAGGCAGTGTGCAGCTCTCTACGACAAGTACAGAAATTTGCTCAGCTGACTCTGTCTGAACTTCCTGTGGTTCTCACACATGTTATTGAAATCACAGCATATTATCTCTTATTAGCAGACAAAACGGTCTCAAAATGGCTGGGAAAAACCTCAGCTTCAAATAAATGGAAAATCTGATGTTAGAGATATAGAATATGGCCTTGATGTCAAAATAATTATACCTATTTAGAAAAATCAGCTTAAGAGTCTAAGTTACTGGTAAATAAAGGAAGCTGGCTTGTACCTAAAATGAATCATGCTGGAGGAATTAATTCACTTCCTTTCAGGCTGAAGAGTTTTCAGACGTCTTGGTTCATAAGTTCTTATGGTTGGTGGTGTTTTCTAGTAGTTCTGCCTCCAAAAATAATCATGGGGGGGGGCACATTTTCTGGGAGAATAGAAATTTGCTTCTTCAAAATTAATTAAGTCATTTATCATTTCTTCCAAAGGTATCAGTTACAATCTAGAATTACTTAGGAGTGGAATGACAGACTTGTTGCTTAAGGATAGTTTTTCTTTTAATTATCTTTTAAAAAATATTTGTGTATTTATCAGTTTATCTGTTTGGCTGCTCTGAGTCTTAGCTGCAGCATGCAAACTCTTAGTTGCAACGTGTGGAATCTAGTTCCCTGACCAGGGATCGAACCCAAGCCTCCTGCATTGGGAGTGCAGAGTCTGAGTCACTGGACCACTAGGGAAGTCCCTAAGGACAGTTATTAAAAGCTAATTGGAGGGTTTCCATCTCTAGCAATATGCATAGTTATATGCAATATGTTACAATAGTTATATGTAATCTTTCCTATGTGTGAAATATTGTAAAAGTAAATGAAAATCCAAATAAGCTGAATAAATCGTCATGAAATACAAAAAAGGTAAGAAGAGGTGGTCTCCGAACAGGTGGTGGGGATACCCTCTCCTCCCCACAAACAAGCCTTTCTAGAAAGACAGATCCCTGATAACATACCTTTCATCATTACACCCAATGGCTACACTCCTGACCTGCAGTCCCTTGGACAGAAGCAATTTTCTGAGAGGACAGTTCTAAGGTTTTCAGGGAAAAAAAAAAAAGATCCCCAAATAAACACAAGAGCCCTCCCCCTTCAAAAAAGCCAGTGGAGGCTCTGGTTTGGTGGGAGGGAGGGCTTCCTGTCATTCTGTGCTCCTTCACCCAACCTTTCCAAACTCAATACAGAGTTTGAAACTCATAGTAAATTTCTCTGGCTTCATGAAAGCTGCTGGGAAAACCTCTGTAAGAGTTGGATTGAGGCAGGGGGAAAATACAATTGGCAGCTGATTTTGAGAAAACATAGGTAACCATATGCCTTTGAGAAGCCAGAAAGGAACACAGAGCTTCTTTTGAAAAATAAGATTTAAGAAGAGTCCTCTGGAAAGGCCACCCTAAGCCTTGTGGACACAACAGGTCAGTTTCCGCAAGGAATAGCCTCGGCCAGGGGTGAGAAATTCCACTCTCCAAATGGAAATGCCTGGGTCCATGCTGAAGGGAAGAAACCTCACCTAGCTCAAATATGGTCTAGTTTTTTGTTTTACTTCCTAACAGTTGCTGGAACACAGAGCATCTTGCTCCCTCATCGGGGTCCTTGGTCCTAAATCCCCATCTCTCTGCAGGACAGTATGAATGAGAAGGAAGAAGCCGGATGGAAACTGATGACTGATGGGGATCCAGAAGTAACTCCTAGAACCGCTTTCTCTGCCAAGTCACCCACCGTATTAAGAAAAGCCTGTGGAATTCGTCTCTTTTATATAGGGAAATATATCTATATTTAGCTATATCCAGTTTGTGGAAATGTATTCATCCCAACCCCCACTTTCCAGTTACAACCCGGATGACATACTAGGAATGGATGGATGAAGTTCCCTAACCATGAGCTAGCAAAGAGCAGCTGGTATTCTAAGCTCTTCTTTCAGTCTCTAAGACAGATGAGATTTACTACCGCCTCCTCCGGACAGTGATAAACTGCATAAACCAACCTTCCCAGTGACCACAACAAAGAAACCCAGATGAAATGCTTTAATTATTCCTAGAAGTTTCCCAGGTGGCGCTGTGGTTAAAGAATCTACCTGCCAATGCAGGGAATGTTAGAGACTGGGATTTGATCCATGGTTCAGGAAGATCCCCTGGGCTGCCACTCCAGCATCCTTGCCTGGAGAATCCCATGGACAGGGGAGCCTGATCGGCTACAGTCCATGGGGGTGCAAAGAGTCGGACACAACTGAGCATCTGAGCACATAAAAGTATCAAAGAGCTTACAAGAGAGAGGGGGATTCAGACTTCAGACCTGGAATATGAGCCTGAGATGTGGCCCTAGGTCTTAGAAGCCATTCTTAACGAGATGGGGAGAATCTGTCAAGTAGGAAGAGAGAGCTGGAAAGCTGAGCATCACCTTCACAGCCTCACAGGATCAGGGACCCAGAGCATCTGCAAGGTTAAAGCCTGACAAGCCACTTCACGCCTGTGGTTGGGACCTCAATGACTAAGCCCTACAAGTAAGACAAAACAAAAAGTAAACTTTCAGTCATCTGGATGGCCTAGAAAATCTCAAGTGCACGATTGATCTGGGATTGCTGGTACCCGGAAAGCCGGCAGAGGTTGTTTAAAAGGCTCTCTATAACCCTTGTCAAGTTTATCATCATTCAAAGCCTCAGATTATTCCATTTCATCAACCTTCAGTACTGCTAATTATATGATGCTCTATTTTTCTTACGTATGAGCCAGTGAAAAAGGGGAAAATGCTTACCAACCGTAAATGTACATCTTGATCAACTGTAAATTACATCTGAATTTCAGAGATTAAAATGTGAAAAAATGAACTTAATTGATTGAAGTACATCAATTATACTTAATTGATTGAAATATGGTATTTATACAAATATTTTTGTATATTTTTGTATTATTTATACAAATTTTTTTTTCAAAACCACATCTAATACACATTCAAAGATAACAAGGCACACGAGGAGATACAATGACATAAATACGAACCAACATGAGAATTAGGACAAACACCAAACAGAAGAAACAGACATATCCCAGATGGAAAAACTACCAGACACAGAATGTAAGACAACGATACAGTACATAACTATGCTCATGGTGATAGAAATTGGGCTTAAAAATTTCAGAACAAGGAACCAGGACTATATAAAGTAACATTAAAGATCTGAAAAAGAGCTAAAAATTCTAGAACTGAAATTCAGTAACTGAAATTAAGAATGCAACAGATGGATTTAACTGCAGATTAGACCCAGCTGAAGAGACACGGTGAGACTTAGAAGATAGGTCAGAAGAACTACCAGATGTAGCTAGGAGATATAAAAAGGATGGAGAAGCAGAAGAGAGGCTAAGAGACATAAAAGTTAAGAAGATGTTTAAGGTAGCAAATTTACTTTACACCACAAAGTTCTCCCAGTAATCGGCAGTGGAGTTCAGAAAAAGTTGCTAATTTTCCTAAGCCCAGCTTCCTCAAAGACTAACGGAGGCAGGTCACTGTGGGGGAGACTCAGAGGTTGGAAACAGTGGTTGAAAGTTGTAATGTTGTGGACTTCCCTGGTGGCCCAGTGGTTTAGAATCCACTGCCAATGGAGAGGAAACAGGTTCGATCCCTGGTCCAGGAAGATTCCATATGCCATGAGGCAACTAAGCCCGTGTGCCACAACTATTGAGCCCGTACGCCCTAGAGCCTGTGCTCTTCCACAAGAGAAGCAACAAGAAGTCCATGCACTGCAACTAGAGAAAGTCGACACACGGCAACAAAGACCCAGCACAACCAAAATTAAATAGATTCAATATTGTGATTTACAAGGAACATGTATCTGCCTGTTCAGATGAACAAAATATGTTTTCCATATATATGGTCTTCATATCAATGGTTCCTGGCTCATAGCTCCCCAAACCCTTGGAATTTCCTGAGCCATATATGCAATGGGAATATCTTTTGTTACAATATTGTCCTTTGTCCTCAGATCCTGACATTGCTTCAGAGCCACAGAGGTGAAATGGGTATCTCTGTATTCATAATAAACCCCATTCCAGCACACCTGGGTTTATATTCATGATGCAATTTTGGAAAGTACCTAGGGATGGGGGCTGGTCGTCAAGGAAACCAACCGTGGAAAAAGAGATGGAACTTTCAGTTCCACTCCCTGATTTCCAGGTTGGGGCAAGGAGCTGGAGATTGAATCAACCACCAGTGGCTGGTGATTTGACCAATAATGCCTTTGTAATGCAGCCTCCATAAAAATCCAAAAGGTTTGGAGAGCTTCCAAGTTGGAGAACAAGAATGCTTCCACATGCCACCATGCTGGGCCCCAAACTCCACGAGGACAGAACCTCCCATGTTAAGGCCCTCACCCTGGCTAGCTCTTCATCTGGCTATTGATTTGCATACTTTAATATCCTTCATAATAAACCAGTAATCTAGAGAGTAAATGGCTTTTCCTATGTTTGCGAACACTCTAGCAAATTAATTGAACTCAAGGAGGGAGTCATGAGAACCTCTGATTTAACTTCCCTGGTGGTTCAGACAGTTAAAAGTCTGCCTGCAAAGTGGGAGACCCACGTTCAACCCCTGGGTTGGGAAGATTCCCCTGGAGAAAGAAATGGCAACCCACTCCAGTATTCTTGCCTGGAGAATTCCATGGACAGAGCCTGGTAGGCCACAGTCTGTAGAGTCACAAAGAGTCGGACACAACTAAGCGGCTAACACTTTTCACTTTTGTCAGAGACACAGGTGACAACCGGGCCTGAGACTGGAGCTGGAGGGCAGTCTTGTGGGGCTGAGCTCATAACCCATCAGATCTGATGCTATCTCGGGTAGAGGGTTAGAATCAAGTTGAACCGCAGGACACCCAGCTGGTGTCACAGAGGATTTATCAGATGTATGGCGAAAACCCCATGTGTGCTGGAATTGGTGATCAGAACCCTTTAAAAGGAATATGGGACCATGGTTATTTCACCTCTCTGTGCATCACTATCCTCATATCTAAATGGATACAGTAAAACAGTACAGACTTCACAAAGCAAGGATTGAGAATTCAGTACCTGGGAAGCACCGAATAAGTGCTCACTGCCTGCTGGCTGGACGATGGAGCTCCCGTCCACCCGAGTTTGCTTCAGGAAAGGAACAGGCAGCTTCATCACTGTGACAAAAAGAGTTCAGCCTGAAATACAGCCCGTGAAATATTGCAACTGTGGAACATGAGGGTTAGATGGAACCCTTCATAATATTCATGCAATCAGAGGTTTACTGTTTTCCTCTTTAAAAATGGGTTTTCTACAAGCAGATAAATTTTTTTTGTAAAGCACTAAACCCAAATAGAAAAGTAGATAATTAACAAAAAAATACAAATAGGTAACAATTCTTACAGAGAAATGTTTAGCCATGTTGGTAACCAAAATGCAAATGAAAGCAACATATTTTTTACCTTAAATAAATAGTTGAAAAAAATAAAAGACCCTATGTTGTCAATGATGTGGTAAAATCATTTCCAGTTCTAGAAAGCAAGGTATTAACATGGTGCTTTCCCCTGGCTGACTAATTTCACTATCTGGAAATACTTACTAAGAAAACACTCCTAATTGTAGAAAAGTATAAGTGCAAAGCTACTCACTGTCATGACACAGTGATCAGAATTGGGAGAAAATAATGCCCACTAATAACAAAATATTGTAGTAAGTTAACAGGGTTCCAAAGCACTGAATTACATAGTCATTAAAAATATGTTTACAAAGCATTTGTAATAACATGGAAATTGCTTATTACAATTCTAGCTGAGAAAAAGCAAGATAAAAAAATTAAAATTATATGCATGGGCTTCCCAGGTGGCGCTAGTGGTAAAGAACTCGCCTGCCAATGTAAGAGACTTAAGAGATGCAGGTTGGATCCCTGGGTCTGGAAGATTCCCTGAAGGAAGTGACAACCCATTCCAGTATTCCTGCTTAAAGAATCCCATGGACAGAGGAGCCTGGCGGGCTACAGTTCATTGAGTCGGACACGACTGAAGCAACTTAGCACAACACAGCGTCATCTCAACTGTGTTTAAAAATGAGCTAAGGAAAAAACACTAAAAATAAACATGGCACAATACGATCAGATCAGTCTATAACAGGCAGAAGGGTCATCTTCATTCACCTTGCTACTCTCCACAATGAATCCGTATTCCTTTCCCCAACAGGGAAATAAATGTTTCATTCTATTTACTGTAAAGACAATATAAAACAACATTAAAGAAAGTTAATTTTTTTTTTCAAAAATTTTATTGAGATGTAATTGACATGTAACATTGTGTTAGTTTCAGATGTAAAACAATGATCCAAAATTTGTATATATACCAGGAATGTTCACAATAAGTCATCACCATGCAAAGCCGCTTACTCCTTGGAAGAAAAGTTATGACCAACCTAGATAGCATATTCAAAAGCAGAGACATTACTTTGCCGACTAAGGTCCGTCTAGTCAAGGCTATGGTTTTTCCAGTGATCACGTATGGATGCGAGAGTTGGACTGTGAAGAAGGCTGAGCGCCAAAGAACTGATGCTTTTGAACCGTGGTGTTGGGGAAGACTCTTGAGAGTCCCTTGGACTGCGAGGAGATCCAACCAGTCCATTCTGAAGATCAGCCCTGGGATTTCTTTGGAAGGAATGATGCTAAAGCTGAAACTCCAGTACTTTGGCCATGTCATGTGAAGAGTTGACTCATTGGAAAATAGTCTGATGCTGGGAGGGATTGGGGCAGGAGGAGAAGGGGACGACAGGGGATGAGATGGCTGGATGGCATCACTGACTCTATGGACGTGAGTCTGAGTGAACTCCAGGAGTTGGTGACGGACAGGGAGGCCTGGAGTGCTGCGATTCATAGGGTTGCAAAGAGTCAGACATGACTGAGCAACTGAACTGAACTGATGCAAAGCTACAGTTTTTTTCTTGTGATGAGAACGTTAAAGATCTACTCTATTCAGTCCAGCTCAGTCGCTCAGTCGTGTCTGACTCTTTGCGACCCCATGAATTGCAGCACGAGAGGCCTCCCTGTCCATCACCAACTCCTGGAGTTCACCCAGACTCATGTCCATCAAGTCGGTGATGTCATCCAGCCATCTCATCCTCTGTCGTCCCCTTCTCCTCCTGCCCCCAATCCCTCCCAGCATCAGACTCTTCCAATGAGTCAACTCTTCGCATGAGGTGGCCAAAGTACTGGAGTTTCAGCTTTAGCATCAGTCCTTCCAAAGAACACCCAGGGCTGATCTCCTTCAGAATGGACTGGTTGGATCTCCTTGCAGTCCAAGGGACTCTCAAGAGTCTTCTCCAACAGCACAGTTCAAAAGCATCAATTCTTCGGTGCTCAGCTTTCTTCACAGTCCAACTCTCATATCCATACGTGATCACTGGAAAAACCATAGCCTTGACTAGAAGAACCTTTGTTGCCAAAGTAATGTCTCTGCTTTTCAATATGCTATCTAGGTTTGTCATAACTTTCCTTCCAAGGAGTAAGCACCTTTTTAGTTCATGGCTACAGTCACCATCTGCAGTGATTTTAGAGCCCCAAAAAATAAAGTCTGACACTGTTTCCACTGTTTCCCCATCTATTTCCCATGAAGTGATGGGACCAGAGGCCATGATCATAGTTTTCTGAATGTTGAGCTTTAAGCCAACTTTTTCACTCTCCTCTTTCACCTTCATCAAGAGGCTTTTTAGTTCCTCTTCACTTTCTGCCATAAGGGTGGTGTTATATGCTTATCTGAGGTT
This sequence comes from Oryx dammah, assembly GCF_014754425.2. Lineage (NCBI taxonomy): Eukaryota > Metazoa > Chordata > Mammalia > Artiodactyla > Bovidae > Oryx > Oryx dammah. The sequence continues at coordinate 11,842,142 of NW_024070206.1, forward strand.
ATTGATATTTCTCCCAGCAATCTTGATTCCAGCTTGTGCTTCTTCCAGCTCAGTGTTTCTCATGATGTACTCTGTATATAAGTTAAATAAGCAGGGTGACAATATACAGCCTTGACGAACTCCTTTTCCTATTTGGTACTCTATTAGCAACTTTCAAACATATGATACAGCATTGTTAACTATAATCACTGTGCTGTACATAGGAAGTTTTATAAAACAATCTTGTTCCACTAATCCAACTGTTTCAGTTTTTATTCAGTGAGACCTGTACGTGCACACACCTTTGGGACAGATGTAATCAGTCTGAATCAGTGATTAGTTCTATCAGGATTAGGCGACATGGAAATGAGACAAGTTATCAAGCTCTTTTCCTTCCTCACTCTTCCTCCACCAACATTCACCTGGAAAGATGGAAAGCCTGAAATATAGAGGGGTTTTGTTTGTGTTATTAACTTTTTAAGTACTCGAGTTATTTCCCCAGTGGTACTGAGTGTCCAAGAGAATGGGACAAACTCCTGACTCCTTGCCCAGCCATGGCCCTGACCTCTGCGTGACCTTGGCAAACCACCTAACGTCTCTCAGCCTCAGTTTCCCCATTTACACAGTGGGGCAAGGAGAGCTGGTCACTGACCCCCAAGATCCCTTGCAGGTCTACGTTCTTCGATAATGTGTAAATTTGACCCCAAATCTCGAAACTGATCTTGATTCTTGAAAAGTTTTATAAAACTTGAATCACTTCAAACAGAAATAGAAAAACTACTAATTTTTCAAAGAATCCCTCCTACATCAAATTTTCTAATAAGAATCTTTATTTTTGTTAAATGTAGACAATGGCAATATTGGCAGATCAGTTTCATGCACAGCCAGGCACATTTAGATAACAAACCATAGTACTTTCTCTTCCTCCTTGAAAATAGGTCAGTTTAGTTTAAGGAAAAACACTGTAGGTGAATGAAAAGCCTGAAATACAGAGGGGTTTTATTTGTTTGTTTTATTAAGTATTTAAGGACTCGAGTTATTTTCCCACCTTGCCCCCAGAAGGTATTTCCTATCTGGCCTGTTTCAATGACAGGAAAAGTCTCACCCCACACTGGGGTGGTCCAAAATAGAAGTCTGAATCCAAATTTTACTGTAAACTTTTCAAATACGATTATAGTGACCCCAAAAAGAGTTTCAGTCACTTTCAGAAGCAATAACTTGGGCAGCAGACCAATCTCACTTACAAGGTCCATTAAGTTACTTTCACTTACTGGACAGAACTCAAGAATCCTGCTGCTAAACTTGAACTAGCCACGCCCCTTCTTCCATCCTACAAAGATGCAGTTGCTGCTAACACTGTGGAAGTTCTACTTTTGAAGGCAGATAGGAACAGAAGTGAGAGTTGGACTGTGAAGAAAGCTAAGAGCGAAAGAATTGATGCTTTTGAACCATGGTGTTGGAGAAGACTCTTGAGAGTCCTTTGGACTGCAAGGAGATCCAACCAGTCCATTCTGAAGGAGATCAGCCCTGGGTTCTTTGGAAGGAATGATGCTAAAGCTGAAACTCCAGTACTGTGGCCACCTCATGCAAAGAGCTGACTCACTGGAAAAGACTCTGATGCTGGGAGGGATTGGGGGCAGGAGAAGGGGACGACAGGATGAGATGGCTGGATGGCATCACCAACTCAACGGACGTGAGTTTGAGTGAACTCCGGGAGTTGGTGATGGACAGGGAGGCCTGGTGGGCTGCAGTTTATGGGGTCGCAGAGAATCAGACACGACTGAGAGACTGGACTGACTGAGGAACAGAAGTACTAGCTACCCTGTGCTTGACCATCCTGTTTCGATCCCTATGCTCTCCTGAAGTCAAGTCTTTAAGAAGCTCCTCTCAGTTCCTGACAGTCACGGGTAGCAGCAAGCCTCTACGTTCCTGTTTGTGCAGCCACTGCCGTCCACGATGCCCAGAGCCAGCTTCACCTGAAGCAAATGAAACTGAAAACTCAGAGCCCCATCCAGGGCCAGTGAAGGGCCCCAGCACACACTCACGTGGTCATTGTCTTTCGTAAACAGGACTGCTCAGCTTACACAAGCATCCTATCCCACCAGAATTGGATCCTCGCCCACAGCTTCCCACCTCCACTACCACCCACCAGCCACTGTCCGAGCAGTGGGCTGGGATGACCCTGTGGGCAATTGTAGTTCCCAACAGTGGTTCTACTACCTGAATTTCTGCTACATAAATTAAACACATGCTAGGGGAAGAAGCTGAGAGGTGTTTTGTGGGTTTTCTTTTTTTTTTGGGGGGGGGGGTTGTTGTTGCTTTGTCTCAAAAGATTGACTGATGACCAGATTAGGATATGTGACCTGCAAAGGATGTTTATTCTGATTTAGGAAATTATTCACATGGAAAATGCCACAATGTACATTACACATTTGTGGGCCTCCCAGGTGGCTCTAATGGCTAAAGAACCGGTCTGCTGATGCAGGAGATGTAAGAGACCTAGGTTCGATCCCTGCATCAGGAAGATCCCATGGAGGAGGGCATGGCAACAAACCCCAGTATTCTTGTCTGGAGAATCCCCCAGGCAGAGGAGCCTAGTGGGCTACAGTCCATAGGGTCACAAAGAGTCAGATACGACTGAAGAAACTCTGCACACACATACCTTATATTTACCAAGTCTCCTATCTTGAAAACCAAGTTACAAAAAAGGAGGCCTCTTCCAGAAAAGTGGGAATGGTTATATAAGCACTGTACAGAGTAACCAGTACCCCTCAGAACAGCTGTTCACAATAGGGGGTGATTCTGCTCCCCAGGGGACATCTGATAATGACTAGGGACACTTTTCATTGTCACAACTTGGGGAGGGGACGTGGGGTGCTACTGGCATCTAGTGGGTAGAGGCCAGGGCTGCTGCTAAACATTCTACAATGCACAGGACAGGCCCCACAGCGAATGTTCCAGCTCACGACACCAAGAGTGCTCAGGTTGAGAATCCCAGTCTTAGAATAAGGGCACCTCATGCGAAGACTTGACTCATTGGAAAAGACTCTGATGCTAGGAGGGATTGGGGGCAGGAGGAGAAGGGGACAACGGAGGATAAGATGACTGGATGGCATCACTGACTCAATGGACGTTGAGTCTGAGTGAACTCCGGGAGTTGGTGATGGACAGGAAGGTCTGGCGTGCTGCAATTCATGGGGTCGCAGAGTCAGACACGACTGAGCGACTGAACTGAACTGAACTGTAGGGAAGGAAGAAAGAATCCTGTCTGGAAAAGGATTAACCTTTAAAGAACAGAGCGAGTGAAGGCCGGGTTGACAGCACATGCAGGACTGCTCTCTGACCTCGGCCGCCACGCCAACCACCAAGCTACGAAGGCTCCAGACTTCCGTGGATTGTGGGCCCACAGGGACCCTTGCCAAGACTGGCTACATGAGGAGGTGGTAGCAGCATCATTTCAGAAGCACCAGGAAAGGCACTTCGCCTCCCCAGTTACCTCCAACAGGCACTTGTCTATGCCTGAAATCTCATGGTGGATAAAGCCTTTCATTCCATAATGAGGTTTAAAGTGCAAGGACCCCTGGAAGAGAGAACAGTGACCTATACTCCAAGTCAAGAGAAAGGGGTTGATGGCAGGTTGGTTTTGTCCTGAGTTTTCATACAGTGAAAGGCTCTGAGGAGCTGAAAGTGGTAGAGAGGGAGAAAGGTCAGGCCCTGAGGAAGTAGGGAAAGGTGGAAGGAATGGACAATCCAGGGTTCTGGAATAGAAGTCACTTACCCTGCAGACTACTCCCGAGCCTCCAGGGAGGGAAGGATGTAGAGAAAAGACCAAGTCACATTCTTGGCTTTGAAGAAGATTACAATCAAGTTCGGCTCAGGTGAAAAAAACCCTAGGAATGTTGGAAAGAATGGTAGGGATGAAGTGCTCCCTGCCCCTGGAACAGGAGATAAGGGTTCTCACCAGCCACCAGCCATGGGAATTACAGTGAACGCCAGGCCAGGCTGGGTGAAGCCCCCACCTGATACCTCGCAAAGCACTGGGCACAGAGCCAAACCATCGGGCTGCGCTTCGAACCCCTTCCAGATGAAGAGCTATCAGATTTCTAAAGTGCTTTAAAGATGGTTGGTTTCCATCACCCTTAGGTTGACATCCTTTCCCTCAATTTAGAAGGGAGGTCTTTGTTCATCTTCTTTGCCTATCTAAATCACACTCTGTCTTTCAAGGCCAGTTTATATTTTTCCCTGTAATTCCTGATTTTGACTTTTTTTTTCAATTAGAGGATAATTGCTTTACAGTGTTGCGTTGGTTTCTGCCATACGGCAGTATGGATCAGTCGTAAGTATACACATGTCCCCTCCCTCGCGCCCCTCCCTCCCCACCCCAACCCGCGCCTCTAGGTGGTCACAGAGCGCCTGTCGAGTGCCCAGTGCTCCGCAGCGACTTCCACTGTCTCTTCACATATGACAGAGTGTATGTTTCACTGTTCCTCTCAGTTCACCCCACCCTCTCCTGCCCCCACTCCCAGGTCCACAAGTCTGTGCTCTGTCTATATCTCTACTCCTGCCCTGAAAATAGACTGATCTTGTCCTTTTTCCCTCCCTCCTCTTATAAGTACAGGGCCTCCAAGTCATTCATCTAGTACTTAGTATATTTCCTAGGTATCTTTCATAATGGGGCTACTTCAAGAAAAGATCTGAAGGGGGCTTTCAAGTTCACAACAAAAAATTAATAACTTGTAGTTTAAAAAAAACCCCCCCCAGGGCAATTGGAAATGATTTGGGAAGAAAAAGATCAACCTACCAAGAAGCTAGGGAAAAGCAGTTACCAGAAACTGCTGGAGGCCAAGTTAAAAAGACTTAGGCCACCTGATGCGAAGAACTCACTCACTGGAAAAGACCTTGATGCTGGGAAAGATTGAAGGCAGGAGAAGGGGATGACAGAGGATGAGAGAGCTGGATGGCATTACCAACTCAATGGACATTGAGTTTGAGAAAGCTCCAGGAGTTGGCAATGGACAGGGAAGCCCGGCGAGCTGCAGTCCATGGGGTCACAGAGTCGGACACGACTGAGCGGCTGAACTGAGCTGGAGTTAAAAAGACAACCATACTAGACATAGAGAATTTCTCAGTGTCTGATAAAAGGAAAGCCACAATTCCATGAGCATAGAATTTTGTTTTTGACATTAAATTCTAGGAAGACTTTGCTCCTAGCTTTTCAGGTATGCTGCCCAAACAGCCCGGTTATGTGTTTATCACAAGAACTCATACTAGACTACATCGTACCTACTAGTCTACATTTTCCTGGTAACAGCCTATATACAACAACTCTATGCCAAGAGGCTGAGGACCCCATGGTTTTCTTCCCAATCTGGATATTCCAGTGTGTCTCAAGACCCCTTCAGAGTAACAGACTCATCTAATCTCTTAGTAGGTAGGACCCTCAGACCATTTGATTCTGCCTCTACGTCCCCAGCCACCAGAAAGACAGAATTTTAAAGCCACTCTCAACCGGGTCGCGGTTTGGAGCCAGCTGCTGGGGGGTCTATCTTGGCCCTCTCTTCATGCCTCACCCCACAATCTTCCTGGCTTGATTGTCTTTTGTCTTTCTGTCCCCACCATAGACTTTCCCCCCTCTAAGTGTCAATGCTTTGCCTCATTAACCTTTGATTCCCTGCAATAACTACCACCGTGCTTTGCACAAAGGGAACGCCTCCTCCCTCCTTCTTTCTAAAGTGAGGAAACTGAATTGGAAAGAGGTGCTTTTCATTATTCTGCCCTGCCTCCGTCTGATAAACCCCTCAAGCTGGAGTGTACAGACTAGCTCTTCCTACACCACACAGCAAGCAGTCCAGGAAAGTTAAAGGGAGGTTACCAAAGGAATTGAAGGGTTCGAAGACATATTTTGGCTTCCTTGCCTCCACGTGTCCCCCGCGCCCAAAGACACACTGGGCAGCCCTTCAGAAACAAAACAAAAACGACCTTGTACGCGTAGTTGCTCAGTAAATATCTATTAAGATACGGTCAGAGCATCGGTAACGTGAATACAGCAAGTACCAATAAACTCCGCTAAACTAAAAAGTTCGTAACACACCTGCTTTGCACACAGTAGGCGCTCCATTAAGTATCTCTTAGGATAATCGTAGGGCTGCTGCCTTGCACACAGTAGGCCCCTATAAAAGGCTATTAAATTGAATAGAAGCAGACGCTTGCTCCTCAGAGAACCCGAGCAGAGGTGACATTAATCAAGTCCCAGACACAGATCCGTGAATGGCGATGCGCGTTTCGAGGAAGCGTTTCCGAGAGTGCGGGAGCGGCGCGTGACGGCGCGCGGCCGCGGCGGACATCCCACTCTTAGGCAGGCGGCCGACCCACTGCCTGCTCCCGACCATTGATCAGTGATCGGGATCTCTTTCCCACTCGGGGGCGGGAGACAGCTGCCGCCTCCAATTATCACTTTGGGCTTGCACCTGGAGCTTCCGCCAAGGTCCCCCTCCCGGGGGTATCGGCCCGCCCCGGGTTCTCCCCGGATTCCGGAGAGTTCCCGGCAGAACAAAAGCAAAAAAAAAAAAAGGCAGCCGGGATTCCTTTTCTGACAGAGGGCAGCCCGGGAAGAGGCTGGGGGAGCCGCCGGGGACCACGCTGTGATGTCAAACCTCCTTCTCCGCCTGCAGTCGCCCGCCCTCTCGCCGCAGATACGCGTTTGGGGTTCCCCCAGCCGGGAACGCGGCGGGGCTTCCTCCTTCCCAGACGTCCGGAGCCCCCGCTCTGGGGCCGCGAAGGGGCAGAGTGGGCGCTTCGGTGGGGTGGGGCGTAGGGGGCGCTATATTAACCATGAACAAGATAGGGAGAAGGCTGGAAAGCAGGGTGCGAGGGGACTGGGGCAGACCCCATAACCGAGATCCAAATCTGAACTTGCAGTGCGAACCGCCCCTCGGCGCTCCAGAACGCGCCGACAGTCCTTGGAGATGAGGGTCCCCTCGCGGCAACCGGTGCCCACGACCTCCTTCCCTACACCCACCGCCCCTCCGCCCCGGGGGAGCCCAGCGTCCACTTTCACGTCCAAACCGCCGATCCAGGGTCTACACTCACGCGCTCAGTCGGCGGAGCAAGGGGTCACAGAGGGCGGCCGCGCCGATCCCACGGGAGACGTCCCACCGCTCGGAAACTCGCGAGTGTGAAATCGGCTAGGGTTTTTGTTCAGGAATTTTTTTTTAAGGTGTAATGAGGACTGCAGAGAGAGCGGAGAAGTGTCATTTCTTCCTTTCTCTGCGGCTCCTCGGGAGCCCGTGGAACTCCGAGAGGAGCAGGCAGCCGGGAGAAGAAAGAAGGCGCAGGGGGGAGCCACTTACCCAAGGCAGAGCCCGAGAGCGCGGCGGCCCGGGAGCGAGCGGCGTCTTTGTCTGCGGCCGCGGCGCCGGCGCGCTCTGCCCAGCCGGTCCCAGCCCCGGCGCGCGGCGAGCTCCCGCGGGCGCCCGGACAACCCGGCGCGCGGCTCCGGCTCCGGCTGCCTCTCTGGCCCTGGCCCGGGTCCTCACCGCCCCGCGCTCTCAGCCGCGGCTCCGCCCCGAGCCGGGCCCCGCCCCCGACCCGCCGGGCCCCCACCTGCTGCGGCGGCTGGCGCGCGGGGGAGACCGGCTTTGGGCGGCAGGGGGCGGCTGCCTCCCCCGCGCCCGGCTCCTTCCTCCCGCAAGCCCCGGGGCCGCTCCGCCGCGCTGTTCCGGGGCGGAGCGCGCGCAGTGTAGACCGGCCTTCTCCGACCCAGCCCCCTCGGAGGCAACCTCACCTGGAGGGCCGGGGACCCGCGTTCTCTGAGTCGAACCCAGCTCTCCGGGGTAGCCTGCCCTTCCTGCCTGGGAGCACGCTCCCCAGAATCCTCCATCACCTTTGGAGCTTGTCCTCACTCCTCCCCGGGGGAGGGGACCCCCTTGAGCTCTGCCCGCGAGGGATGGGGCGGCGGGAAGTGAAGTGCTTCTGCGCTCGGCCGAAACCCTGGCCTCTCTGCCGCGTCCGCCCTGCTCTGATGCAGCGACCGGAGGCGGGGGCGCCCTGGAGGAGAAGGGGCCAGCCCGGACTGGGTGGCGCGGGAGAGGGGACCCCGCCGAAGGTTGAGGGGGCACCGATCGCACGTGCACCAGTCCAGAGCCTGGCGCCGGGGCTATGAATCTGTGCTCCTTTGCACGGCCGGGATAAAACTAACAGAAGGGAAGCAACACTTAAGAAGCCAGAGAAAAGGAAAGCAGAAGCCACTAGACCCATAAACTAGTAATAATTAGCGTTTAGGTGGTGCCTTCGGGCAAATCCAAACTGCTCCACACTGATTAGGGGCGTCGCTTAATGCGTGCGCCGCAGTGGGATGATCGAGAAGCCGCTTTTCTAGGCAGAGAAAAATACAATAACCTAAATATTGTATAATGAGGTCACTAGTGGCTTTAGCTGCCCTTGAGCCCTCCCTTCTCCCAACTTCCAAAGCAATCAGTGCGGGAACCTCACTTCGACACTCTGGAGGGTCTGCCATATACTCTGGTTCTGCTTCACGCCCCCCTCAGCCTCCAGGGCCTCGTACAATTCCAGGTGTGTAATAGGCGCTGGATAACTGTTGAAAGAATTACTGTGTGAATCATATAACTGTGCTAATTGTAACATGGGCAAAAACAAAAAAATTTAAATTATGATATTATATTAGAAAAATGCATTGTGGTTAAAATAGTGATGTCCATGTGAAGGATAATAAATGGTAGCTGTAATTACTGTACAGATACAATTGCTATTAATTATATGTGTATAGTGAGTGAACTCCGGGAGTTGGTGATGGACAGGGAGGCCTGGTGTGCTGTGATTCATGGGGTCGCAAAGAGACAGACACGACTGAGCGACTGAACTAAACTGGACTGATAGGTTTAAGTGTGTGTGCTTAGTTGTGTCCAGCTATTTAGGACCCTATGGACCGTAGTCCACCAGGCTCCTCTGTCCATGGAATTTTCCAGGCAAGAATACTGGAGTGGGTTGTTATTTCCTTCTCCAGAGGATCTTCCTGACCCAGGAAACGAACCTGTGTCTCCTGCGTTAACAGGCAGATTCTTTACCATTGCTGCCACCGATAGGTTTAGGAACAGATTCTAGAGACAGCAGTGATCTGATCCTCATTAACCTAAAAGAATACACTGGGATACGGAGAGAGTGTTCGAGAAGCAGATATGTGTACATCAGTGGTGAGACATTCCAGTCTATCTTCCCCAAAGAAAACATTTTAACATTTTGCTTCTTTAATTTTCATTACAAGTAAGTGTTATCAATTCAGTGGGTAGGCATAAATCTGAAATGCTCTGTGTTGATTTATTCCTTTTATAACATATTTCCTAGGAAGGAAGAATAAGAGGGTTCAAGGATGTTCATTTTATCCAAAAAAGCTGGAAGGGCAAATGTCCCACCTCGTCTGACCAGGAAGACCCCAGGAAATCTCACTCTCCCTCCTGGGTGCTTTAGATCAGTGTCTTGGGTCTGTGGAACTGCTGTGGAAGCAGTGTTCTTATCCACGTGAGATAATTTATCTCTTTCATTTGGCAACTGGGAAAATGTAATTTTCTCTATGTGATGAGCATGAGTGAATGGCTCATGCATAGTGAATGGCCATCCTCCAAATCGGGGGACAAGGGTGTGAAATATGCATTTTAATATCGGAGTCCATTACTGCACAATGCCAGGGGAATGAAGAGGCACTAGACTCCCTCCATCACATTGATATCACATGCTGTCATCTTCCTGTGGATGCTGCTACCCAGGAGACAGGTTGTTCCTTATTTTTCCCCTCAAGAGAAGACACCTAAAGAAACAGCTGGCCTAAGTAGGGGTGAACCAGCAGAAAATAACCACACGGAGCTTAGGGGGTGGGAAAGCCACCAGGTTATTTTGGACTTCTTTTTTCCTGAGGGAAAAAAATATACCAGCATTTTCCCACTGTCTACGACTGGATATGCAAGTTGTACCTTGGTGGCTAGGCCAGGGTGCTGATGTCTGCAGTGGTCCTGCAGGACACAAGCAGGGAGTTGCTGCCTTAATCAGGAAAATGCCATGCCCACCTTGCTTAGGGTGGATAGATACACTTTAAAAAAATTACTGTGGCTATAGAATGAATGCTTGTGTCTCCTCAAAATTTGCATGTTGAAACCTAATCCCCAGTGTGATGGTATCTGGGGACTTTGGGAGGTGATTAGGTCATAAGGGTAGAACCCTCAACAATGGGATCAGTGCCCTTATAAAATGGCACAGGTTGAAGACAATGATCTAAGAACCAGGAAGCTGGCTCTCACCAGACACCAAATATGCCAGCCCCCTGATCTTGGACTTCCCAGCCTCCAGAACTGTGAAAAATTAATGTGTGCATCAGCCACTCCACCTACAGTATTTTTGTTATATCAGTCCAAAGGGACCGCAACAACTGTGCTAGCTAAATCAGTCTCTTGTGACACCCATTTTTGACTTGGGCCTAGGTGGAGGAGGGGAGGCAATTTAGATTTATTAAACAATTTCCCCCCACCCCACTCCTTCTATTCCAAGGAGAATTTGGCATCAGGGTTCATGACTTTGTGGCCTCTCTCCTTGTGGAATGGACTGGTCATGTTTAAGGAACTCACTGGACTATGGCTTCTAGAAGGTGGAGTCCCAGTAGCAGGGACATAAAAGTAAGCCTATGCTGGCCCAGGTGTCCTGCTCCCTCTTGGGGTGCTCTGTTTTGGGAGAGATCTGACCTATCTTCTGTCTACCTGTCTGTCTGTCTATATATCTGTCTATCTATCTGTCTATCTAACTCCTCTCTATTCTCATACGTGCAGTTTGTACAGTTAGGAAAGTGAGCCAGGCCTAGGGTGGTTCTCACAGTGTGGGACCTAAGGCTGACACATTGAGGCAACTCACTCTTCACCATCACCCCAGGATGCTCTGGATATGCTCTTTTCTCACCAGCAGAAAAATGAGACACAAGCCTAGAGTTGGAAGAGAGGAGCAATAAGCCCTTTGGTTTGCTTGGTTTTAACTATAGGCCAGTGACTCCAAACCTACATGTTCACTAGAATCACCCAGAAAATCTTTAAATACACTGAGCAAAAGAAGTAATAGGAGACTACAGTGACCCACTCCCCAGTGTCGGTCCCCATTTGTCCTCTTCTGCCTTCACCTCTCTTATTGTAAATAAGCTGTCCCTGCTCCATCTGAAGTCACCTCCCACTTACGTGCAAGACCCATCCTCTCACTTAAGGACATGACTTTATAAATGCTCCCCCCTATCTGCGATCACTGGAGAAGGAAATGGTAACCCAATCCAGTATTTGTGCCTGGAAAATTCCATGGGACAGAGGAGCCCGGTGGGTTAGAGTCCACCCACAAAGAGTTGGACACAACTTAGCAACTAAGCAGACTCTTTGATCATTAGTTTGTCCTCATAAAGAGGTCATAAGCAGTGGCTTCCCCATAGGGTTTAATGTCTTGAATCTTGAAAATAACAATACAAAACAAAAACTCTTTTGACTCTGTTCCTTTGGCAGCTCTCCCAAGTCTCTTCCTTCTTCTATAACAAATCTTGGCAAAACAAAACTTATCTCTGCTTGGTGTCTCTAATTCTTCTCTTCTGTTCTTTCTTTAACCAATTCTAGTTACCACTGTATGGAAACTGCTCTTGTCAAGGTCATCAGTGACCTCCATGATTTTAAATCTACCGACCAATTCTCAGGCTTTGTCTTACTTGACCCATCCAGCATTCGACATGGTTAATCACTCCTGTCTTGAAATGGCTCCCAGGACGCTTCTGGTTTTCATTCAACCAGTAAGGGCCAGTAAGGTCTCTCAAGGAAAAATAAACATGAACTACTCAAAATAGCACAGCAAACAGCATAAAAAATAGAAAAAATACTAAAGCCATTTCCACCAAATTCAGCAATAAGATAGAGACGTGTGCTATCATCAATGTTGTTAACGTTGTTTAAGTGGCTAAAATAAAGCAATAACACATGAAAATGAAATAGTAAATACAACTTTTCAAAAGAAAGATACAAAACAGTCTTTATTATAGATGCTGTAACTGTTCAATGAAAAACCTTGGGCCTCTAGCTATTTTTTTAATATAAAACTACTAGAGATAATAAGAGTATGTGATTCAGTGGCTAGAAATAATAGAAAAAAATAAAACCAAAACCTGGTTATTTAAGAGGAGCAATAAAATTGATAAATATTTCAGAAGTCTTGGGGAAAAAAGAAAGAAATATATAATAAAAAAAGTAATGTAAGCATAGATTTAAGAGATATTTTATTCATTTATTTATTCTTGGCTGCTCTGGGTCTTCCTTGCTGCTCACGGGCTTTCTCTAGTTGCAGCAAGCCGGGGCTACTCTCGAGCTGCACTGTGCAGGCTTGCCATAGAGGTGGCTTCTCTGGTTGCAGAGCATGGACTCTAGAGCATAAGCTTAGTAGTTGTGATGCATGAGTTTAGTTGCCTTGCAGCATGTGGGAGCCTCTTGGACCAGGAATGTAATCCATGACTCCTAACCACTGGACCACTAGGGAAGCCTGAGGTATTTTTAAGAAATCGAGTGCCATTCCCTAGTAAGACATTTAATTTAAATTCATTGTCTTAACTGTTTTTTTTTTTTTTTAATCAGTTACTGTTCTTGCTTTCATGGAGCTCATAGTCTAGTGGGGAGACATATATTAAATACATGCTTACACAAATAATTGAATTTCCTGGTATGGAAGTTCTAACTGGCAGATCTAGTTTCATTCCAATATGTGTGGGGGATGGGATCAAGAAAGAATTCATGGGGCAGCAAGAATTGGGTTGTGTGTGGAATAAGGAAAGTGGCTCAGGGGAGGGAAGAGTGCAGGGAGGCCAAGGAAACAGCAAGAGCATTTGGAAGGATCACAGGGTGCCCAGTAGGGCGGGCAGAAGGAAGAGCAGTCAGAGAGAGGGTCAGAGCACAAATCATTAAGGCTGTGTGGCCTGTGGGAAAAATTTTGGCCTTAATCATAAATGTCATGGAAAGCTGGTATTTTAAACTGGGAAGAGTTGCGTCTCTACACGGAGGAGGCAAAGGCACCCCACTCCAGTACTCTTGCCTGGAAAATCCCATGGACGGAGGAGCCTGGACTCGAAGACCATGGGGTCGCGAAGAGTCAGACACGACTGAGCGACTTCACTTTCCCTTTTCACTTTCATGCCCTGGAGAAGGAAATGGCAACCATTCCAGTGTTCTTGCCTGGAGAACCCCAGGGACAGGGGAGCCTGGTGGGCTGCTGTCTATGGGGTCACACAGAGTCAGACATGACTGAAGCGACTTAGCAGCAGCAGCATCTCTATAATGTAAATTACCTCATCTGTAAGGTCTGCAGAGATTATAACAACACAGCAGGGCAGCACTTCCCACCGATTTCTGGTCCCTAGAATCACTCAACATCCATTGGATCACAGAAAAAGCAAGAGAATTCCAGAAAAACATCTACTTCTGCTTCATGTACTATGCTAAACCCTTTGAGTTTAGTTTGTTTCACAGACAACAAACTGGAAAATTCTTCAAGTGATGGGAATATCAGACCACCTTACCTGCCTCCTGTGAAATCTTTAGGCAGGTCAGGAAGCAACAGTTAGAACTGGGCATGGAACAACAGACTGGTTCCAAATTGGGAAAGGAGTATGTCAAGGCTGTATATTGTTACCCTGCTTATTTAACTTACATGCACAGTACATCATGTGAAATGCCGGACTAGAGGAAGCACAAGCTGGGATGAAGATTCCTGGGGAAAATATAAGTAACCTCAAATAGGCAGATGAAACCACCCTTATGGCAGAAAGTGAAGAAGAACTAAAGAACCTCTTGATGAAAGTGAAAGAGAAGAGTGAAAAGGCTGGCTTAAAACTCAACAGTCAAAAAACAAAGATCATGGCATCTGGTCCCATCACTTCATGGCAAATAGATGGGGAAACAATGGAAATAGTAAGAGACTTTATTTTGGGGGGCTCCAAAATCACTGCAGATGGTGACTGCAGCCATGAAATTAAAAGACGCTTGCTCCTTGGAAGTAGAAAGTCAAGAAACACCTGGAGTAACAGGGAAATTTGGCCTTGGGGTAAAGGTGAATAGAGTTTTGCCAGGAGAATGCACTGGTCATAGCAAATACCCTCTTTGAACAATACAAGAGAAGACTCTACACATAGACATCACCAGATGGCCAACACTGAAATCAGATTGATTACATTCTTTGCAGCCAAAGATGGAGAAGCTCTATAGTGTTAGCAAAAATAAGACTGGGAGCTAACTGTGGCTTAGATCATGAACTCCTTATTGCCAAATTCAGACTGAAATTGAAGAAAGGAGGGAAAATCACTAGACCATTCAGGTATGACCTAAATCAAATCTCTTACAATTATACAGGGGAAGTGACAAATAGATTTAAGGGACTAGATCTGATAGACAGAGTGCCTGAAGAACCATGGATGGAGGTTCATGACATTCTACAGGAGACAGGGATCAAGATCATCCCAAAGAAAAAGAAATGCAAAAAAGTAAAATGGCTCTCTGAGGAGGCCTTACAAATAAATAGCTGTGAAAAGAAGAGAAGTGAAAAACAAAGGAGAAAAGGAAAGATATACCCATTTGAATGCAGAGTTCCAAAGAATAGCAAGGAGAGGTAAGAAAGCCTTCAACAGTGATCAGTGCAAAGAAATAGAGGAAAACAACAGAATGGGAAAGACTAGAGATCTCTTCAAGAAAATTAAGAGATACCAAGGGAACATTTCATGCAAAGACAGGATCAATAAAGGACAGAAGTAGTATGGATGTAACAGAAGCAGAAGATATTAAGAAGAGGTGGCAAGAATACACAGAAGAACTGTACAAAAACATCTTCACAACCCAGATAATCACGATGGTGTGATCACTCACCTAGAGCCAGACATCCTGGAATGTGAAGTCAAGTAGGTCTTAGGAAGCATCACTAGGAATAAAGCTAGTGGAGGTGATGGAATTCCAGCTGAGCTGTTTCAAATCCTGAAAGATGATTCTATCAAAGTGCTGCACTCAATATGCCAGCACATTTGGAAAACTCAGCAGTGGCCACAGGACTGGAAAAGGTCAGTTTTCATTCCAATTCCGAAGAAAGGCAATGCCAAAGAATGCTCAAACTACTGCACAATAGCACCCATCTCACACGCTAGTAAAGTAATGCTCAAAATTCTCCAAGCCAGGCTTCAACAGTACATGAACCGTGAACTTCCAGATGTTCAAGCTGGTTTTAGAAAAGGCAGAGGAACCAGAGATCAAATTGCCAACATCTGCTGGATCATCAAAAAATCAAGAGAGTTCCAGAAAAACATCTATTTCTGCTTTCTTGACTATGCCAAAGCCTTTGACTGTGTGGATCACAACAAACTGTGGAAAATTCTGAGAGAGATGGGAATACCAGACCACCTGACCTGCCTCTTGAGAAACCTATATGCAGGTCAGGAAGCAACAGTTAGAACTGGACATGGAAAACAGACTGGTTCCAAATTGGGAAAGGAGTATGTCAAGACTGTATATTGTCACCCTGCTTATTTAACTTAAATGCAGAGTACATCATGAGAATGAGAAACGCTGGACTGGATGAAGCACAAGCTGGAATCAAGATTGCTGGGAGAAATATCAGTCACCTCAGATATGCAGAGGATACCACCCTTACGGCAGAAAGTGAAGAGGAACTAAAGAGCCTCTTGATGAAAGTGAAAGAGGAGAGTGAAAAAGTTGACTTAAAGCTCAACATTCAGAAAACGAAGATCATGGCATCTGGTCCCATCACTGCATGGTGAATAGTTGGGGAAACAGAAACAGTGAGAAATTTTATTTTGGGGGACTCCAAAATCACTGCAGATAGTGACTGCAGCCATGAAATTAAAAGACACTTACTCCTTGGAAAGAAAGTTATGACCATCCTAGACAGCATATTAAAAAGCAGAGACATTACTTTGCCAACAAATGTCTGTCTTGTCAGAGCTATGGTTTTTCCGGTAGTCACCTATGGATTTGAAAGTTGGACTATAAAGAAAGCTGAGTGCCGAAGAATTGATGCTTTTGAAGTGTGGTGTTGGAGAAGACTCTTGAGAATCCCTTGGACTGCAAGGACATCCAACCAGTCCCTCCTAAAGGAGATCAGTCCTGAGTGTTCGTTGGAAGGACTGATGCTGAAGCTCTAATACTTTGGCCACCTGATGTGAAGAGCTGACTCATTTGAAAAGACCCTGCTGCTGGGAAAGATTGAAGGTGGGAGGAGAAGGGGATGACAGAGAACGAGATGGTTGGATGGCATCACGGACTCAATGGATATGAGTTTGAGCAAGCTTCAGCAGTTGGTGATGGACAGGGAAGCATGGCGTGCTGCAGTCCATGGGGTCACAAGGAGTCAGATGCGACTGAGTGACTGAACTGAACTGAGCATCACTCAGTGATACTGGCCACCAGTATCCCCTACATGCTCCCTATTTTAGTTGTTTCATGGAAATACTGCAGTGCCTTCAAGGCAAGTTAGTCCAGGTATGAGGTATCAGATGATTTTGGCAAAACTTGATGCTGGCCTGATTCCCATAGGCAGGGCTGAACGCTCAGTGTGCTAACTTCCCAGAAGTTTCTTCACTGCTTGGACCATCCCAGCATTCTCTTCTTCTAGCCTGTGATAAGACCTCACTGAAATTCTAACTGCACGTTTTCTGCTCTGTCCTTACTTCACCCAGTCATCGCCTTTCAAACTATAGGCCATAACCCCAATAATTATGAGCTGTGAAATCAATTCAGCAGATCTTGCCAGCATTTTTGAAACAATGAAATGGAATTGAAAACTTCAGAGTTCACTGTGATAAGAACATCACTTGATGCTAATTTAATTTCAGATATATATGTTGTATGAGGATGACAATGTGTGAGCATACACACTCACAGCATTAAATTGTTTTCTTAATTATGGGTCACAATCAAAAAAAGTCTGAGATTTACTACTTTCCTTCCTCCACCTCTGCTCTGTAGAGAAATTTGAACTCAGAGAGTTGATTCTTCTACTTCACCTCATTTCATTTCTCCAAGTCATTTTTATTCATTTCCTAACCTGTTAAAACATCCTGTTCCTCTCAAACAATCCACTAGTATTATAATATATTGGCATTTATCTCCTAATCTTGCTCCTTAACTTGAGTTTTATCGTTATCAACAGTGACTCGTGCTTATCAAAGTGACCCATGGTTTGATGAGTAGCTCACACCCATAAGGACAGAAAACTCATCACCTGTGCCTCATTAGTACCTGATTGAGCTTGCAGCCCTAGAATGGTCCATGAACTTCAACCTTCGATCCCTGAAATCTTCATTAGGAATACTCTATTATGCTAGATTTGTAACAGATATTATGCCAAGCTAGTAAGGTCCTAGCACCCAGGAATCTACAAGACAACTGATCTAACATTTACCTCAATCAATTATTGAGTGCTTACTACATGCTTAGACTAGCGTTCTATATTTAAACTCCGATTATAACCCACAGGACAAACACTCTGAGTTGTCTAACTTTTAAAGCTTCATCTCTTTGTTCTCTTCCTGCCCTTCTTCCTCTCCCCACCTCCAGATTGGTATTATCATCACCCCAGTTTTTCTGAACCTGAATGTGGACTTGACAAATACGGGGGTGGGGAGAAGCCACACACCACCTCTCTAAGCACTCAGTAAATGTGGAATTGGATCTCTAGCGCATGAATCCCAATCTCCCAGCGTCAGAAGGAGATACACATGACTACGATTGCAAATGCGTCCCAGTGGTTTGTAGTTTAATGAAAAAATCTCAAGGGACATTTAGGAAGATTTTCTTAAGTGCTGAAATCATTTTTGCTTCACCAGAAATTGTCTCTGTCTCTATGAGACCATTATAAAATGTATAGGCAAGAAGAGACTGTAGTTTCTATGATCCCAGCACTCGTCTAAGCCAGCCTCTGTCCTAGGCATCAGGAATTTTGCTAGTAATGACAGATACAATGAGCAGCCCAGCTTATGTGAATAATTTTCATGGAGAAAGAAAATTGCAGTTGAGTAGATTACACAAAAATGTGTTTTTTATATTTTTAATATAAATAACACACACAGACACACAAGTCTCCAGTGAAAGCATAATGAGTTCCAGTTATTTCTCCAGGGCAATCAGTCAACTATCAAAGACCAGAATATACATTCTATTCAATTAAGTCAAGAATATAACAACCTAAATCTCTCAGGAAGTACCATTATTTTGTGAATAGAATTTGCAGCACAAACTGAGTCCACATAAAGGGAATCTCATGGCCAGGATATACGTTCGCCAGGAGGGAAAGCAAAGATCAGTGAATGTATTCGGAATGTGTGCTTGCACTTTGTAAACTAGTGCCTTTGTTTTCACAGTTCTGATGTGTCAGTTATTCGTTGCTTGTCAGTTACTGGGACTGTGCTTGAATTCTTGAAGAGTGAGTGAATTCCTTAAGCATCATTTCCTAGGAGGCATTCAACCCCAAGAAATCATTTCACAGTTGCTATAGACTGAATGTTTGCGTACCCCTCTACCCCAAATTTGTAAACTGAAGCCTAATCTCCCAAAGTGATGGTATTGGGAGGTGGGGGGCTGTGGGAGGTGATGAGGTCATGAGGGTGGTGCTCTCGGGAGTGGGATTCATGCCCTTATAAAAGAATGCCCAGAGAGCCCCTTCATTCATTCCACCCTGTGCAGACACAGTGAGAAGAAAGCATCTATAAGTCAGGAAGCATCTCCCACCAGACACTTACTCTGCCAATGCCTTGATCTTGGACTTCCAGACCTCCAAGATGTGAGGTAAACATTTCTGCTGTCTGTAAGCCACCCAGTCTCTGGGATTGTTACAGCAGCCTGAAAAGACTTGGACAACGGAGTAACAGCTCTCAGGAAGGCCCAGGGTTTCAAAAGAGGTAGTAAACGACCATCTTTCTCTGCAAACTAAAAATATGACTCATTTATTGTGTGGTAATAAGAAATGGTTGATCTTTGTCCCTCGTTCCCGGCAAGAAGCTCCTCAAACCCTAGGAATTTCCTGAGTGACAGGAGTGTCTCTTGCTCTTCACGAGGAGCCCCTCTCATCACACCTGAGTTTATGCTAATGAGGGGACTTAAGGTGAGGCCACTGCATAACCTCAGGATGGGGATGGTCACCAGAAAAGTGATTAGAGCACTGGAACTTTTAGGCCCAGCCACAGCCTCTGGGTATGGACAGGGGGAATGGCTATAAATTAAGCTCTATAAAAACTTGTAGAACCCAACAGAACATTGTAAAACAATTATCTCCCAACTAAAAAAAGACTCCTGAATGATGAGATTAGATGAGCTGCTCGGTAGGTGACCACTCCCACATGCCAGGAGGGTGGCACACCCCAGTTCTATGGGACAGAAATTCCTGAGCTCAGGAGCCCTCCCAGCCTCGCCCTGTATACCTCTTCACCTGGCTGTTCCTCTGTGCCCTTTCTAAGAAACTAGTTGTTGTTCAGTTGCTCAGTCATGTCCGACTCTTTGTGACCCCATGGACTCTAGCCCACCAGGCTCCTCTGCTCATGGGATTCTCCAAGCAAGAATACTGGAGTGGGTTGCTATTTCCTCCTCCAGGGGATCTTTCTAACCCAGGGATGGAACCCACGTCTCCTGCATTGGCAGGCGAGTTCTTTACCGCTGAGCCACTAGGGAAACACTTAATAAACTAGTAAATGTAAGTGAATGTTTCTCTAAATTCTACGAGCCACTCTAGCTCTAGCAAAGAAATCAAACCTGATGAGGGAGTCACGGGGGCTTCTGATCTATAGCTGTCCTGTCATAAGCACAGGCAACAACCTAGACTTGTGATTGGCATCCGAAGGGGGTGCAGTTTTGCGGCACCGAGCCCTTACCATGTAGGATCGGAGGCTATCTCGAGGGTAGACAGTGTGGACATTGAGTTGCAGGCAGGACACTCAGTAAGCGTCCACTGAGAGCTGGAGAACTGCTGGACGATGTTGAAAAATGCACACTGTGGATTTATGAATGATTAATACCTGCTCCTCAGTTTGTTTTTGTGTTCTGGAAGAAAATCTATTTATGATTATGTTATAGTTATGCCTGATTTGTAACCTGTCGATTACAGAGAGGGACAGGAGGCACTTTGCAATATTAAAAGACATATGAAGCTATAAAGCACTCTTCTAAGTTTTAGTACACCGGTCTCGGTTTACAATTATTCTCAGGATTTTATTAAATAAAGACAGCTGCTATTCAATTTTGGCTAAGATGAGCAAAACCCCTGCCTGATATGGACAGATGTGGCTGATCATAATAGACTTCCACTTAGCTTTTACAGGGTTGCTTTCTCTGAAAGACAACTGGCTGACCAAAAAAAAAAAAAAAAGGTTCCAATTACGATGTGCACACGGTCTGTGATGGATGGAGTTGGTGCCAAAGTTACTTGGGAAATTCAGTTCAGAAGGATCAGAGCTTTGATTACGCTTTCTTGAATCAAGAGGAAGAGGAGCCCCCCAAATCATTCAATGACCCAGGGCATGGTAAAAGAGCACCGGCTTGAGAGTCTGGTATGCAGCTTCTGCCACTCACTGGCCGTATACATCAGGCAAGTCTTCTCCCCTCGCTGAGTTATAACTTTCTCATCTGTAAAATGGGAGTGCTCATCCACTTATCACACTCTCCCCAGCCACTACCTCATGTCCTTGTGGTCTCATCTTATTCTGGCCGCAACAGGGGCTGTCCTTGCTCAGGGACTTTGTCCATGGAATTTTCCAGGCAAGAATACTGGAGTAGGTTGCCACTTCCTTTTTCAAGGGATCCTCCCCACTCAGCGATCGAACTCCAGTCTCTTGAGTCTCCTGTATTGGCAGGTAGATATTTTACCACTAGAGCGACCTGGGACTGCTACTGCTACTGCTAAGTCACTTCAGTCATGTCCAACTCTATGTGACCCCGTAGACGGCAGCCCCTGGGAAGCCCCTCCTAATAAAGCATTGACATAATTTTTTGTCTTGGAATCTGCTTTGGGGATCTCAAGCTAAGACACTAAGATAAACAATTCCTCAGTGTCCTGAAGATTCTCAAAGGAGCTTAGTCCCCAGTTCCACCCACTCTGCAGGCAGAGGAGGACTATAAGGCAAGCATGTGAAGTGCATTTAAAGCTCAGACATTAAAACACATTTGAAAGCTCTTGGACTATTTAATGTTGGGGCAAGTTTGGGAGAAGTCGGAAGGCGACATGAGTTTCTGATGGTGGGTTCTGAATGCACCTGCAGGGAACACTACGGCCTAAGGAATCTTAGGAGAAAAACCAAGAGGGTAGCTGGACTCTGGATTGGAGAGACAGGATTTGAACTTTTCATCACAATGTGGGGAGGAAAGAGTCTGTATTTGAGTTTCAGGTTCCCAGAAAGCAAGTCAAATGGACAGAGGGTCGAGGAGAAACTCTAAATCACCAATGCAGCAACTCTCTCTATTGACTATGCAAAGCCATTCTCCGCCTTTCTGTCCCCATTTTTCCTACTAAGACAACACTGGTTTGTTCAGATAGGAAGTTGAGATCTCTTGATCTCAGGAGTTTAATCCTTTCCCAGACCTCCAGAGGATGAATCATGATTGATGTAAGGACCAATATGTGTCCCAGTTCTGGCTAATGAAACATAGCAAGTAGTCTGCTAAAGAGAACTCCCTTTCTGAACTAAAAGGTTGCAAAGAGACAAAAGTTGCCACATTTTTCCTGTCCTGAATATAGATGTGATGCCTGGTTCTACAGCAGTTGCATTGTGACCTTGAGGCAACAAGCATGGGAAGAAGGCCAAGGGAATCTCAGGGATGTTGGTCCTAGCATTTTTGAGCTACTAAGCCGGTTTCAGCAGTTGCACTTCATCTTTTTTGTGTGCTTATTTATTTCAGATTCTGTTAGTAGGGTTTTCTGTTATAGCAAAAATCACTCCTGAGCCTAGAAAGATGTGATGGAGAAACCAGAAAGACAAAGATGCAGAAGGCACAGTTTGAGGAGGGGAGAGTGACTGCCAGTAAAAATGCTATAGAAGACTCAAAAGGAAGATGAGACTGGAAAACAGGCGTATCAAGTAAGAAGTCACAGGTGAATTGCACGAGAGCCATTTCAGAGAGGCTGATGGGGCAAAAGCCAGATTTCAGTGGGCCAAGAGGAAAAGAACACAAGGATGGATACATCAAATGTAGACAGTTCTTTCAAGAGGTTTTGATTGTGTATGTACCAAGAGCCTTGAAATGTTGTTGAGCTTTGACCTAGATTTTTCACTTCTAGAGATCTGTTCAAAGAAAATGATTAGAGATACGGCAAAGATTTAAGCATAAGGATAATTGCAGTTTTATCTGTAACAGAGAAACATCGGCAACAACATAAATATCACACAATTGGAAAATTGTTAAATAAATTATGATATGCTTCATTCTGGAATACTGTTCCAGCCAATATATGTGATATTTTGAAAGAATTTTTTAACAGGGTGGAATAATATTCATAATGAATCAAGAAAAAAAAGAGCAGGCTGTAAAAATATGATTATAAATTTATGTGTAATATTAATATACTATTTATATGCAAAGAGAAAGGCAGGAAACAAAACCATTAAACTATCAAAAGTTACAGGAGAACCTCTTAAATTTATACTTTTCTCTATATGTTTCTAAATTAGCATTTATTTTCTATGCAGCCTTTGTTCCCCACCCACCTTCCTAGCAGCACCACAGCCCCCTTCAAGCACCTTAACCTAAGGTGCTTATGCCTTAGGTTAAGTTATTCAGGACCTCAAGAAGGCATGAGTGATAAAAGTTATTTTCCCCTGGATAGATTTTATTATAGAACATTCTCTGGCTTTCCTTAAGAACAAATGAGGAACACGATCATTAGGTTGTCACCCATCCTATTACATTTAAATTGAATTCTTCTCCAGGCACACAGAGGCCTGTTGTGATATTCCTCACAGCAAAGGAAGGAATCCACTACCCAGCCTAGAGATCTCCCCACTTCCTCCCACACAAAATGTTTCTGGATGTACGTCACAGTGTGGTTGTGGTGGTCACATGAAGTTACTAATATGCAAAATCTTTGTGAACCACAAGAAACCGCATGAGTGCCGGTCACTGTTGCCACTGCTCTATGGGGAAGCCGGAGTCTAAAGTGGATACCCTGTCCCACTTCACTGTTCTTGACTCCACGCCATTCAGAAACTCCTCAAGCAAAGAACTGATCCTGAAACCTGGGTATCTGAGAGGAGAAGCAGGGAAAGTGTGGACCATAGGGGCTGAGTGCAGGAAAAATGGTGCTGTCCTAGAGCTGCCATCAACGAAAAGGAGATGGTTAGTTAAAAAAAAAGAACAAATGGGCTCCAAATGCTGCTTGGATATGAGTGAATCAGGGATGTTCTGAAGCAGCACGATGAGAAAACAAAGCATAAAAGACTTGCTTGGAGTCAAAACACGTGACAGTGATCTGTGTTTAGTAAAACGGCTGCCATATCTTGAAAAGAGCTGGAGTTAGTTGCTTATTCATCCCACATGTGTTTCCTGGACACTTGCTATGTACATAGTAAATTCTAGACACAGGAGAGAAAATAAAGTGATCTTTGCTCATGGTTTCACACTGCAGGCACTTGGAAGTCAGTAGAAAAGCCAAACGGTTTGACAGAGCAGAAAGATAAGGTCACAAGGCAGTAGGACACAGGTGACAAATAAGGTCTCAACAAAAGCGCTAGAATTTGAAAGAGGGGGAGGTGATTTGAGGCTAGAGTTCAGGGGAAGCTTTTGTTCAGGAGATGGCTTCCCTGATAGCTCAGCTGGTACAGAATCTGCCTGCAATGCAGGAGAGCCTAGTTCGGTTCTCAGGTCCGAAAGATCCGCTGGAGAAGGGATAGGCTACCTACTCCAGTATTCTTGGGCTTCCCTGGTGAATCAGCTGGTAAAGAATCTGCCCGCAATGCGGGAGACTTGGGTTCAATCCCTGGGTTAGGAAGATCCCCTGGAGAAGGGAAAGGCTACCCATTCCAGTATTCTGGCCTGGAGTCGGACACGACTGAGCAATTTTCACTTTCGGGGAAGTTTTGTTCAGGACATGCAAGCTGACCTTGAACTTGAAAAAGGCATAGAAATTGAACAGAAAAGAGGAATAAACCAGGGGCAGGGCGCAGCGCCAGCAATGACAAGGAAGCAGGAGTGAACACAGGCCGCGGAGGCAGCGGTGGCCTCAGGGGTAAGCTCCGAGTGGGGAAGCGATGGGCAGCAAGTTCAGAGAAATAACTGACATCTCGATGGCCTCCTGAAGAGGCTTTCAAAATGCCGCCGAGGCTAATCCCGCGCCTTCGCGCCGAGAAGCTCGGACGTCGTGCCTGTCTCCGGACAACTCCACAGACGGCGTGTGAGAAGCAGCCGCCGGGAGCCCCGGAGCCCCGGGTGGGTGTTTACAGCTCTGGTCAGTGGGAGCGGCCGGGGCCTCAGGCAGAAACCTGAGGGAGATTCTTCAGCGGAAGCGACTTACAAAACACCCACCAGCGCTTTCCGGGAGAGGTCTGGCCGAGGGGCACAGCACACAGAGATCTGAGGAAATTCTCTCCGGGTTTCTGGACTTGCAACCCCAGCAGACCCGGAAAATAATGTCAAGTTGAAAGGAAGCTGTGGGAAACGTGTGTCTTCCCTCCCCGGCGCCCCCCAAGTCCTGCAGTACAGCTTCCGGTGGCGAGGAGACGGCCGCGCCGCCGGGCGGAGGCGCCCACTGAAGGCTCACGAGCTCCGAGGTTTCCAGAGACGGTTCACTGTGCTTCTCGTTGATGCCGGTCCTAACCCTTGGTTTACCTCTCAATCCCCTCTCCTTTAGGCAATAACAGGAATGTTCTTTCGTTCTTTGGGGTCCGAAGGAGATTTTCAGCTGGTTCTATTTAAGTCACACACAAATACAAATGTGAGTGTGGGAACAGGTCAGTTTGGGGTAGATGAGGTCAGTTTGGGGTAGATGCTTTTTCCCTCTCTTCGGTGACCCAAAGTCAGGCACAATATCCACCCTCAGCTCAGGCAGTACTGGAGACCCACAAAAGGACACCCACTAATCCGCAGCTGTGCACTCAGATTCCATGTGACTCTGGAGCAGTTGATGCCAAGACACCATTTCTCACCTATCGCTGTGGAAAACACCTAAATACTGGACAACCCCTTTTTGGCAAAGCTTTGGGAAAAGTTACTCCCATATGGCTGAGGGAGGGCAAAGTGGTATAAACCTACGGAAGAAAATGAGGCAAAATCTGCCAATATTACATATGCATATATGCTTTGCCCTAATAATTCCACTTTCAGGAATTCATCTAGAGTTGATCTTATACACATATGAAAGAGTGGTTATCAAAGAGGCTCACTGCTGCCTAGTTTGTGAGAGTAAAAGATGGAAAACAACCCAAGTCCATTCAAAAACCTGGATAAATAAACTAGGATACATCGACCCAAGGGAGAAGCATGTAACTTTACAACAAGGAATGAAAGGAAGTTACATCTACTGATATGAAAAATATTTTCAAGAGGTGATAAATAAAAAGGAACTATGTGCAAACAGGGTAGAGTGTCTCCATTTCCAAGAATGACCTAATAGAAACAGTAACTCCCCATTTCAGTAGCCAAGACACAAGCAGAAGCAGTCATTTTTCAACATAGATGATTGGGTAGATGGAGGCTCCAAAGACATCAAACCTATGGGAAATAGTAGAAGTTAATTTAGCAAGGTTGCACAATACATGATCAGTATGAAAATTCAATTGTATTTCTCTACAGTAGCAACAAACAATATGGAGAATAAAATGGCTAAAAACTACTATTTATATCATCAAAAAGCATAAAATACTTAGGAATAAGCTTGAAAAAGGATGCACATGACCTTTACACTAAAAACTACAAAATACTGCTAAATAAATGGACCTGTCCCTGGAGAAGGAAATGGCAACCCACTCCAGTATTCTTGTCTGGAGAACCCCATGGACAGAGAAGCCTGGTGGGCTACAGTCCATGGGGTCACAAAGAGTGGGACACGACAGAGTGACTGAACAACAACAAAATGGAGAGAGAAGGAGATAGAGATAGAGTGATTGGAAGACCCAGTAATGTCAAGATGTTGGTCCTTATCATGGCCATGTTTCCCAGAGATGTGAGTGGGAAGACTGTTTCCATTGTACTGGCATGAGCCTTTCTGTCTAAGCTTGGTTGTGAATTTGTGAGAATTAGGAGGACAAATCTGAGAGACAGACTTTTGGAAAACCCAGAATCACCTCTGCTCTTTGATAGTGAGCCACTGTTACTGAGCCAGTTTTGTGCCCGACCTTTACCCTTGGAAGGAGTTCTTCCCCGGGTGACACCTCCATCTCTCAGGCAGATTGTGAGGAGAAGACCTTTAAGGAGATTCTGTGACAAAGACATAAAGATATAAATCTTGACCCGATAGCACATAAACTGAATGTTAGCCTTATACTGCTCATCCCAGCAGTATATGATTTTGTTCAAGGAATTTTAAGTTTCTCAAAAGGAGGAAATTACATTCTGAGTACATTTTCCACACCCCAGCCCAGCCCTATCCAATAGGACTTCCTGAAATGGTAGCCATGCTGTACATTGATACAGTAACCACTAACCACAAGTATCACTTAAACATCTGAAATGCGGCTGGGGGACTGAGAAACTGAATGTTAAATTTTATCTCATTTTACCTAATCAAAATTTAAATTTAAAAAGTGACATGTAGCTGCTGTTGCTGCTGCTACTAAGTCGCCTCAGTTGTGTCTGACTCTGTGCGACCCCATAGACGGCAGCCCACCAAGCTCCCCCGTCCCTGGGATTCTCCAGGCAAGAACACTGGAGTGGGTTGCCATTTCCTTCTCCAATGCACGAAAGTGAAAAGTGAAAGGGAAGTCCCTCAGTCATGTCCGACTCTTAGCAACCCCATGGACTGCAGCCTACCAGGCTCCTCCGTCCATGGGATTTTCCAGGCAAGAGTACTGGAGTGGGGTGCCATTGCCTTCTCCAGACATGTAGCTGGTGGCTCCCAAATTGGAGTGCACAGGTTGAGTCCTTTCAAATCTCAAAGAAGTCCCTACAAATCCTAATCACATCACAGTAATACTTTGTCCACTGCCCCCCAACTCCCCACATCAGTTCCAGAGCTGTTCAAGGCAAATGAATGACATCTCATCAGCAGAATTAAACATGTCCTCTGAGCCCAGATGTACTTTTCTCTTTCTCTGGTCTCCTAAACAGTGCTTAGCTAGACCAAGCTGCATAATATTTAACAATTACCATTTATTAAGGTAGATGATACGAGGGAGAAGTAAGAGGAAACATTTGACCAAAGTTGGATCTTCCCGTGCTTATCTTCTTCACCCCATCCATTATGCGTGTATTCAGTGACTCTGCTCCTCCCCTGTGCCCTGGTCACACTCCATGGACATTGCCAGTCCTACGCAAGCTAATGACAATGTTTAGCTTCTCTGCCTCTTGTGTTTCTCATCAACCATCACAAACTGTGCCAGCTCTCAAAGCCTGTCATTCTTCTGGGCAAAGACTGTTAAGATGCCCATGAAATGGTGTAGTAGGAAACTCCAAAAGACCATCCCTCTATAAAAACAGTGAATAATGTCAAATCAATTTTATTGGGACTCTAGAGATGAGTCAAAGTTTTATAGCAGCCAGATGAACGCTTAAACAAGAAAAAGGTGGCTGAATCTTGGTAGAAAATCTTTGTGGCATTGTAGCTTATCCTAGCTCCATCCCCACCTCCTTGGATTGCCTGCAGTCTTAAAGATGGAGCCTACCTTGCTGCTATGGGCTCCTGGTGCTGGCACATATAGTGCAGACCCGGTGCCCAAATAATTATGGTTGTTTAGTTTGACCTGAATGGTGGCTCCCTCTTGTTTATATTTTACTTAGACTGGAACTCTCACAGAGTAGAGAGGCAGCTGCCTGCAAGGACATTTGTCAGAAATACTTAAAGGCAAATGTATTAGCCACTGCTGCAGAGGAAGGGATAACAGTTGGCACACGGTATACATACCCAAGAGCTTGGGAAGAAAGGATGAAGAGTGAGATTCTTTAGGAATAAGGGCTTTGAAAACCCATATTCTTAGGGATCTAGAAGGCCACACACATGCCCAGGGTAGGGCATATGCTTTGAAAAGACCAGAGAGGGCTTTAAGCTTTCACCTCTGGTTGACCTGCATGTTCTACAGAAGCAGGAAGTGAAGGCTAGGGAAGAGTTGTAACCTGCCCAGTGTATAGTGGGGGGCATGCCCCAACACACACATGCACACACGTCTGCACAGACCTGGATATTTTTCTGTGTTTTGTTCTGGGCATTTTAGGAAATCTGTTGAGTCACTTCAGTTGTGTCTGACTCTTCGTGACCCTATAGACTGTAGCCTACCAGGCTTCTCTGTCCATGGGATTCTCTAGGCCAGAACACTGGAGTGGGTTGCCATTTCCTTCTCCAGGGGATCTTCCCAACCCAGGGATCAAACCCAAATCTTTTGCGTCTCCTGCATTGGCAGGTGGGTTCTTCACCACTAGTGCCATTTGGGAAGCTAGCTGACAATTAAGCAAATCAGACTTCAGTGGCCACACATGATAAAGAACAGATTTTTTTTTTAATTGGTTCAGAAAAAGTCACAAAACTAAAAACAAACAGTAACCACAAGCGTCAACAAGAAACCCTGAGGAAGGAGGAGAATCTGATTTCTAGAGCTGGCGTTCAAGATGTCTAGTGTTCAACAACAACAACAAAAATGATGAAGCCTGCAAACAAACATGGGTAAGAGGAAACAGGAAGTGAGTACCTAAAGGGTACAGGGTTTTTTAGGGGAACATTATGAAACGTTCTAGAATTAGATAGTGGGGATGGCTGAATCACAATCACAACTCTGTGATTATACTGGAAACCACAGTACTGTACATTTATAAATGGTTAAAATGGTGACTGTTATGTGAATTTTACCTCAAAAAAAAAAAAAAGACACAGCAAAATGGATTTTTAAGCAGTATGCTGCGTCTTTGCTTTGATACAGTTTAATGAAGTCATTTTGTAAATTTCCTGTCGTTCCCTTTTTTGTCTTCAGACACACACCGCAGTAATCCCAGGTCAGCCAGGATCACCGTATAAATGATCTGTGGTTGAAGGCTTATTTCTGGGTGGCATTTGCCCATGGCTCCTGATGGCTGTTTCAGACTGTCACATGAGATGCATGGTTTTATCCCAACATCTCTCCAGTGCAACATATCCAAAACCTAGCCCTGATTTCTTCCCATACTTGTGTCCCTCCATCACTCTACATCAGCAAAGGGTGTTTCTCCATGCTATTTTGGATAGCTCATTTAAACCTTATCCAATTAACCCCCACGTCTGGATATTTAACCTTCTAAATGACTTTCAAACAGATTTACTTCTCTTCATCACCACTGCCACCACCTTTGTTCAATATGCCCCCATTCCTTATCTATACTGTTTAATAATAGACGCCCAGCTGGCCTCACCACATGTTCTCTTGACCCTTTTCAGTCTATTTCCCCTACTCTATCCATTTGCATTTTTTAAATGCAAATCTAATTATTTCACTCTTCCATTTAAAGCCTTTAATTGGCTTCTCATTGCTCTTCGAATAAAATCCTCAAGCGTTGAAATGGTCTGCAAAGTCCTATGTGACCTGGCTCCTGCCCACCTCCCCAGCCTCCCCATGGAGTCACTGCACTCCACTCATGGAAACTTCTGTTTCCCCCTTTGTTGTACAGTTGTATAGTCGCTAAGCTGTGTCCAACTCTTTTGCGACTCCATGGACTATAGCCTGTAAGGCGGCTCTGTCCGTGGAATTCTACAGGCCAAAATACTGGAGTGGGTAGCCTTTCCTTTCTCCAGGAGATCTTCCCAACACAGGGATTGAACCCAGGTCTCCTGTATTGCAGGCAGACACATTACTACTGAGCCATCTGGGAAGCCTGTTCCCCCTACCTCAGAGTAATCATATACACACTCATTTCTTTCTAGAACATTCTACGTCCTTGCCTCTCTGTACTTACCCAGTCCTACCCATTTTCAGAACTCAAATGAAAGGTCACTTCATGAAGGAAGTCTTCCTGGCTCCTCAGGGTTAGGGAAAGTCCCCCTGAAAAGGCTCAGTGCCCATGGCTTCTCTTCTATAGTACATCTTACTCTCATCATTCCTGTGATCAAGTACTCAATATCTGACTCCCAACTAAATATGAGACCCATGAAGACAGGTACTGTCTTACAATACAATACAATACATGTCACTCAGTTGTGTCCGACTCTGGCGACCCCATGGACTGTAGCCTACCAGGCTCCTCTGTCCATGGGATTTTCCAGGCAATAGCGCTGGAGTGGATTGCCATTTCCTTCTCCAGGAGATCTTCCCAACCCAGGGATCGAACCCGGGTCTCCCACATTGTAGACAGACGCTTTACCATCTGAGCCACCAGGGAAGTCTACCAGGTACTGTCTTATTCAATGCTATAGCCCTGGTACCAACCACAGTGCAGTGTGTACAGCACAGAGTTCATACTTGTGAACTTAATATTACAAAATGCAATTCGTTCTCACAGATAGCACCTTACTAGTCAGTTGGCGCCTTAGTAAAAATGACTTGACAGCCTGCTGGGGCAAGAATGCAACCCAGGCGTGCTGCTAGCTCTATGCCACTTGTCGCAGGAGCAATGTGGGGCCATGGGAGTGAGGATGAGGCACCCATCAACAAGGAACCCTATTCTGAGCCAGCCAAGCATACTCAGGATCCTAGAAGAATGTATGTATGAGCAGTCCTTCATTTCTCATTTCATTTCCACAGTCTTCCCTGAACAGTGGGATTTAGGGAGTGGAGTATCCCTTCTGTTCAACTGACCTGCCAGACTGTTCAATCAATTCAGTCTTTTCTTTAGATTCTCAGATTCCCCAAATGGCCACCCCCTTGTCAGGAGCAGAGAAACATCTGGTCCTGGAAACCTCCTTGGTTCTCTTGTACCTCGTTTCCCTCAGCCTCTGAGTCATTATTAACTCCTTTGTTCCTCCCATAGTCCCCATCCATCCGCAGTCCACTCTGCAGCCCCATGTCCTCTTGGGTTAGGTTGCCAGTGTCAGCAGTCAATCATTCAGTTTCATCCATTATCACTACCAAGCGGAGTCCAGCAGTAGGGAGAGAAGAAGAGAGGAGGGGAGAGGTGACAGGCCCACATCGTGATCTAACCTCAGGGAGAGATACAGGTGAGCAGTCAGATCTCCATTCTGCCAAGGTCAGCCCCCTGCCAATTTATTTCCTGGACATTATAATGCTAAAGAGAATGTCTGTTTTCTACATCACTTCTAGCTCTGTTACTGAAGACCCTTCTGTTATTTTAACTTGATTGTGTGCCAGGCAGGATCCCCAAAGGTAGGACAGAAAACCCACAGAGCCTAGGCACCAGACAGAGTGGCCCCAGCTGGGGGGAAGTGGGAGCTAATACGGAAGATGGAGGGCAGCTATAGATAACCTTCATCAACGTCACAGGTTTTCTGAGAGTTTGACATAATTCTGGTTTCCCTGCAGAAAACAAGTATCAGGGAGGGATACTGCAGAATTGTTTCCCTAAGCTGTCTGAAACTAAAAATGATGTGCCAGGAGTGACGCTGAGCAAATAGACTCTTAATCCTTCCCCCATGCACTTCAGCTTTCTCCATCAAAGAGAACAAGCCCCGGACTGCAAAGGGCAGAACCAACATGCGTGAGGCCAGGCGGTCAGAGATGAGAGAACAGCATATCTGGAAAGTGATGAACTGGGCCAAGCACCTCAAGCCTCCCAGCCTTAGGTGGGCTGCCTCCTGGGGAAATGAAAGGACTCATGAAGGAGATAGATTGGCCACAGCCGTAACTTCTGAGGATGTGCAAGGAGGGACGAGGTGCCGGAAGATTGGAAACAGGTTGTTTGATGTCGATTCCGATGATGAAAGAGATGGTTTGTGGGCATTGAGTTTAAAGGAAGGAGTGACCATAGGACCTGAATGGAAACCCTAACCTCATTTTCTACCTTAGTAGGGATTCTGGGCTGGGAAATAGGATTACACAGTTGGTGATGGATCTGGGTTGCTACAAAGTATTGGACAATTTGAACATCTAAGAGCATCCATACAAAAGCATCTGCACCATCCCCACCTGGAGAAAGAATTCCAGAGACATTCCTCAGGGCTTTTGCTTCAGCCCACTCTGGTCCCCAAACTGTCACCATGAAATTTAGCTATCCTTGCATTGAGCCCGTATTTGTTTATATTTTCCAAAGGGCAAAATTGAATAAAATTAAGCAAGGAGATCCAACCAGCCCATCCTAAAGGAAATCAGTCCTGAATGTTCATTGGAAGGACTGATGCTGAAGCTGAAACTCCAATACTTTGGCCAGCTGAGGCGAAGAACTGACTCATTGGAAAAGACTCTGATGCTGGGAAAGATTGAAGGTGGGAGAAGAAGGGGATGACAGAGGATGAGATGGTTGGATGGCATCACCAATTCAGTGGACATGAGTTTGAGTAAACTCAAGGAGTTGGTGATGGACAGGAAAGCCTGGCGTACTACAGTCCATGGGGTCTCAAAGAGTCGGACATGACTGAACTGAACTGAATATAAGTTCCTATACGTTGGTCTGAAAAATCAAGCTGCACAGCTGTAACAAAAGAAAAGATGTTGTTTAGCTAGAGTGGCACGTTAAACCTTGAGAGTTAATGATGATTTGCTTTGTTCCAAAAGGATCCTCACAGCAAGTGCTACTGTTGGATAACAACTCAATTTTGCATGACCTCTGCCCCCACTTTGATGAGGGTCTATTAAATTTATCATCAGGTATCAAGGGATCTGCAACCTGCTGTCAATTCGCATACAGAATTCGCATACAATTCCCTGAAGAGCTTCAAAGTAAGTCGATCTCCTTTCTCAAAGACAGATCTCCGGTCTTTGTCTTATGCATTTGCAATTGTCATCCAATGACTAGACCAGAGTTCAACAACCAAGCATTTACACTAGAGGGAACAATGGAGAGAAGCCACATCTAATTAGGCCCCTTGTATTGGTATGTTTCCTAAGAGCTTCAAAGCACTTCTCATCCATCTCACTTGAGCCTCCTCTTGTGCAATCCTATGAGATAAGCCAGGTAGGTTTCTCCAGCTGACTGACGGGGAATCAAATAACCTGAGAGAGACAAAGGCTCCCTAGCTTCTCACTGTCAGAAGTGGGCCCAGAAGCCAATGGCAACATCAGATCCAACTTGCTATACATGAAACTGCTGCAGGTATGTGTGCTTAAAAGAAAGAGTTGAGAACTTATTTACAGAACAGAAACAGACTCACAGACATAGAAAACAACCTTATGGTTACCACAGGTGAAGGGAGGTAGGGATAAATTAGGAATTTGGGGTTAACAGATACATACTACTATACATGAAATAGATAAACAATAAGGACCTACTATATAGCACAGAGAACTACATCCAATACCTTGTAATAACCTATAATGGAAAAGAACCTGAAAAAGAATATATATATATATATATATGTATGTATGTATAACTGGATCACTTTGCTGTATAGCTGAAAATAACACAACACTGTAAATCAACTATGCTTCAAAAAAACACTGTAAAAATATAAATAACAGTTTAAAATCAGATCATCTTATGAAAGCATTCCCTGTGTATTTAATTTGAAAACTAATAATTATTCATATTGCTCATGCTTAGTTGCTCAGTTGTGTCTAATTCTGTGACCCCATGGACTGTTGCCTGCTAAGCTCCTCTGTCCATGGGATTATCCAGGCAAGAATACTGGAGTGGGTAACATTCTAACCTTCCCAATCCAGGTATCAAACCCAAGTCTATTTCATGACAGGCAGATTCTTTACTGTCTGAGGCACAAGGAAAGCCCTATTCATATTGAATAACTGTTAACTGTTTATAAGAACTTGCCAAAAAGATCTATCTAGTCAAGGCTATGGTTTTTCCAGTAGTCATATATGGATATGAGAGTTGGACTATAAAGAAAGGTGAGCACCAAAGAATTGATGCTTTTGAACTGTGGTGCTGGAGAAAACTCTTGAGAGTCCCTTGGACTGCAAGGAGATCCAACCAGTCCATCCCAAAGGAAATCAGTCCTGGATATTCATTGGAAGGACAGATGCTGAAGCTGAAACTCCAATACTTTGGCCACCTGATCCGAAGAACTGACTCATTGGAAAAGGCCCTGATGCTAGGAAAGATTGAAGGTGGGAGGAAAAGGGGATGACAGAGGATGAGATGGTTGGATGGCATCACCAATTCAATGGACATGAGTTTGAGTAAAATCTGGGAGTTGGTGATGGACAGGGAGGCCTGGAGTGCTGCAGTCCACGGGGTCACGAGTCGGACACAACTGAGCAACTGAACCAAACTGATTTATAAGAATGTATTATGTGTAAATCACTGATCCTTAGGTGTGGGAGGTGAAATAAATAGAAGTAGATGTAATCTCAGCCTCAAAGGCCCTCAGGTGTCAAGAGCTCAGATAACAGTGCCGGGTCCTGAGTGGAGACTGTGAGCTGAGGGAGGACAGAGGTCACCAGTGCAAGACAGAATTGGGACAAAATTTATTCAAAATTTATATAGACTTTACTCTGGTTGAATTCTTTGCAAGTTCAGAAGGTAATGCCCAGAGGTCTTCTTGTTGCTTTAGATGGAACCATACCACTAATATTTCAGACAGCTGACAAGGCAATGGAAGAAATCTTTGGTCTCAGAGACCCTTTCTCAAATGTTCCTTGACTCCAAGTGTACAAGTAGGCCCTCTGTGTCTGTCTGGTCTCCCTGGCTGACTGAGCAGAGGACCAGTCTTGTCCTCCTCTTTCTGCTAATTGAGTCAGTTTGGGACTTCACATCCTTGGCATCTTCCTCCTCAGGACCACATTGATGTAAGCTTTTCTTGTTCTTGACCCTAACCAAGCTTAATTCTGGTTTTTCTGAAGGGCACTGATACACCAAGTTTGCAAAACAAAACTCCAAACTCTTCCTCACCACTGTTTCAGATCCATGGTCTTCAAAGCGTGGTCCTCAGACCAGCAACATCATTGCCATCTAGGAAAAGGCTAGAAATGCAAACTCTCAGGTCCCATTCCCAGTCTACTAAATTGGAAATTCTGGGTTTGGAGCCCAGGAATCTGTGTTTTAACACAGTTGTAATACAACTTGTTGATACAAGTCCTCCAGGTGATTCTCATGCATGTTCAAGTTTGAGACCCACTGGTTTTGGAGACTGAAAGGTCAAGCAGAATGGCTTTCTTTTCTTCGCCTGTTTTCCTGTCCCTTCCTTTAAAAGGCAAGTCATGCATGCATGCTTCCTCTTGTCTCTTGTCCTGCTGGCTTCCTTTGGCCTCATCCTCCGAGCACCACTCACTGGATTTGATCCCGCATTGTCTTGCCTTTTCTTCCTCATCCATGTGTATGTCCGTCTTGGCTCTCATGATCTGGCTTGCTGGCTGGGTGCTGGTGCTCCAGTGTAAAAACCCAGTGTCCCGCATTCGAAGCATCTAGAAGGAGCACACGGCCCACATACCCTTGGCTGTCTTTTTCTGTGACATCGTCTGGTCTCAGCACTTGGCTTTCCTATAGCTAGGGACACACCATCTGCCCCAAGACGACTGCTCCATTCTACTGCAGAAACTTCTACAAGTTCTTCCCTGCTCCTTGTTTGACTTATCCTCCTTTCACCCAGGAAATGTGTGTCATTCTCCTGCACGTCATAGCCCTGGCAGGAAACCCATCTTCCTGCTCTGTTTGAGGGACAGATTATTCCTGATCCTGCTGGAGGCATCTTCTCAGTATACTACCTGACCATATGGCCCAACCGCATGTTCTAAATATTTCGGCCAATGACATCCTCTTCTTACCCAGCTGACATTATGTTCATGTTTTATTCTATTAGGTTGGCCCAAAAGTTCATTCAGGTTTTTCCATAAGATGTTACGGAAAAACCAGAATGAAACTTTTGAGCCAATCCAATATCTCCTCCTCTGCTGGAATTCAAGATATGTGTCCTCAATGAATTCGTATCCCATTCTCCAAACCTGAATCCCTCCTTTCTTATCAGTTCATAGTCCTCCACCCACACTTCATCCACAGAATGTCCTTGAAGGTTTTCAGTGGGCTCTCCCTTTCTGATTACCCTAGCTAGCCATTAATGACTATGCAGATGTGTGATCAACTGTGGTTTGTTTGTCCAATTTCCCTTTGTAATCTCCATCAAGTCAAAAACAATCATCTATAGACCTAAGTCTGGAGAAGAAAATGGCAACCCACTCCAGTATTCTTGCCTAGAGAATCCCATAGACAGAGGAGCCTGGTGGGCTGCCGTTGATGGGGTTGCACAGAGTCGGACATGACTGAAGCGACTTAGCAACAACAGCAGCAACAATAGACCTAAGGTATGCATAGGTATATATACCTAAGGTACTTATACATATGTATAAATGAATCTTACCAATAAAGAATTTTTTAAGGGTGCCAATTGCCTGTTCTATTTACTCTAGGCACAAAATTGTGCATGTAATAGGGTTCACCAAGTCCAGATAGCTACACTCAACATTCCAGGCTGGTTTCTTTAACTTGAGGCTTGACATCAAAGGGACTAGCATCATACTCTATGAAGAGCACAAACTTATAGATGAACTGATATACAGATTTTGGTGTGGCTACATACAAAAGGACTATGGAGGGAACCATGAGCCCTGATACCATCCTGTAGCTCTTTCTCACAAGAGCTAGGCCTTAATCAGTGCAGCCAAGACCATGTCCTATTGGGCCAATCTGAGACACGGTTATGCGTGTCTGCTCAACTGCTATATTGAGATGCCTATTTCATGCCTTGGGCTAAGCCCTCAGTAGTAAGTTTCCCACCATGACATGTGAGTAGACTTCCACTTAAACTTCATCTTCTATAAAGACTGTTCCCACCAGTACCTTCCAGGAGATGCTGGCTCCCTGCTCCTTTAATAAACAAAGTAGTGCCTCTATGATTGTCTAATATGGATGATTTGGATCTCTGTATTCTTTGCTGGCTCTTTCTGTCTGCAGGACCAGCATTTTCTGCACATGGTGGTAATAGAATGAATGTTCAAAATCTCTCTTGGGGAGAATTTCCTGGATTGGAGAGGGATCCAAAATTTGATCCCCAGTTACTCAATTCCAAGACACTTTCTGTGAAACACCATTAAACATCCCTAGGGGTAGCAACAAGGCAATATTGTTTAATTACTACTTGCCTAATATTGTAAGGGTTCTGCTGGATTCCTCACTTAAAGAATCCAAGTCTAAAGATCCTATGTGATTTGTCAAAGATGACCAAGTTCACGTGAGGCCAGAGCTGGGTCTAAATCCACACGCCTACTCAGACACACTGGCTCCAAGCCTTGGTTAAGGGAGGCATCACTCTGCTCCTCCATCAGCTGAGCTCAGCCTGCACTGCTCCTCTTTGACAACCAGTCCCACCTGGACCATTTTCACCTAGAGCTCACGATGGTCTGTATTCTTTCCATGTCCATGGTATTCTTAGAGTTGACTTACTCATTGGGAGGGCTGGAGTCGCACAGAGGTAGGTGCACAGAGGGTGGACTCAAATTCTATAGGTTCAAATACAAGCTCTACTATTAACTGGTAGTGTGGCTAAGCAATCTGACCTTGGACAAGCTAATTACCTTGTCTGTGCTTTGGTTTTCTCATTTGTAAAATGACAAAAATATTAATAATCGACCACCTATCTAATATCTGACCACCTACCTACCTCATCCCTGAAGAAGGAAAAGGCTACTCACTCCAGTATTCTGGCCTGGAGAATTCTTCCATGGGGTCATGAAGAGTCAGACACGACTGAGCGACTTTCACTCACTCACCTTCCTCATAGGATTATGAACTGCTAATACCTTTAAAGGTAAAGCACTTAGAAGACTGCCTGTCACACTAGCGTGCGTGTGTACACGTGTGTGCATGTGTATATACATATTTGCCACGATTTTCAGTCGTCATTTCTTTCCTTTGCCTCCCTACCCTCTGTGTCTCTGTGCTCGAGGCCACTCTCTTTCCTCTCTCTAGTGCTCTTTCATTCACCTCCTCTATCCATAGGATCTTCAGACCAATTACCACTGGAAGGACTGTATTCTGATCCTTTTCATGAATTGTGAACACAAGGATCAACTCCCTTCTTTTGTTTTTTCCTTCTGTGTTTACTCTTCCTACACAAGAATGGGCGGGCATGGACCACAAATGGGATGGGTAGAGAGGCCTCAGTTCAATTCTGACTCTGCCACTTAGAGATGCTGGATCTTGGGTAAGCTATTTAAATTCCTCAACCTCTGAACTCAAAGAAAAATAAAATCCCATTACCACATGACTGGTTGCCCAGCCTTACTGCTGAGTTGCAGGTCTATTTAACCAATGATTGATAGTGGCCTTCTGAATAGCATGCCTTGGCCCAGCCTCTCCCCAAGACTGTATTCACTCAGCTCCCTGAAGCCTCTGAAACATGGCAACATGGCAGCAAGAAAGTCTGAGGGACGCGCCTGCCTCACATTTCACTGCTGTAATCCCTCACAGTGCTGTTTCTTACTGTGGCCTTATTTATCAGGCTATATCACAAGCCTTTATCCCTGACCTCCACCAAGCTCCCTGCTGGGAGTCACAGGCATGATATTTGAGAGGCAGAGAGGAAATCAGAACCCTATAATAAATTGCCTACCACACATCTATCCCTGAAGGAGTTCATTCTAATTTCTGTTTTCTTAATATCCAGCTGAAATCTGAAATGTGCTTTTATTGCCATTTCCACGAAGGTAAGGTGCCATTCTTGTTACCTGGGAGAGCTGTTGGGCTGCAGTTAATTTAGGGAGCCAATTCCCTTTGTTTTTAGCTCCCAGCTTCAAGGGACCATGGGCCCCTGCCTTCAGGTGAGCTGGGGATGTACTTCTGGGAGCAGTAAGCCTTGAGGATACCACTCTTCAGCTCAGCCACTGGCTGGTGTGGCTTGTTCCCCCTTTGCTCTTTATTTGTTGCCATGGACAGTTTCCAGTGAAACTTCATCCATAGAATTCCACTGCGGCTACCTGAGTTTCCCAGAAAGACTGCTTTTCCCGTGACAATGTATCTAGCAGACCCCTCAGTTTCAAGACACAATATGATTTGGGGTGGGGTGGGGTGGGGCTGATTTCTCTGGTAGTCCAGTGGCTAAGAATCTGCCTTCTAGTGCAGAGGACACAGGTTTGATCCCTGGTTGGGAAAACTAAGATCCCACATGACCCGGTGCAACTAAGCCTGAGCCTACCGCTAGAGAAGGGCCCATGCAACTAGGATCCAGCACAGCACCCCCACAAAAAAAATACAATACAATTTTTTAAAATAACATCTTCTAGTAATTTTAAAATTAACCTATGTCATTTGGCACAAGGTCAAATAATCATGGCATATATGCCTTACTAAAATGCAGAGAGACGAGGTGAGAAGATGCTGACCATGGGTTTGACTTCTCAGCCTTGGAGCTCAGGGCTGTGGTGGGCCAACTGGAGGAGGACGAGGATGAGAAGGGGAGATCTGGAAACTTCGGTTCGATGGTTTCTTTCAGCACCCAAAAGAGGTGTGACAATGAGGTCGTTGTTCAGGGGACAGTCCAGAAGGCCCTGTGGTGGGTGAGGAGGAGGAAGGGGCAACAAGAAACCATCTGCAGCTTGGATGAGTGGAAATAGGGCGCTCAGTTCCCACAAAAGTTACTGAACAAAGGCCTCAAAATTTTGTATCTGGGCCCTAACGATCTCAACAAAATGTCTCATTCAGCTGCAATTAGTCACCTAATTGGATAGCTAAGTTTGAGGGGAAAAAACAAAAGGTATGAAATAGTCACAGAACATTTTGACTACAGTGCATTTTCAAATTGTTCACGTGGTTCCTCATTCCTGAAACTAAATTATTGTTCCCTACTCCCTCTTCCCCTTGCCAGCTAAATATTTCTCATAATCATGTAATTCATTGCTCTAGTCCAGTTGTACTGGTTTCAGCTCAGCAAATCATTTTAAATCAGTTTTGACCCTAAAAAGTGTCGTTCATAACACACAAGATAAGATTTTAAATGACTGACATACACGATTACCCAGCATAAGGATTTTGTCTTTTCTTGTTTAATCAAGGAACTCCTGTAGAATAAGAAGTGATTCTCCACTGTGGTTCCCAGAGCATCAGCATCAGCATCACCTGTAAAAATATTGGAAATTGCAAAGTCTGGGGCCACCCCAGACCTCCAGCATCAGAAACTCTGGAGGTGGGAGCCAGCAATCTGTGAAAGCCTCTTGGGGATTCTGATGCAGGCTGGCATCTGAGAACCACTGTTCTAAAAGATCTTCCCAGCATGCTGTGCTGGACAAGTTGTGTTGGCAACCTGGAAAGTCCTCACTGTGAGGTTGTAGCCTAGGAGACGTATGGAGGGGTACTGACTGAACAGGAGACCATCTCCTTGGAATTTCATTCTTAAAAGAGTCACAGGTTGGAAGTCATCACGCTGATTTCTGATCTGAACTTGGTCCGACAGTTTCAGAACCTTGGAAAAGTCACAGTTTCTCTTTGTTCATCAGTTTTTTCATCTGCAAAATCCAGGAAATTGAAATGGCTCATCCTTTCTTATGCTAACAACCTTTCACTCCTATCTCTTTTCGCATGTGGAGTTGCCAGATTTAGCAAATAAAAACATATCCAGTTTTTAAAAATAAGTAGCCAGTAAAATTTGAAAGTTAGATAGTTTTGAGCATACACATACATACTAAATGTATATGTGTGTGTGCTAAGTAGTTTGTCATGTCCGATTCTTTGCAACCCTATGGACTATAGCCCTCTAGGCTCTTCTATCCATGGGATTCTCCAGGCAAGAATGCTGGAGTGGGTTGCCATGCCTTTTCTAGGGCCTCTTCCCAACCTAGGGATCAAACTCATGTCTCTTACATCTACTGCATTGGCAGC
Organism: Oryx dammah; assembly: GCF_014754425.2. Classification (NCBI taxonomy): domain Eukaryota; kingdom Metazoa; phylum Chordata; class Mammalia; order Artiodactyla; family Bovidae; genus Oryx; species Oryx dammah. The sequence goes on from NW_024070206.1 coordinate 11,883,205, forward strand.
TGGGTTCTTTACCACTAGTGCCACCTGGGAAGCTGACATATATATGAACAAATCCATTTTTAGTATATATGTGAAAGTGAAAGCGAAAGTTGCTCAGTTGTGTCTGACTTTTTGTGGACCCATGGTCTATACAGTCCATGGAATTCTATCCATGGAATTCTCCAGGCCAGAATCCTGGAGGGGGTAGCCTTTCCCTTCTCCAGGGGATCTTCCCAACCCAGGGATCGAACTCAGGTCTCCCACATTGCAGACGGATTCTTTACTAGCAGAGCCTCAAGGGAAGCCCACTGTATATTGTGCAGATGATATAAAATTGAGTCCCTGTTGAGGGGACATGACTGACTTGAGATGGAGTCAGGATCAGATTCCTTTTCTCGGGTGCCCTCCACCCAAGAAGGAGTCCCTCTGAGGCATTTACATTCTGGGAAGGATTTGGATAAGACCTTTCCAGTTGATGTAACCTCTGATTAAATTTGGCATTCAAATAGAGTTGCTCAATTCAGCAAATAGAAATAAGGACACCCAGTAAACTTCGAATATCAGATAAACAACAAAAGTATGCATAGGATGTACTTATACTAAAAAACTTTTGTTGTTTATCTAATATTCGAATTTTACTGGGTGTCCTTATTTCTATTTGCTAAATTGAGCAACTCTATTTGAATGCCAAATTTAATCAGAGGTTACATCAACAGGAAAGGTCTGATCCAAATCTCTCCCAGAATGTAAATGCCTCAGAGGGGCAGAAGAAGGCGCCCAAGGGTGGGGGGCACCCACAAAAAGGAATCTGATCCTGACTCCATCTCAAGTCAGTCATGTCCCCTCAACAGGGACTCGATTTTATATCATCTGCACAGTGAGAAGTATTGGACCAAATGATCTCTAAAGTCCTGTCCAGCTCCAAATGTCAGTATTATTTTTGGCTTTTTCTCTGCTCTTTGGATCTGTGAAAGGCATTTCACTGGTCTTTTTTCTGATGTTTTCCTTGTGGGAGAAATGGATTAATCCTGTGAAATTTAGAAAAATAAGTATTCTTGAGCTATAAGCTGAAGTTCTTGAAAATGGCTTTGATAGGATCAGGGACCCTAACTTTGATATGTAGAGTCTGCCTTTAAGAGCCTCATAATTTAGTTTCCATATTTATTTAACACTTAACATCTGAATTACTTTAAATATCATGAGTAAAGCTGTAATGGCCATTCTTTTTTGTTTGTTTGTTTCAATTGTTTATCAACCAGATTACAAAAATAATCCTGGTAGATACCTTAGTTCATCCTTCTAATAAACCTTTTGATCTGGTCTTCCCTGTTGCCAGCATCTCCACCTTCTACAAAATGGGTAGTCTTTTTCTTCATTCCACCTCGTGGAGAAGACAATTTAAAGGGCCACAGAAAGTTGTTTGCTTCTTCGAAACATTTTCCAGTGGTATAGATCTCATGAATCAGATCCTCCATGCAGATGATTCCATATTTCCCAAGAGATCGAGCAATCAATGCATTGTCTGTCAGGGCAATTCGCTTTTTGTTGATTTTGCCATAACCACGCTTGTAGATCAATTCATTTACAGACTTCAGATTGGGGTACCCCCATGCAATGTATGGCTCCACAATTCTCAGCATGTTAATTGATGCCTTGTTGAGCTTCACAAAGGTGCCGTTGAAGATCTGCTGGAGGCGAAGGAGCTGTAGCACCTTTTGAACCTTTGGGCTCACACGGTTGATACCTCTGATCCTGATGACAAACGCCAATTTGGGTTCCGCGGGTACATAGAAGTTGCCGGCTTTTCGTGCCATCCTAGCCATTCGAATTTCAGTTCTGTACATCTGCCTGTATTCCTTGTGGTAATGCTTAGCTTTTTCATAGATAAGCTTCCTCTTTGCCTTTCAAAGCATCTTTTGGGCAAACTTTCTCTGTCGCTTGATCTTAAGCTCTGCGAAATTCTTCCGCTTTTTCTTAAGGGTTCCTGGCACAGCAGGAACCTTCTTTTTCTTCTTTTCTGCACCCTCCATGGTTCCAGCCGGGAAAACCTGTAATGGCCATTCTTATAGCCAAGGCTTTCACATGTGCCTGATCATTTCCTTAGATACAATCCCTGGAGTGGGGTTGTTGGGTCAAAGGTGAAGATCTCTTGGGGGAAAACGTTCTCTCCTCTTCTCTCCCCATCCCTCCCGTTTCTCCCGTCATCACCCCCAAGAGGTCAAGAGGGCTCTGTATCCATCAGATCTCAGGTCTCTTAGGGGCCTTGTTTTCTGGGCCAGCACAGGTAGCTGGGGCTTCCCTGGTGGCTCAGTAGTAGAGAATCTGCCTGCCAGTGCAGGATCCCTGGGTCAGGAAGATCCCCTGGAGACGGAAGTGGCAACCCACTGCAGTATTCTTGCCTGGAGAATTCCGTGGACAGAGGAGCCTGGCAGGTGACAATCCCTGGGGTCACAAAAGAATCAGACGTGACGGAGCAACTAAACAACAACTGGTGGCTAGGGTGGGAGGCCATGCAGTCCCCACCGACTGCTGGACCCAAGGCTATTGCCCACCAGAGCAGGGTGAGCCCGGGGCCTCAGGGCCCCCTGTCCTGACTCCTCTCTCCCCTTGGCTCCAATAAGGGCAGCTGTCACTCCCCTTGGGCTCAGGACTGGAGGCCCCAGATGAGGCAGTTTATAGTCTGCTTTGGTTCAAAGCCGTTCAAGCCCAATTATTTTCAGAAAAAAGAGCATTCCATGGGATCCAGCACAAGTCTAGTGTCAGACTTAGATCCAGAACCCCTCCTCGTGGCAAGGAGGCCCTTCCTGGCCTTGTTTCTTTTGTGCATTTCTCTCCCGTGGGCACTATGTAAAGAGGAAGATGTTCTAGGTTCAGACACCATTCGTACAACCAAATGCAACATCAGACATCTCCAACAAAAGGGTTTTAGGGCTATTCTTATATGTTGCCAAGTTCTATCATGAACGTTTATTATTTTATAAAAAAAAATTATTTTTAAAAAGCCTTATAAGTAGTGCCAACTGTTCATTTTCCCAGCCATGCATTTTTGGGGTGAGTGGAATGCAATCCATTGCTCCTTGATCAACTTGCTTTGTGTAACAGAGTGTGTGATTACTAATTGGGCTGATGATATTTAGACAACAACAATAAAGACATGTATAAATGGGTCATCCTTGCTCTTCTCAGGAATGAAAGAAAAGGAGAAAAGTGGTAGACCCAAGGAAATGACACAACTAAGAAAAAAATAAAGGAGAAGCAAAGCATAGAGCTCAGTTCTCAGGGAGTGCATGGCTATAACTGCCTGGTGATAACTATTGGTGGTCCAAGAGTAAGCAGCTGGGGGACCAACGTGGAGAGACAGCATGCGACCCCCAGACTCAACCATTCATGCAGAACCAGTGATTGCCTTGATAAGTGGGTAAGGAGCTTGCTCTGTAATTACTTTGCCTTTGTTTGTGTATGTGTGTGATGTATCAAGAACTTTAAGGTTTAGATTGTGAAAGGATGTATTGATACTAGCATTAAAATATCTTTGTATCAGTTCAGTTCAGTTGCTCAGTGTCCAACTCTTTGCAGTCATGGACTGCGGCACACCAGGCTTCCCTGTCCATCACCAACTCCCATAGCTTACTCAAACTCATGTCCATTGAGTTGGTGATGCCATCCAACTATCTCATCCTCTGTCATCCCCTTCTCCTCCTGCTTTCAATCTTTCCCAGCATCAGGGCCTTTTCCAGTGAGTTAGTTCTTTGCATCAGGTGGCAAGTATCGGAGTTTCAGCATCAGCATCAGTCCTTCCCATGAGTATTCAGGACTGATTTCCTTTAGGATGGACTGGTTGGATTTCCTTGCAGTCCAAGGGACTTTCAAGAGTCTTCTCCAACAACACAGTTCAAAAAGCATGAATTCTTCGGTGCTCAGCTTTCTTTAGAGTCCAACTCTTATGTCCATACATGACTATTGGAAAAACCATAGTTTTGACCAGATGGACGTTTGTTGGCAAAGTTATGTCTCTTTTTAATCTTTGTATAGTTTTTTAAGTTTGTTGCGTTTCTTTTGTAAAGACTTTCAATTTTTAGAACAGTTTTCGATTCATAGCAAAATGGAAAGTACAGAGATTTCCCATATGCCCTCTGCCTTTCTGCATACATTGCCACCCTCCACCCTAATCAACATCCCAGCCTGAGCAGTGCGTTTGTTACAACTCCTGAGCCTACACTGACACGTCCTCATCAACCAAAGGCCCTAGTTTGCCTTAAGCTGTAATGCATTCTCTGGGTTTGGATAAATGTATAACCAGACAACAATGATTATCCATTCATGATAATCTATACCAGGTGTTCTCTGTGTCCTAATTAGTTTCTATTCTTCCTGTGTCATAATAGTAACTTTCTCACCCCTACCATAAAAACATCCAGTTACTAAGTCTGAAAAACATGCATGGGTGAGACCTGGAGGTTCTTCAGTCTCCCTCCCTGGAACAAGGAAGAGAATTCAACCAAAGTGATGACAGCCGAGAAGAGCAGCTGAAGGGGTGTGAAGCAGTACGAGCGCCAGAGAAGCTATTCCGGAAGGTGTTTCTCTTCCTCAGTTGAAGCACTACAGCCCTGAGGCTATTTACCTGAGTCTGGTCCTCTCTAAATATCTGATTCTTGGCTTGCAGAGGAAGTCCTGCAAAACGTCAAGAGCCTCAGGGCGGTAACCCTTAAAGTAAGTTCAGCTGTAGTTCTCCCAGCAGTTTGTCCACAAGAGAGAAACTAGAAGTTAGCTGGGTCCTTGGCCTGCTTCAGTGCTTGAAGGAAAATTAACAACCAGAAAGGCTTAAAGGAATTCCCAATTTTGTGTTTGTTTAGACCATTGTCAGATCACCCACTGAGCAAGAAAGAACATTCAGGGTTCAGTAATTCTTTTCTCAGGTACATCGTTAGATCAAATAGTCCTTAGCAAATGAAATACATTTGTCTTTATAACCTAAATATAATCAGCTCAGTTATTCACCTTTATTTACATAATTCTATGTGCTGAAAAATATCATTGATATAAATTATCTCTTCTAAATTATCACTTCTAATTTACCTATTCTTATGATATAAAAATATCACTGGTATAAATTATCTCTTCTAATTTTTCCAGGGGTCTTATGAGATGAGCAGTGAAGGTCTGTCACCCTGTTTTGCAGATAAGGAAATCGAGGCTCAAGGTCACACTGTGAGTTACGTGGCAAATCTGAGACGCAAACATGGAAGTTTTCATTCCTGGTCTAGAGTCCTCTGCATCTCTGAGATGATCAAATCGAGGGCACACTCAACCCTCTCGACGTCAGTGGTAATGGTTAGAAACATTGAACTTGGATAATATTTGTTTAAAACACAGCCTTACACAAGAAGTACATCATAATAGACTTGAGTCAGAGAAATTCAGCTAAAATGCTTATGGAGATTGAACCATTCTCTCTCAAAGACAGACTGAAATGAATACAACTATTAATTGTAATCAAATACAACTGATTTGTTCAAAGTTGCAAATTGGATACCAAGCAGGATGTTGTGGGGCTCCTGGGCACAAAAGCCTTCCTGTGTCCCTCAGTTCTCTGATTCTTCATTCAGCTTCTATGACCTTCCCTGAGTTCCAACAGGCAGGTTCAAACAGTTGCTAATGAGGGAAGGGAGAGAATGGGAGACAAAGGGGGAACAGTCTAGAGGAAAAACAGTGCAGCTTGGGGCAAGGTCCTGGTTCCCCATCAAAGGACACACGCGCCAATATCATTTAGCTATTTTGTAGATACTGAAACCCCCACCAGATGGGAGAAGTTAAAGGTTAACAATGGTATGCTGCCCACAAGCACGTAAATCCCAAACCAGTTGGAAATGGAGGGTTTGAAGATGCTGACACTGACTTAACCTCACCACCAACCAATCAGAAGAATGTCCAGGAGCTGATCATGCGCTCTGGGAACTAATACTATAAAACTTCTCACTATCCTCTCCAGGTGGGGACACACAGTTTTGAGGACAGGACCCTGCTGTTGCCTCCCTTTGCCTGGCAGAGGAATAAAACTATTCTTTTCTACTTCACCCACCACTCTGAGATTTAATTCAATGTCAGGGTTCAGAGGCTGGATGTGGCTTCAAATGGGAACAGGCTGAAGGGGACTGACGAAAGGAATATTGCTTTCATGTCGACATTAGAAAGCAGACATGACATCCTTGAAGTTTGGGCAATGTTGTTCTAGGATGAGCACAGATAGTAGGACTGTATATCAGTCGAGGTAGCCCTGCCTGTTAAGAGCTGGAGAAAGTTTGCTCCAATGCCCATTCCACTACTTTAAAAAGTCTAAGCTCTTACCACCAATTTTTACAAATTCTCGGAAGCTTGGGTTTTTCATGGTCACCTCTGGCTCTAATTTCTTTCTTCTGATGACATGCTTGAGTTAATGAACTTCACATTATTCTATGCTAAACCCATCCCCGTAGGAAACTAAACTTGTTTCTTTGATTATCTTCACCTTTCTCCTACAAAAAATAAACACAGTCTGATCATAAATGTTTCTGCTTGTGCATCAGTGTTTACGGGGAAACCAAATGTGTTTATACTGCAGAATACAAACTGTTTGAAATTTTGTATTAGATCTCCCTTTCCTAAGGGTCATTTTGGCTACTGTGCCGCTGGACATTTCACTGGATGTACTCCCTACATTCAAGGTACTATGCCAATTAGCTAACTCTCTTTTCCTTACCCCTCAGTCTCTTTTCTTTACTCCTCCTTCCCCAATGCTGTCCCCAAGAATTAAAAATTCTCGTTATTTATTAAGACCTTAATGTCAGTTCTCTAGACCTGAATGTCAGTTCTCTTCAACCCCTAGTCCTTAACCCATTCGGGCCCATATCAAGTCATCAATTGAAAAACAGGGCTTATTAGCATACGACAACTTCCCAAATGGTGCAGTGGTAAAGAATCCTCCTGTCAATGCTGGAGATGCGGGTTTGATCCCTGGGTTGGGAAGATCCCTGGAGAAGGAAATGGCAACCCACTCTAGTATTCTTGCCTGGAGAATCCCATGGACAGAGGAGCCTGACATGGGGTCACAGAGAGTCGGACACAACTGAGCACACATACACAGCATATGAGAAGCCTGACAAAGACTCTGCTGTGTCCGACCTTGATGCCCACTGTGATTTTGAAAAGCATTTTCCCCTTTTATGCAATATTATCTTCTCAAACTATCAAAGAGTACCAGCAGGCTTTGGACTCAAAAAGTTGAAAGCTAATGATTACCCTGAGCATCTCAAAGGTCATTCAGTTCAGTTCAGTTCAGTTCAGTCACTCAATTGTGTCCAGCTCTTTGCGACCCTATGGACTGCAGCACGTCAGGCCTCCCTGTCCATCACCAACTCCTGGAGTCCACTCAACCTCATGTCCATTGACTTGGTGATGCCATCCAACTATTTCATCCTCTGTCATCCCCTTCTCCTCCCATCTTCAATCTTTCCCAGCATCAGGGTCTTTTAAAATGAGTCAGCACTTTGCATCAGGTGGCCAAAGTATTGGAGTTTCAGCTTCAACATCAGTCCTTCCAATGAACATTCAGGACTGATTTCCTTTAGGATGGACTGGTTGGATCTCCTTGCAGTCCAAGGGACTCTCAAGAGTCTTCTCCAACACCACAGTTCAAACGCATCAATTCTTTGGTGCTCAGCTTTCTTTATAGTCCAACTCTCATATCCATACATGACCACTGGAAAGACCATAGCCTTGACTAGAAGAACCTTTATTGCCAAAGTAATGTCTCTGCTTTTTAATATGCTGTCTAAGTTGGTCATAACTTTTCTTCCAAGGAGTAAGCGCCTTTTAATTTCATGGCTACAGTCACCATCTGCAGTGATTTTGGAGCCCCCCAATAATAAAGTCTGCCACTGTTTCCATTGTTTCTCCATCTATTTGCCATGAAGTGATGGGACCAGATGCCATGATCTTTGTTTTCCGAATGTTGAGCTTTAAGCCATTTTTTTCACTCTCCTCTTTCACTTTCACCAAGAGGAACTCAAGAGTCTTCTCCAACACCACAGTTCACTCTTTAGTTCCTCTTCACTTTATGCCATAAGGGTGGTGTCATCTGCATATCTGAGGTTATTGATATTTCTCCTGGCAATCTTGATTCCAGCTTGTGCTTCATCCAGCCCAGCATTTCTCATGATGTACTCTGCATATAAGTTAAATAAGCAGGGTGACAATATACAGCCTTGACGTATTCCTTTTCCTATTTGGAACCAGTCTGTTGTTCCATATACAGTTCTAACTTCTGCTTCCTGACCTCCATATAGGTTTCTCAAGAGGCAGGTCAGGTAGTCTGGTATTCCCATCTCTTTCAGAATTTTCCACAGTTTATTGTGATCCACACAGTCAAAGGCTTTGGCATAGTCAAGAAAGCAGAAATAGATGTTTTTCTGGAACTCTCTTGCTTTTTCCATGATCCAGCAGATGTTGGCAATTTGATCTCTGGTTCCTCTGCCTTTTCTAAAACTAGCTTGAACATCTGGAAGTTCGTGGTTCACATATTGCTAAAGCCTGGCTTGGAGAATTTTGAGCATTACTTTATTAGCATGTGAGATGAGTGCTATTGTGTGGTAGTTTGAGCATTCTTTGGCATTGCCTTTCTTTGAAATTGGAATAAAAACTGACCTTTCCCAGTCCTGTGGCCACTGCTGAGTTTTCCAAATGTGCTGGCATATTGAGTGCAGCACTTTCACAGCATCATCCCTCAGGACTTGAAACAGCTCAACTGGAATTCCATCACCTCCACTAGCTTTGTTCATAGTGATGCTTTCTAAGGCCCACTTGACTTCACATTCCAAGATGTCTGGCTCTAGAGTAGTGATCACATCATCATGATTATCTGGGTTGTGAAGATCTTTTTTGTATAGTTCTTCTGTGTGTTCTTGCCACCTCTTCTTAATATCTTCTGCTTCTATTATGTCCATACCATTTCTGTCCTTTGTCGAGCCCATCTTTGCATAAAATCTTCCCTTGGTGTCTCTAATTTTCTTAAAGAGATCTCTAGTCTTTCCCATTCTATTGTTTTCCTCTATTTCTTTGCACTGATCACTGAGGAAGGCTTTCATATCTCTCCTTGCTATTCTTTGGAACTCTGCATTCAAATGGGTATATCTTTCCTGTTCTCCTTTGCTTTTCACTTGTCTTCTTTTCCCAGCTATTTGTAAGGCCTCCTCGGACAGCCATTTTGCTTTTTTGCATTTCGTTTTCTTGGGGATGGTCTTGATCCCTGTCTCCTGTACAATGTCACGAACCTCCATCCATAGTTCATCAGGCACTCTATCAGATCTTGTCCCTTAAATCTATTTCTCACTTTCACTGTATAATCATAGGGGATTTGATTTAGGTCATACCTGAATGGTCTAGTGGTTTTCCCTACTTTCTTCAATTTAAGTCTGAATTTGGCAATAAGGAGTTCATGATCTGAGCCACAGTCAGCTCCCAGCCTTGTTTTTGCTGACTGTATAGAGCTTCTCCATTTTTGGCTGCAAAGAATTTCCAGAGACTACTTCTGGAATACGTGGACCATAGAGTTCTCTCAATGTGGATTCTTTATCCTTAATTTGTTGTAGGATCTACACATGAGGAGGAAGAACACAGGGAGGTTTCTTTTTGCATTGTTTAGTAAATGGTTCTCAAAAGATAACAAACCCTCCCTACCTATTAGGGACTAATCAGGAGTTAATTAGGTTAATTGTATGTTGAAAGAGTATGTGTGAAATGGGCAGGAAAGAGTGAAAAAATTAGATCTCATATCCATTTATCACACAAGATTTTGCTTCTTATCTCATAATGGTAATTTGAAAAGAAAATTCCTATTAATTTACTTTATGCCGAGTTTTGAAAGTATGAGAATATTAATGAGAAAAACGCAGAAATTATTTAAGCAGGAAATACCAGGAATAAACTGTTGTCTAGAAATACTAAGCCAAGGAAACCTAAATGGCTAACTTAAGAATTTTATTTTTTTAAGTCTCTTAATCACAATCCAAGAACTTATTTTTATGCAGTATTTGAGACATTAAGTAAATATATTAAGTTGGTAGTCAGAGCCCTTTGTTAATCAAGTCTGTTTCTCCCAGTTAAAATAAATCTTAACACAAATCACATCAATATTATCAACTTCAATTGTATTATTAACTTAGTAAAACTTGGTAGAATATTGTCTAGCATTCTATGTGTGTGGTTATTGTGATTATAGCTAACAGGTTTGAGTGCTTCCTAGAAGCAGAGGCAGATGCTTTACAAAGGCTGTCTTTATTTTCAGCTTTTCATTATGAAAAATTTCAAACACACACAAAAGTTGAACACCTCCTTACACCAAATTATTGGTTTCTGTTATTCTTTTTTCGTGCATTCCCCCAATTTTTTTCTTTTTTTAATTATTTTTAATTGGAGGATAATTGCTTTACAGTGCTGGGTTGGCTTCTGCCATACATCAACATGAATCAGCTATAGGTATATGTGGGTTGCCTCTCTCTTGAACCTTCCTCCCACTTCCTACCCCATCGCGCCCCTTTAGGCTGTCACAGAGCACCAACTTTGAGCTCCCTGCAGCCTACAGCAAATGGCCACTTGATTCTACATATGGTAATGTAGATGTTTCAGCACTCTTCTCTCCCTTCGTCCCACCCACTCCTTCCCCCTTTGTGTCCACACGTCTCTTCTCTATGTCTGCGTCTTCACTGCTGCCCTGCAGAGGTTCATCAGCACTGTCTTTCTAGATTCCATACATTTTTAATAAATTATTTTAAAATAGATCCCAGACATCATATCATTTTATCTCTAAATACTTCAGTGTATGTCTCTAAGAGATAAAGACTTTCTAACAGACCACAAAACCACGTCACAACCAATGAAATTTATAATAATTCTTCAATATCGTCTAATCTTCAGTCCATGTTCAAGTCTTCCTGATTGTAGCAAAAATGTCTTTCACAGTTAGTTTGTTCAATGCAGGATCCATATAAAGTCATACCTTGAATTTTACTATTAGATCTTGTCTCTTTTAATTCACAGTAGTTTCCTCTGTGTGCGTGTGTTGTGTTGTCTGTGTGAGCCAGTTAATTTTTAATAACGTGGGCAATTTGGGGTAGACTTTAGAATTTCCCACCCTTGGTCTTGATTGACTATGTCCTTGTGGTATTGCTAAATATGTAGCACCATCTCCTGTATTTCTCTGGTAGATCTAAAACTTGACTGGATTTAGGCTCAATTTGTGAAGGGCAGGAATACTTCTTAGCAAGTGCTCTGTATCTGACTGGATCAAATTAGGAGACACTCAATAACTGCATGTCCACTTTTAATGATGTAATGACTGACCCGTGGGTTCTGGTGAAGCCAGCTTAATCTCACCCTTTTGGCGCATGCAAATCTTAGATCCATCTGAACATTTTTTCACTATAAAGAGTGATATAAGGGAATTCCCTCATGGCGCGGTGGATAAGAATCTGCCTGCCAGTGCAGGGGAAACCAGTTCGATCCTTGGTCCAGGAAGATTCCACGTGCTGTGGAGCAACTAAGTCCACGTACCACAACTGCCGAGCCCACGCTCTAGGACCTGCGAGCCTCAGTGACTGAGCCCGGGTGCCGCGGCTACCGAAGCTCACGCGCCCCAGAGCCTGTGCCCCGCAAGGAGAGAAGCCCCCGCCCCGCAACCAAGAGGAGACCCTATGCGCCACAACTAGAGAAACTCCACGCAAAGCAATGCAGACCCAACGCAACCAAAAAATAAATAAATAAAAATAAATTTTAAAAAAGAGTGATGTAGGGATCTAATTTTAAGCTGTTGTTGAGTAAACAATCCATCTTTTCTCCAATGATATAAAAAGACATATTGTTATGTACTATTTTCATGAAATAAAGACATTTTAGCATACTCAGAAAGTTCACCACCCACAGACCCTCACAGAGAATACTCTCCATTAAGAAGGGAAGTGAATCCAGAAAGAAGTAAAGGGATGGAAGAAGTAATAATACACAGACAAAAGTAAACTATATAATAAGTTTTACTTATAAAAATATTATTTTTAATAATAATTAAGTCTAAAATTCTAGAATATAACATAGGTAGGTGTGTGTAAGGCTGTAGAGGCATCAGGGGAGCAGTGAGAAATAAAAGTATGTTAACATCCTTCTCCTGTCCCAGGGGAAAAAAACATATATTTTTATATATACTTATTAATTTGAGACTTTCTGAGAATAACATACATTAAGTATGCAGGTGACAACTTTATAATCACACCAAATCCACTGGCTAAATTCTAAAAGCCTGACAATACCAAGAGTTGGAAAGAGTGGATGGACAAGAATGCTTGAACACTTCCAGGAGTGGTATACATTACTATAATCACTTTGAAAAACTGCTTGGTTCTGTCTACTAAAGGTGAAGAGTCTCATACTCTGTGACTCAGCATTTTTACTCCTAGTTATGTATACAAGAGAAACCCGAGCACATATGCACCAAAACACATGTACAAGAAGAGGCTCGCGGTAGCAATGTTCTTAATACTCAAAAGCCAGACACGTCAAAATAATCAACAGTAAGACAGAAAATACATTGCATTATATTTAAATGTATGAATATTAAATACAGTTTGGAGGGGAAAAGAGCCAGACATTAAAAATATGTACTATTTCATTCTATTCATATTAAGTTCAAAAATAGGTAAAACTAAACTATACCATTCAGATATATAAACTAAGTGCCAGAAATTGATTACTATAAGAGTTTGGATGATGGCTACATCTGGGGAGAGGAAGGAGATTATGATTAGGAGCACATAAAACAAATGTAAAGCAACAAATTATAAAGCAAATGCCCTGGTATCATGTAAATTAGAAGATATTTATATTGGTCTTTGCCCCTGTTTTCTGGCACAGAGCTACTAAACTGTTGTAATTTCCTAAGTGCTAAGAGTTACATTTGGTCTTTGACCTCAGTTCCTGACACAGAACTTAATCCCTTGGAATTTTCTGGGTGATAGGGATGTGTTTTGTTCTGATGAAGCAGCTCTTAGTGGGCTCCTGGATGGGGGCTGGTCACCAGAAAGACCAAGCCATGATTAGAAGCTTGGAACTATTAGCTCTATTCCACTATCATCCAGGAAGAGGAGAGGAGCTGGAGATTGAGTTTATGCCTATGTGATAAAGTCTCCATAAAAACTCCCAAAGTGTAAGGATCAGAGAGCTTCTGGGTTGGTGAACAAGTCCAAATGCTTAGAGGGTAGTATATCCCAACTACACAGGGACAGAAGCTCCTGCACTTGGGACCCTTCCAGATCTCACCTCATGTACCTCTTCATCTGGCTGTTCATCTGTGTCCTTCATTATATAATAAACCAGTAAACATAAGAATTTCCCTGAGTTCTGTGAACCTTCTAGCAAAGTACTGAATGCAAGAGGGAGTCACAGAAACCTGATTTATAACCAGTATAGATAATAACCTGAGACTTGTGACTGGCATCTAAAAATGGCAGCGGGGAGGAACATGTCTTGTGGGAAGGAGCCCTTCCTGTATAAGGTCTGAAGCTATCTTCAAGTCGATGGTATCAGAATTATGTTAAATTGTAGGACACCCAGTTGGCATCAGAGATCTACTTGAAGTGTGGAAAATCCACACATCTGGTGTCAGAAGTGAAGCAAAGTGTTGGCAGTGGTATAAGCATAAAGGAGAAACACAAAGGGGTTTCCCCTTTATACGACACCACCCAGGTCCGTAAATAGAACCTTGCCAGTATCCTGCAAATCCCCATATGTCCTCCCCCAAATTAAAAGAGCCCGAAGAAAGAATTCCAAATGCATCAGTAATTCAAATATGAATGAGTTAATAAACTCATTTATTAAAATATGTATCAACTGAGGGGGTATTGACAGCATTATAACACTGAATCTTCCTATGTAAGAATTAGCTATATTTTCCCTTTAGTCAAGTCTTCCTTTATGATCCCCAGGAGAGTTTTAAAGTTTTCTTCATTCCCTTGTGTTCCTCTTCCTGTAGTTGATTTTTGCTTCTTTGGTGTTTTTAAAAATGTTTAAGTAGGATAGTTGGCATTTATATCTGTTAACATTTACGCTTTGGGTTTTTATCTGTAATTCCATTCTGTGCTTGCTTCACTCCCATGTCTGTCTTCACACATATCACTGATATAAAATGGAGGCCCAAACAGAGCTTTATCTCTGTGCCATGCTATAAGAGATTCCCTCCCAGAATGACACATGATCCATTAGTCAAAAGTATTTAAGAGCAGTTGTGTAAACATCTGTTTATATTGTTATATAACAATACTGTTATATAATCTGTATGTCTCCATTTTAACTTCAAGGATATTATGGAAAAAATTTAGAATGCCTTTCTAAAATTCAAAAAAAATATATCTGCCAACTGAAGACAACAAAAACCAATGGAAAGATGTTCTTGAACTGAAAGAGTCAGTATTGTTAAAATTACACTACCCAAAGCAATCTACAGATTCAATGTAATCTCTATCAAAATACCAATGGCATTTTTCACAGAACTAGAACAAGTAATTAAAAAAAATTGTATAGAAACTCAAAAGACAGAAAACAGCCAAAACAATCTTGAGAAGAAGAACAGAGCTGGAGGACTCACATTTCCCTAACTTCAGACTATACTACAAAGCTACAGTAATCAAAAGAGTATGGTACTGGCATAAAAAAAACAGACACATAGATCAATAGAACAGGATATAGAGCCCAGAGATAAACCCATGCACTTATGGTCAATAAGTCTACAATAACAAAAGCAAAATATATGATAAAAAGATAAGTCTTTCAATAAGTGGTACTGGGAAGACTATATGGCAACATGTAAAAGGATGAAATTAGAATGTTCTCTAACGTCACATACAAAAATAAGCTCAAGATGGATTAAAGACCTAAATATAAGACTGGTTTCTATAAAACTTCTAGAAGAAAACATGCAGAAAGCTCTTTGACACAAACTGCAGAAGTATTTTTTGGATCTATTTCCTAAAGTAAAGGAAACAAAAGCAAAAATAAATAAGTGAGACAAAATTAAACTTAAAAGCTTCTGCACAGTAAACCATTGATAAAATAAAAATACAGCCTACTGAATGGAAGAAGATACTTGCAAGTGATATGACTAATAAGAGATTAATACCCAACATAGATAAATAGGTAACACAATTTAACATAGAGAAAACCAAACCACTCATTTAAAAAGTGGGCTGAAGACGAATTTCCAAAGAGGAAATTCAGATGGCCAACAAGCACCTGGAAAGATATTCAACATTACTAATCAGCAGGGAAATGCAAACCACAACAAGATATCACCTCACGCCTGTCAGAAGGCTATCATCAAAAAGAACACAAATAACAAGTGTCAGCGAGGATGTGGAGAAAAGGAAACGCTCCTACACTGTTGGTGGCAGTGTAAATTAGTGCAGCCCCTACGGAAAATGCTATGGCTGTTTCTCAAAAAGCTGAAAATAGAAGTATCATATGATCCAACAATCCCACTCCTGGGTATTTATCTGGAAAAAAATGAAAACACTAATTTGAAAAGATACATACACCTCAATGTTCAAAGCAACATTACTTACAATTACCAATATATGGAAGCAAATTAAGTGTCCATTAACAAATAAATAAATAAATGTGGCATATATACACAATGGAGTACTACTCAGCCATAAACAAGAAAGAAAATTTGCCATTTGCAGCAATGTGGAAAGACTTGGAGGGTATTATGCTAAGTGAATGAGTCAGAAAGAGAAGGCAAGTACTGTATGATATCACATATGTGTAGAATCTAAAAAATACCACAAACTAGCGAGTATAACAAAAGAGAAGCAGATTCACAGATTCAGAGAACAAACTAGTGGTTATGGGGGAGGGGACTATAGGGACGAGGGAGAGGGAGGTACAAACCATTGTGTATGAAGATGTATTGTACAGCATAAGGATTTGCATGTATAGCATAGGGATAGAATGTAGGCCATAGGGATGTATTGTACAGTGTGGTGAACATAGCAGAAAAAAATTTAGAATGCCTTTCTAAAATCTAAATTAAATAAAACTGCCACATTCCCTGGATTTGGTTGTAAAGCAAATCTAAAGGAGAAAAAAGTTCTGAACTTAGATTGACCTGATTTACTATTAATGAAGTTATACTGAATAGCTGCCATTCTCTTTTTTTTAAGTACTCCAGAACCACCCATTAAGGAATCCCATTCTAAATTTACTGGGAATCATTATCAAGTTTTGTTGTTGTTATTGTGCAGTTGCTAAGTTGTGTCTGACTCTGCAACCCCATGGACTGCAGCAACACTATCTCCTGGAGTTTCCTCAAACTCATGTCTATTGAGTCAGTGATGCTATACAACCATCTCATTTTCTGTCATCCCCTTCTACTCCTGCCCTCAATCTTTCCCAGCATCAGCATCTTTCCCAGTGAGTCAGCTCTTCCCATCAGGTGGCCAAAGAATTGGAGTTTCGGCTTCAGCATCAGTCCTTCCGATGAATATTCAGGGTTGATTTCCTCTAGGATAGACTAGTTTGATCTCCTTGCAGCCCAAGGGGTACTCAGGAGTCTTCTCCAGCACCACAGTTCAAAAGCATCAATTCTTATTTTCCATAATCAACTCTATTATAGCTTGGATTATTGCTACTAATTCTCCACTCTCCTACATTGGAATAATATATCCACGTCTTTTTCTGTCTGACGTTGCAGGATTCCCATGGGAACTGGCAGATTCTATTTCCTCCCAGCACTGACAGTGGTGTGGCCATCTGGCAGCTCTGGCCAGTCAAAGGAAGGCAGCAGAAGAGATGGGGGAGATGCAGAGATGCAGAGATGCAGGCTTATAAAACATACGAGAGGCCCTACACATCCAGTCCCTCCTCAGGTGCTCCTACCATTCGCCATGAGAATCACCTGTGCCAGGGATTGCTGGCCCACAAAGAATGAAAGACGTACATTGCTGATTTAAACCAGACCCTCAGTGTGACTCGGAGCTGCCCTAACAGGCCTGCACACCTGGCAGTGAGGAGAATGAGTATTTGCTGTAAACCACTGAGATTTAGGGATTGTTTGCTGTGCAGCAAAAACGAATGTTTCCTTTTTGAAAACCAGCTCACCTACAGTCATTCAACAATTCCATCCAGTGATTAACATGAATTCTTAAAGGTTACAAATAGTATATATATACAATGGAATATTATCCATCCTGAAAAAGGAAAGAAATTTTTTTGATAAGAGCCATCCTAAGAGGTGTGAGGTGATATTTCACTGTGGCTTTGATTTGCATTTCCCTGATAAGGAGTACATCAAGGCTGTCTATTGTCACCCTGCTTATTTAACTTATATGCAGAGTACATCATGAGAAACGCTGGACTGGAAGAAACACAAGCTGGAATCAAGATTGCCGGGAGAAATATCAATCACCTCAGATATGCAGATGACACCACCCTTATGGCAGAAAGTGAACAAGAACTAAAAAGCCTCTTGATGAAAGTGAAAGTGGAGAGTGAAAAAGTTGGCTTAAAGCTCAACATTCAGAAAACGAAGATCATGGCATCCGGTCCCATCACTTCATGGGAAATAGATGGAGAAACAGTGGAAACAATGTCAGACTTTATTTTGGGGGGCTCCAAAATCACTGCAGATGGTGATTGCAGCCATGAAATTAAAAGACGCTTACTCCTTGGAAGAAAAGTTATGACCAACCTAGATAGCATATTGAAAAGCAGAGACATTACTTTGGCATCTAAGGTCCGTCTAGTCAAGGCTATGGTTTTTCCTGTGGTCATGTATGGATGTGAGAGTTGGACTGTGAAGAAGGCTGAGCACGGAAGAATTGATGCTTTTGAACTGTGGTGTTGGAGAAGACTCTTGAGAGTCCCTTGGACTGCAAGGAGATCCAACCAGTCCATTCTGAAGGAGATCAGCCCTGAGATTTCTTTGGAAGGAATGATGCTAAAGCTGAAACTCCAGTACTTTGGCCACCTCATGTGAAGAGTTGACTCATTGGAAAAGACTCTGATGCTGGGAGGGATTGGGGGCAGGAGGAGAAGGGGACGACCGAGGATGAGATGGCTGGATGGCATCACTGACTCGATGGACGTGAGTCTGAGAACTCCAGGGGTTAGGGATGGACAGGGAGGTCTGGCGTGCTGCGATTCATGGGGTCGCAAAGAGTCGGACACGACTGAGCGACTGAGCTGAACTGAACTGATGATAGTGATGTTGAGCATGTTTTTATCTGTGTGTTGGCTATTTGAACACAGTATGACTTTTTAAGGTGATAAAAATGTTCTATACTTAATTGATGGCAGCCATTCCACAATCCATTTGTCAAAACCTATTAAACTGTATAGCTCAAAAGGGTGACTGATATATACGGTAACTTGTACCTCAGTATATCTGAATTAAAAAAAAAAATGTAATTCTGACAAATGCTACAATGTGGTTGAAACTTGAAGACACTAGGCTAAGTGAAATAAGCCAGCCACAAAAAAAAGACAAAATAAATGTATGATTCGATTCATATGAGATTCTTGGAATAGTCAAATTCATAGAGACACAAAGTAGAATGATGGTTACAACGGCTGGGAGGAGGCGAAGAATGGGGAGTTGTTAGATAACAGGTGCAAGCTTTCAACTTGAGAAGGTGAGAAATTTCTGAAGGTGGATGGTAGTGATAGTTGCACGACAATGTGAATGTACTTGACACCACTGTGTATTAAGGTGAGGAAAATGTTCTGTATCTTGATTTATGGGGCAGGTCCACAACTATGTTCACTGATCAAAACCCACTGAGCTTTATAGCTCAAAGGGGTGAATGTTTCTATATGCAACTTGTATCTCAATACATCTGAATGTTTTTCTTTTTTTTAAAAAAAAGGAATGCAGTTCTGACATGACACAACATGGATGAAACTTGAAGCCACTTAACCTTAAAAGTGGTTGAAATGGAAAATGTTATATTATGCATATTTACCAAAAAAAAAAAAAATTACCTAGTGGAGCCTTCATTTGGGTTCCTGGAAAAGCAGATTTTGAGACAGGGACTTCAAGGACTTGGGTTTAGGTTGTCTGGGAAGTGAAGTCAGGAGGCTCCAGGCAGGAAACAGGGAAAGTGAGATGGAGAAAGCCAAACACCCGTGCAAGGAAGCGCCAAGGAGCAGCCTCCATCTGTGGGCAATTGTTGCCTTACCCTGAGTACCAGGTGGGCCGTGACGTAAGAGCATCTCTCTGGAGAATGGGGGAGGTTGCGGCATCTATCACTGGCTCCTATTTCCCATTTACTTCCCAGAGACTTACCTCTGCGGGCATTAACCCCCTTTGACTTTCTGGGTTGTGCCTGGGAGCAGTCCAACGATGCCTGGTGAGGACGGAGAAAGCCTTCATACAGAGAAGAAGAGAGGGTCAGGTGCTTGAGCTGGGAAGCCGGCAGCACACAGAAACTGCTCACCATAGCTGCGAACTCGGGTGGTTTCCAGGGATATGGGACAAGGCATCAAAACGTCTGCTAAGACACTATGCCCATCTTAACTGCCCGGAGGGTACTTTATCTGGGCAGCTAGGAGCTCTCTTAATTTCTTCTCACCTATCTTGGACTTTAGGCACAAAGGTATTGTTTATTCCACTTGATTCAATTTGGTTTTTTCATCTCCTTGATAAAAAATGGTGGAAAGAGTAGAATTGTGTCCTGTTCCCATGATTTATTCATATTATGTCACCCACCTCAGGCAACTGAATCCTATTCTCTCCCTAACTCATAACTAGGAAGTGCAAGATGCTTCATCTTTTTGTGGTTTTTCTTGTTCTTCCCAAATGTACTACCCCACCACGGCCACTTGTTTCTATAAGCAAGAGAGACCATTTAGAAAGTTGGAGTTGCTAATTCCAGTCTGCTTTGACAGCGATGGTCCGGTGTGATGTGTGTGTGTGTGCCAGAAAATGCTGAATGTTCCTGAGACTCCTCAACTCACTATCATTAGGCAGACTTGGCTTCATAGAATTTTTAAATTTTGAACTTGGATTCACTGACCTGGTAGGTGAGGGGAAAGTCCTCACTTTGGAAGACTGTTCCGAGCTTGCACACCCTTCCGGGGACTCGTTTTGTGTGTTGGTCACTCCTGGGGCGGGGGGTGGACCGAACATTTTATAATTAACCTCCCACGAGAACAACTTGTTCCTTAAATTCAGAGGCCAAGAAACTTTGAATAGAATCAGTTGAGAGGGACTGGGTTGTTTTTTTAAAAAATTCAAGTGGAGCAATTCTTATTCAGTCAGAACCAAAATCCTGTCTAACTTTATTTGCATCACACTTGTTGGCACAGATCGCCTGGTGATGAAAATAAAAGAGTCTGTGTAAAGATCTGGGAATAAAAACAGACATGAGAGAAGAGGAAAAGGAAGAGTGAAAGGAGAGAGTGCCGAAGAAGTAGAGCAAGAAGGGAGAAATGGGGGCGGACAGGCAAAGGGGGAGGGAAAGGGTGTCCGCAGAGAACGTTTACGTTGCAGGTTGCATTCAAGAATGGTACTGCCTTAAACCACTTATCTTAATGGTGAGATCACTAAGACACAGTGTCACCCAAATACTTAATGACAAAGCCTGAGCCATGGTCTCCCAGCGCTTGTTCAGTTTTGTTTCCTTCCATCCTTTCTCTCCCTCCACGCAGGTTCATTCATTAATTTTTTAACTGAGTTGACTCAGAGTGAGAATACAATCACCTCCTAGATAAGATCAAAGAAAGGTCTGGATGTATTCAGAAGACCAGGAAAAATCCAGGAAATTTTCAGTCAACATTTGACTGACAGATATTTGTACGTAGTTATTTACTCATCTGAAAACTGAACTTTGAGTTTCCTTCTGGTTGGAAGCTAGTCCCCCCAACACAGCTTCCGTGTCCAGCACAGAAGCCCCTTCAGGGCAGATTCCAAAGCTCCAGGCAGTGGCTCTGGAAACTGGTTATTGTCCTCAGAAATCTTGCTGTGATCCATTCCCAACCTGGAGCCAGAGGTGTGCTGGGATTTCTAGAAGGGAAAAGAGTGAAGCTGGCAGGGGCTTCCATTCTAATCTTCTAATCCTGATGTGGGTCAACGTCTCACACATACAGTCACATGAAACAATTTGCTCAAGGATTTTATCCCTCTTCACCCATATCTCCTTCTTGAACCAACAAAAATATGGCTGCAGGAGGGAGACAGTACCATTTTAATTCACAAAACTTCTGGAAACCCCTTCCCTGAAGTAAAGGTCCACTTCCCAGAATGACTGTAATAGGGTGATGTGAGTTTCTCTGACACCCCATGATGGGTGTTCAGAAGCTGGTTGTATCTAACTGGTGGAGGTGTTGGAAGTATGCTGCTGCTGCTGCTAAGTCGCTTCAGTCGTGTCCGACTCTGTGCGACCCCATAGACGGCAGCCCACCAGGCTCCCCCGTCCCTGGGATTCTCCAGTTGGAAGTATAATGAAGGAAATATTAAAGCAGAAAAGACCTTGGCGTGCTGTCTGCATGAGGGAAACTATGAAGTCTGGAGGACAAGCACGGTTGCTGAAGGGCCTGAGAACCACAGGCAGGGTGGATCTGGGCAGGAGATTTCTGTCCGGGACACAGTGTGGGTCTCAACGGACCGAGAGGAGAGGGAACGCAGACGGAAGTGTCGGCATCTGAAGTGCTCTGCTGTTCTTCGAAGGCTACTGTAGCCTAAGTAGTGCAGGGCTGTGTCCAACTTTTTGTGACCCCACGGACTGTAGCCCGCCAGGTTCCTCTGTCCATGGGATTCTCCAGGCAAGAGTACTGGAGTGGGTTGCCATGCCCTCTTCCAGGGGATCTTCCTGACCCAGGAACTGAACCCACGTCTCTTGCATATCCTGCTTTGGCAGGCGGATTCTTAACCGCTGAGCCACCTGGGAAACCTGTCGCCTGTAAAGGGTGGTCACTGGTCTCCGAGAACAGACTTGGCAGCAGCCCCAGTGGTGGGATGCTGCCCTCGAGTGGTTGCAGGGCAGCGGCGCTCAACAAGGAGACAAGCCTACCTGGTCTGAGACTCTCTGAGACCGGAATTAGCTGGAGGACACTGCAAATCCTGCGGTTGTACAGGCACTGACAGCAACGGTGGGCTAGCAAATTCCTGTGTGAATGTTAGCATCCGGTGCGCACCTGGAGGAGACGCCCAGGACAAGGCCTTCCTCTCCTTCCTCCTCCGACACCCCTGCTCCACCCCTCTCCGGCATTCCCGGATTCCTGCTCCACATCAAGCAGGTCATTTCCCCATATTTCCAATCCTGCTCTCTGTAAGTGTACAAGCTGTATATCTCTCATGTTTGTGCAAGCATACATTACACAACTCTGGGGAACCATTTACCCCATAGATGTCATAGAGTCATACCATTATTGTGGACACTGTGACCAATGGCCGTGAAGTGACTTGATGTTCAGGTGCTTTTTTCTAATTTACATAAAGTTACCGTATAGGCTAGTAGAGTTCCTTCAGGGTAGGCTTCTGTTCTAGGAGTGGGAGCCAAGGCAGCACCTAGGTAGATAGCTTCAGGAAAAATCCATCACCAGGACTGAAGCTAAAATGGAAGAACTATTAGATTTCCTGAAATGGTCACTTAGCAGGATGGGTTATGGAAAGTGTAGTGTAAAAAAAAAAAAATCAGTGGATTCTTAGCAATTTAACTTCAAATTATGAGATGATCCATAAAGATGAACTTATCCCATACAGGTACTAGTTCTGGACTAAAAGCTCTGAGGACAGAAACCATGCTCTATTCATCTCAGTTTGTGAGGTCTCAATGTAATAATACCCATCACCTAGATGTTTGTTGAGTTGAATTCCCCTTTCAACAAAGGTTATCAATAAGCATGTCAATAGCAGACAAATTAGGAGTTTTATAACCTCCCATTAGACCACGGTTCTGGGGTATAGTGCCAACGGTTTGAGTCTTTTATCTATGTTTGAGTCTTTTATCTATGTTTGTGTCTTTTCTCTGAGTCTTCCTGGGTTGGAAGACTATCTAAGGGAAAGGAGCATGATAGGGAAAAAATGAACACTTATTGAACACCTACTATGAATACTGAATACTCTGCTTTCATTGTAATAAGGGTTAGGTGTAAAGGTTTGAGAGTTCTAGTCTTTTATTCCCCTTCTTCCCTAACCACTATAAACAAGCAAATTTATTCACTGGGTACAATAACCAAATGGTAAACAAAGAAACACTTTAGAAACAGCAACCTCCATCTAACCCCAGTACTGAATGAGAGATTGGAAAACTGAACTTACAGAAGAGTCTCTTGATTCTTCCTCTCTTGAGTCTAAGATGGTCAGTTCCCTAGAGCAGACCCAATTTGATTTACCATTTAGTTCTTAGTAGAGCTGCTGGAGCAAAGAGAGAATGTGTGAGCTAGGGTTCTTTCAAGGTCTCATACATCATGGAAACAGGAAATAAAAAGAAAGAAATGGCTGGTCCACCCAAAGGACCTAGACCCTTCTTTTGAATTAACTACATTATATTTGCTATCTACTGCGAGCTACCTTGATGGCTCAGATGGTAAAGAATCTACTTGCAATGCAGAAGACCCAAGATCAATCCCTGGGTGGGGAAGATCCCCTGGAGAAGGGAATGGCTACCCACTCCAGTATTCTTGCCTGGAGAATTCTGTGGACAGAGAAATTCTCTATAAGTTAACGCAAAATTTAGTGGCTTAAAAACAACATTTATGATTTCACAGTTTCTGTGAGTCAAGTATGCATTGGCTGGGTCCTTTGGCTCAGTTGCTTGTGGGCCATTGGACTCTGATTTGTTGGCCAGGGGCTGCCCTCAGTTCTTGATGGTTAGGCCTCTCTATCTGTATGCAACATGGCAGCTTGCTTCATTAGAAAAAGCAAGAGCTTGTACAAACAAGATGAAAGTACTAAGTTTTTTTTAAAAAATGTTTATTTTTTTATTGGAGCACAGTTGATTAACAGCATGAGACTAACAATGTTAGTCTCAGGTATACAGC
Organism: Oryx dammah; assembly: GCF_014754425.2. Classification (NCBI taxonomy): domain Eukaryota; kingdom Metazoa; phylum Chordata; class Mammalia; order Artiodactyla; family Bovidae; genus Oryx; species Oryx dammah. The sequence continues at coordinate 11,907,238 of NW_024070206.1, forward strand.
AAATTGATTCAGTTATACATATGCATGTATCTATTATTTTTCAAACTCTTTTTCCCATTTAGTTATTACAGAATATTGAGCAGAGTTTCCTGTGCTATATCCTTGTTGGTTATCCATTTTAAATATAATGTGTACATGTCAATCCCAAACTCCCAACCAATCCCTCCTCCTGACCCATGCCCTCAGGAAACCATAAGTTCCTTCTCTAAGTCTGTGAATCTGTTTTTGTTTTGTAAATAAGTTTATTTGCATTATTTTTCAAGATTCTGCAAATAAGCAATATCAGATGACATTTGTCTTTCTCTGACTTACTTCACTTAGTATGATAATCTCCAGGTCCATCCATGTTGCTGCAAATGGCATAGTTTCATTCTTTTTTTTAAAATAAAAATTATATTTATTATATTATTACACTTTTATTTTTATTCATATAAAACATTTTATCATATTTACTGTGTTCATCCTTTTTTGAATGCCTGCTTCATGGCCTTAAGTGAATTTGTCTTTTTCTTTTTTTTTTAATATAAATTTATTTATTTTAATTGAGGGTTAATTACTTTACAATATTGTATCGGTTTTGCCATACATCAACATGAATCCACCACAGGTATACACGTGTTCCTCATCCTGAACCCCCCTCCCTCCTCCCTGTTTCATTATTTTTTAATGGCTGAGTAATATTCCATTGTATATTTGTAGCATATTTTCTTTGCCATCTGTCAATGATGTTTAGGTTGCTTGCCTGTCTTGGTTATTGTAAATAGTACTGCAATGAAAATTTGGGTGCTTGTATCCTTTTAAATCATGTTTTTCTCCAGATATGCCAAGGAGTAGGATTTCTGGATCATATGGTAGCTCTATTTTTAGTTTTTAAAGGAACCTCCATACTGTTCTCCACAATGGCTGTATCAATTTGTGAAAATTTGTGCAAACAATATAGAAGTACCAGTCTTTCAAAAATCTAATCACAACAATGATATATTCTCAATTTTGAAATATTCTATTCATTAGAATATGTAAGGCTTTAGGAAATTCAAAAATATGAGGGAAAACAACATACTCCTACTAAATAAACCCTGGTGGCTCAGACAGTGAAGAAACCTTCTGCAATGTGGGAGACTTGGGTTCGATCCCTGGGTCGGGAAGATCCCCTGCAGAAGGGAAAGGCTACTCATTCCAGTATTCTGGCCTGGAGAATTCCATGGACAGAGGAGCCTGGCAGGCTACAGTCCATGGGGTTGCAAAGATTTGGACTGAGTGACTTTCACTTTCACTTTCAAAGCAAAAATCAAAAGGGAAGTTAGAAAATACTTTGGTGATTAATGAAAATAAAGATACAACATACTAAAACTTAGAGAATGCAGCTATACCAATATTTAGAGGAAAGATCTCAAATCAGTAACCTAGCCTTCTACCTTAAGATACTGGAAAAAAACATATAGTCAACAGAAAGCAAGAAATAACAAAAACTAGAGTGGAAATTAGTGAAATAGAAAATAGAAAAAATAGACAAAAAGCAATGAAACCAAAAGTGGATTCTTTGAAAAAAATCTATAAAATTAATAAACCTTTAGCTAAATTGACCAGGAAAAAAAGAGAAAGAAAACTCAACTTAATAAAATTATAAGCAAAAGAGGGAACAGTATTACCAATCTTACAAAAATAACAAATTATAAAGGAAATGTATGCAAATTGAATGGAATTATATGCAAAATAATTAGATAAACTGGATGAAATGGACAAATTCCTAAAAAGACATAAACGAACAAAACTGACTTAAGAAGAAATAGACAATCTGAGAAGGCAAGGGAAGAGATTGAATTAGTTAATGATATTTTTTAAACTGCGCAACCCACTCCAGTGTTCTTGCCTGGAGAATCCCAGGGACAGGGGAGCCTGGTGGGCTGCCGTCTCTGGGGTCGCACAGAGTCGGACACAACTGAAGCGACTTAGCAACAGCACAAAGGAAAACAAAACTAGCTAGCTTCTCTGATGAATTTTATCAAGCATTTAAAGAATAACTAATTCCAATTCTTCACAAACTCTTCCAAACAGCAGAAGGAGGCAGAACTCTTCTCAACTCATTCTATGAGGCTAGTATAACCCTGTCTTATCAAAGCAAGGCAAACACTAACAAGAAAACTACAGATCAATAGCTCTTCTGAATATGTATGCAAAAGTCATAAATAAAATATTAACAAACCGAGTGGCATATAAAAATAATTCTAAACTGTGACTAAGTCTATCCCAGGAATTCAAGGATAGCTCAACACTAGAAAATCAATCAAAGCAATACACATTAACGGAATGAAGGGGGGAAGATCTCATGATCATTTCAGTTGATACAGAAAGAGCATTTGAGAAAACTCAACATTTTTTTCATGATAAAAACATTCAACAAACGAAGAACAGAAAAAAACTTCCTCAACTTCACAAAGGGTATCTGTGAAAAATCCACAGTTGAAATCATATTTAATGGTTCAAGACTGGAGACTTTCCCTCTAAGATTAGTAACAAGGCACAATGCCTACGTTCAGTACATTTTTTCAACATTGCTCTCTCCAGCTAAGGCAATTAGGCAAGAAACTCCATTTCATCTCACTGAGTCACAAGTTTATCACTAGCTACAGGAAAGCTGGGAAAGTATCTGGGAAGAAGTATGGGATTATCATATCTGTACTATCATGAGTTATCCCCAGGGGATAAAGGAGTGATCAATCTTACTGAGTTTACCATGCAACTTGAGTATATCAGGGTTCACTCAGCAGGAAAAAGGTGAGTGAAATAGCTGCTGGGTAGGCAACCGACCATGTTTACCAGGCTGTGCTATCACTGGAAAAATATAGATAAATAACACATGACTCCACATGACTCAATGCAGACCTTCCTCTCTTGTGGCTGTAGGCCCTTCCCTCCTCCTTCAGTAGGATAGGGCAAGACAAATGGCACAACCCCGAGCAGCCTCACCAGCAACCAATGGCAATTTCCAAAAAAGGAAGACACTCTGAACTGGACTACAGTCATCCCTTTGCTGATGTGCAATCTCATCCCTCACATCCACTCTTCCTACCTTTAGCACATACTGCATTGAGCTGTCAAAAAGATCTTTTATAACATAATCATAGAAGAATAACAAAATCAGTCCTACAACCTGCTCAAAACTTTTCCATGGATGACTTTATTTTTAAGACAAAGATCAAAATCCTTGACATAGACAACAAGGCCTTGCATGGTTGACCTCTGCCTATATTGCCAACCTCATTACATACTTCTTGGGGATATCTTCCCCCAAGAGTAGGTCAGGACTTTTAATTATATATTTCTAGAACCCACTGAAATTTCTCTTTACTTCACTTACTGCAACGTGCAATTTTACTGTTATTTCATGATTGTTGGATTACTGTCTAATTTCCCTACTAGAGTATAGCATCATAAAGACAGGGACTGTTTTGGCTCCTATGTGTAGCAGAGATTGCTCATGACCTCCCAATATCTGGTCTCCATTTTTTTTTTTCCATTTTTTTTAATAGAAAAAGAATCCTAAATTTATTGAAGGCAGCAATGCATCCCACTAAAATATTACATGTTCCAGCTTCCCTACGTTTTCAAAATTTCTTACAGGTCCCAGCTTCCCTTGCAGCTAGATGTGACTATGTGGCTAAGCTCTGACCAATTAGATTTCAGCAGAGTGTGGTGTGGTAGCTTTGGGAAGTCTCACAAATAAGGAGAGTATGAGTTCCTCTCTAGTCCTCATTTTGGCTTGCTTGGATTTGGACATTAGAGCTGAAGATGCAGCAACCATCTTAGACCCTGAATTGCCATGCCAAGGATGATAGAACAGCAAGCTAGAGCAACCTGGGTTTCTGATGACTCTGGAGCTACCATACAGGTCCTGGAGTGCTTACTTCTGGACCACTTTTCATGTATGAGAGAAATAAATTTATGTTTTTTATTTGAGCTGCTATTTTTTTTCTTTCTGTCATATTCAGCCAAACTTGATCATGTGCTGTGCTCAGTCACTTTAGTTGTGTCCAACTCTTTGCAACCCCATGGACTGTAGTCCGCCAGGCTCCTCTGTCCATGGCATTTTCTAGGCAAGAATACTGGAGTGGGTTTCCATGCCCTCCTCCAGGGGATCTCCCTGACCCAGGGACTGAATACATGTCTCATGCATCTCCTACACTGCAGGCAGATTCTTTACTGCTGAGCCACTGAGGAAGCCCCAAAACTTGGTCATAACACAGTATTGAATCATCTGCCTTGCCCACAATAGAATCTCGATCAACATCTGTAGAAGAAAGGAAGGAAGAATGCAGGAAGGAGAGGAGGGAGGAGAGGGAGGGAAGGAGGAAGGGGAAGGAAATGCTGGTTTAGAATGATAGGTATCACGCATCAGATGTGTGAGCAAAAGCCTATGAGATTCCAGAAGACAGAAAAATTGACCCCAGTTAAGGTGGTCAAGAAAATTCCTAAGTTTAGTTCCAGTAACTTGTTTCATCACTTCCATTACTCACCGTCCATATCTTTTTGCTGGCACTGCCATGCTGTGTTGTTGTTGTTGTAATTTATAAGTAATGCTTGCTCATTGTAAAAAGAATGCTTTCTGAACATATGGAGGGGTATAAAGTGGAAAGTAAAAATCTCCTTGCCTGTTTCCCCAAAGCCAAACCTCCAGAAATAACCAGTTATCCTCTATGCTTCCAGAAATGTTCTCTGTATATATAAGCATATATGTCTTATGTCTCCCCATATGTATAAATAATTCTTGTTACTCAGATGGGAGTGGGTATTAGTCAGGTGGTCTGTTCCTAGCTTTTTTTCTCTTCATCATGAATCTTTGGCCACTTCTAGGCTGCTTGGGATCTTCTCTGGTCCTCAGATGGTAAAGAGTCTGCCTGCAATGCAGGAGACCGCAATACAGGGGACCCAGGTTCAACCCCTGGGTTGGGAAGATTCCCCTGGAAAAAGGAATGGCAACTCATGTCAGTATTCTTGCCTGGAGTATTCCATGGACAGAGAAGCCACAGTCTATGGGGTAGCAGAGGGTTGGACACAACTGAGAAACTAACAACAACAAAAAAGGCTGCTTACAATGGTCTGTTTGGGGGTTTATCATGTACTGGACAACAAGCCTCAACAGACATGAGTTCTGTGTTTGCTCATCCTAGAAGTTCTGAAACCTAAAACATGTGCTTAATGTAAGTGCTGCTGAATGAATACTTGAATGGGCCTTGAAGTTGACACAGGGCAGCTGGCAGAGGTGGAATTTTCCTAACAAACCGTTCTTTTAATGTTTTTAATTTTTATTCATATTGGAGTATAGTTGATGGACAATGTTGTGTTAATTTCAGGTGTGTACCATGTGATTTAGATACACATACACATGAATCTTTTTCTTTTTTTCAAATTCTGTTCCCACATAGGTTATTAAAGAATATTGAGCAGACTTCCCCGTGCTATGAAACTGTTCCTCGTTTAAGCACAGCCTGGTGGTCACTAGACACACATCATTCTTATGTCCCTGAGCCCTCTCAGGACTTTTCAGTGAACCACAGCACTGGTGCTTCAGAATGGAGAGCTAAACTCGTCAGCTGGAGTGCTCAGCATTGCCCAAGACCCAGAAGGAAAAAAATAAAATTAAAAAAGCCAGTCTCCTAAATGAACCTGAGTGCTGGCTCCCTGCATCCCCAGAGTCATCCCCTGGGGTCTCATTAAAATGCAGCTCCAAACGCAGAAGGGAGGGAGGCCCCTTCCAGGCCAGGCCTGAGGAAAACAACCCAGATTTTTTTTTTTTTTACCATGAAAAGGTGCTAAAAAGAGATTCACGGCCAGTCTCAGAACTTTGAACTGTGGGCACTTCCACTGAGAAAATTTGTGTCTGGAAATAAAACTGAGATGCAATAAAAGGGAAAATAGAGCTACTTCTAGACCCTTTCCCAAAATCCTGTATCATTTTTAGTTTTTTTCCTACTCTCAATTTTCATTTATTAACACCCAGCTTTAACACACCTGACGGGACACCAGTTTTGCTTCATGAAATTCAAGTGGGTTTGAATAGAAATCCATTACTATCACGTATGATGGATGTGTCTGTAATGACTTTGCTGGCTCTCTCCCCCTCTTTGCCCCCGTCTGGCTCCTCAGCACCCTCAACACCTTGACCCCTCAGCTCTGAGACCAGCCCTGCTCTGAATCAGGAAGGATAGAAGGTGGCTCTCCTCTAGCTGAACTTGAAGTCAACCCTGCCCTTGCATGTTTCCCAATGTTTTGCTGCCCTCTGAGAGGCAACTGGAGTTCGTTGCCTCTGTTTGGTTAGTGCTAATGGGGGAAACGCGGTTCATTGGAAACTGTGGATTTATCCAGACTGTAAAGGACACCCCTGGGGTACCCTGATGCTATGGAAGCAATTTTACTTCTTGAAAAATTGTAGACATTACTCCAAAATAATTCTTGTCTATAGACATGTAAATTGTGTCCTTTCAGATAGAGGTTTCATTGACATTCAAGTGAACCCACCATTTTATTGCAAGCAGTAAGCAAGACGGCCCTTTGTGCAGGAGGAAGATATCCTTCAGGTAGTTTGCTATCAACGCAATCCTGAAAAATGACCTTGCAATTTTGCGCATGCCTGGAAAGACCTGTAGGAGCACAAGAGACCCATGGGGAACTCTCTCTCCACAATGACATCTGGTTGAGTGAAGAAAGCAAGACATAGAACTGAATGTAAAGTAAATCCCATTTTTATAAAACTGTATATAGATGCCTGAAAGGGTATCTAGCAAAAAGTTGGTGCTTGTCATTGGATGATATAAGGTCAGGTGGTATTTAAATTTCTTTCTTGGTACCTTTTTGTTTTGTATGAATTCATTTCAATGAAAATGTGTAATTAAAAAAAAACCCATAAAGCTATTCATTTTTAAAAACTAGATGGGATCAGAACTCAGAGTGAATTGTAAGATTAAATCATACTTAGCAAGCTAGGTTGATAAAATCCAGAAGCAAACCACGGAAAAGAGATTGGACATCATCAGGAAGGGAGGAGTGGGAGGTAACCAGGAAGCTGGGAGATGACACATGTTTGCTGGTTTTTAATGCCAAAGACAAGGGAACAGCCAGGGCCATGATCATATTCTTTTTGACATTTGGGAAGCCTGAATCTGTGGCAAAAATCCAGGAATAACCAGGTCCACATGGACCACTGCTCTGACATCATCTTAGCAGATCACGTCCCTTCAAAATGACAAGTACAAACGAAGCAGAGACAGGAAAAATCAGGGTTCCCCCCCTTAAGTCAGTGTCTTTCTATATCTCTGGGCTAAGTGAAGTCACTTTTCAAATATAGCACCACCCTGTTACAATACAGCTGGTTAAGATATGCAGTGAGTTAAAACATGAGCCATGAAATAAAATGGCAAAAGCATCATGATTGCAGACAAATGCAGTAAAACTGATGCCCTTAAAATAATCAGGTTTATTAGCTAATAGACATCTGAACTGTAATCATTTTGATTGCTAATGAGTAAATTCACTTGCTTTGAAAATGACAGATTGAGGCAAGGGGATACTCTTTTGGGGGGACCTGGATTTCAGAGGATTAAAGCTGTTATTAAACTGGTTGTTCCTGTGGCAATTGTTAATATGAAGTTTCCAGAAGGCTCATACCATCCCAGAAAAATAGTAGCTAATAACTCCAAGCTAAGGCACAAATGGAACCATCCATGAGCCTTGGAAGGGGGTGTGGGGCCAGGTGCAGAGGGCTGGAGATATTTCCTAATGACCAGATTTAGAAAAGAAACAACTGGAGATGGAGTTGTCAGGAGGGTTGTTTGTGGAAAGCTGGAAGGTGATCCAGCAGACCTGGCGCCAGGCGAAGGCAGCCAGAGATCAGGAAGAGAATCAGAAATGGGTACAGACTCCAGCAGCCCAGACACAGGTGCAGGCACAAAGCACAGCTGGCCAGCCAGGAGCAGCACTCTCCAATGGGACTGTGCCAGCCCCGGGTTCTGGTTTGCTCAGTGGCCACACGCCTGGCAGTGCTGGTTCCAGTGCAGCTGCACAGAGAGAGAAGGGACCAGGGATGTCCTGAAGCCCCTTTCAGCACTCACATCTGTGGGCTGGTCGTCAAGCCTCCCTCTGTGAGCAGGGCCCAGGAGCATCGCCAGGCCAGGGCTGTGCAGCAGGGCAGATCCCCAGCCGCTGCTCTTCCCTGAACCAGGACACGCATGACATACCCAGTTCCCTAGGGAAATAACCTGGACCCTCACCACCGTTTCTGCTCTGCTGCTTTGTTAACGGAAGGTTAATAATTCCATTTTGTGGTTAATGTCAGGTTAAAAATCAAAGAAGTCTTAAGTCACTGTTCTCATCGTTTTAGGTTTAGGAACACCAAGCACCTTCCCCAGAGTAAATACTTGATATTTATTTTTGTGAAATGACCAGATGAAACATCCAGTGTGTGCTGGTAAGAATGACCCATTTCCCTGTAGTGTGGCCAGGAGGATTCTAAATCCTTGCATGACCCTTCTTCTGAAAGGAGGACAGTTTGCCCAGTCAATGGTCTTTGCCTAAAAGCTAAAACTTCTATTTCCAAAGAAAGGAAAGGACACTTTTCAAAGGTTTTTACTAGTTTTAGGTAATTCAAGGCATCCAACAGGGATGAATGGTTCTGGCTGGCAAGACACTGAAGTGACCCTCATTTTCTTAGACCACACTGAATCTTGGGGATTGTCTATAAGCTGGAAAGAAAACACCAAAACTGCTCTGCATAGCAATAGAAAGGGCATGATGGGAAGGAGGGGTGGAACAGATTACGGCATACTCACAAAAAATGTTTGTCTTTCCGACAGTGGTTCAATGCTACTACACGGTCTCTAATAATTATTGTTTGCTCACTGAAAGAACAGTGTATGTACACACACACATGTATACATGCATATACACATGGAGGTTTCTTATTGCATTGGAAATGTTTTTCAAAAGTTGCATTTTAATTAACTCTGACAACTAGACTGTAGGAACCCTGAAGCAGAATCAGAGTTAAAACGCACCACACTTCTACAGTCAGGTGGACAGAAACAAATCACATGGCAAATTAAGGTTAATTCCCCAAAGACAAGCCTCATTTTGCCTGCTCTGCTCTGATCAGAGCAGCAGTTCAGTGGATTAGAGCAGCAGTGTCCTTGCCAGGGAACCTGGGCTGAGAAGTGAACCACAGAGACTTTTCCTGAACGCTGATTTGCTGCAGCCCGGTGGATCCAGGAGGCAAAGGAAAGGCTGACCCTCAACCCCGCTCAGCGTCACTCTGTGCTGGACTTCTAGAAGAGGGCAACTCAGAGTGACTGACCTTTTTTCCTACTAAACCTTCTGGCTAAAGGGGGATGAAAAAGGCTTATTTTAATTAGCCCATTTTCCTTTCTGTGTGCCCACCATCTGGGATTGTCAGTATAGTAGGTACATTAGGAGAACAGTAGGAGGTGGCATTTCCCTGGGCAGTGAAAATTTGCATTGGACAGGGGTCAGGATACCTGGCCTGGGATCCCAGCCTTGTTTACCAGCCGTGTGACCTTGAGTAAGTCACGATGCATGTTTGCAACTGGGTGATCCAAGAAGTGGCCCAACACGTCAACACAGAATCCCCCAGGATCTCTGAACGTGAAATTCTAGACCACAGGTTGGCAAAGCATGGCCCACAGACCAAATTCAGCCCACCAGCTGCTGTTTAAACGAGTTTGGTTAGAACTCAGCCGGGCCCATCAATTGCGTATTATTTCACGCTGCAATGGCCAGAGCTGGGGGGTTGCTACAGAAATCACATGGTTCGTGGTCTCTATTCAGTCATAAATATTTACTATTTGGCCTTTATAAACAAAAGTTCATGCTCCCTGTTCTAGACTCATAGTACATGCCCGTTGTTCTAAGCTCATGTCCTGACTCCTGTTGACCTTGGAATTCCAGTCCCCACATACCATTTCCTTATCAGAAAGCCTGGGATGCCAGAGAGTAACTAAGCAGGTGCTTTTGAAGTAGGTCATCGCCTGTGAGCATCATCTCACTGTGGAGAGCCAAGGAGCATCCTTTGACAGAAAGCCCACACTCCCTCAGCCCCGTAGAGCAGAGGGTGGGCACCCGCCTGCAATGTTGAATGGTCCTCACTTACTGTTTTTATAAATTTAAAAAATTCTTACTGAAGTATGGTTGATTTACAATGTCATATTAATTTCTGCTGTACAACAAAGTGATTCAGTTGTGTATATATATATATATTCTCTTTTAATACTCTTTGCCATCATGCCTTATCACAGGATATTGAATAGAGTGCCCTGTGCTGTACAGTGCACCCTGTCGCTTATAATATATATAATAGCTTACATCTGCTAAGCGCAAACTGCCATTCTGTCCCTCCCCCAAAACCCTCCCCCTTGGCAGCCACAAATCTGTTCTCTGTGTCTGTGAGTCCGCTTCTGTTTCATAGCAAGGTTCATTTGTGTTATATTTTAGATTCCATATATAAGTGATATCATATGGTATTTGTCTTTCTCTTTCTGACTTACTTCCCTTAGTATGATAATCTCTAGTTATATCCATGGTGCTGCAAATGGTATTATTTCATTCTTTTTTATGGCTGAGTGTTCCATAGTTTATATGTACCATACTTTCTTTATCCATTCATCTATCAGTGGATATTTAGGTTATTTCCATATCTTGGACATTGTAAATAGTGCTGCTGTGAAGTATAGTTTTGCCTGGATATATGTTCAGGAGTAGGATTGCTGGATCATATGGTAGTTCTAATTTTAGTTTTCCAAGGACCCTCCATACTGTTTCCTGTAGTGGCTTTATCAACTTACATTCCCACCAGCAGTATAGGAGGTCCCTTCTCTTCCACCCTCTCCAGCATTTATTGTTTGCAGACTTTTTGATGATGGTCATTTTGACTGGTGTGAGGTGCTATTTCATTGTATTAACAGTTTTGATTTGCATTTCTCTAATAATTAGTGATGTTGTGCATCTTTTCATATGCCTATTGGCCATCTGTCTGTCTTCTTTGGAGAAGTGTCTATGTAGATTTTCTTCCCATTTTTTGATATGGATGTTTGGATTTTTGTTGTTGTTGAGTTGTATGAGTTACTTGCATATTCAGTAAATTAAGCCTCTGTGGGTCACATCATTTGCAAATATTTTCTCCCATTTCATAGACTGTCTGTTTTGTTTATGGGTTCCTTTGCTGTGCAAAAGCTTGTAAGTTTGATTAGTTCCCATTTGTTTATTTTGCTTTCATTTCTATTGCCTTGGGAGACTGACCTAAGAAAACATCGCTAGGATCTCATTTGTTCCTAATGCTCCTGCGGAGTCAGGGTGCAAGCAGCTCAGGGTAGCCCCAGCCCATACCGCAGTGGGCTTCTCTGCCTCCCTGCAATTGTCTCCTGTTTTATTTCTTTGAAATCGAAGACATCAACAAAGGTGATAATGTGGCTGAAGGGCAGCAAGTGGGCAAGGATCCCTCTCGTGTTTATGGAAATAAGACACTTTTTCCGTGGGACCTAAACAATGGGAAAAGCTTTCTTCACTAGTTCATGGTGTGAGAGGAAAAAATGTTGCTGCCAACCCAGTAAGCAAAGGATGTTGCAGCCATCAAGCCACTACAACCAGCCCCTGAGGGAAGACAGGATGGAGACAAATGATGGAGACAGACAGGCTGCCAGCTGCCAAGCCCTCAGCCACTGCAGTCACTCCGGACTGTGCGCCCTGAGGGGATTCGGGGTGGAGAAAAGCAGGACACAGGCCGGGAGAGCTGAAGTGCCTATCACAGGCAAGATTTCAGTGAGCCCAGACTCTTGCATCTTCACAGACACAGTGCACTTGTGTGTTTGTCTCTTAGTCATGTCCAGCTCTTTGCGACTCCATGGAGTGTAGCCCACCAGGCTCCCTCCTCGTCTTCTCGAAGCAGTTTCTCAGAGGATCTGACATGCTGCCTCGTGGGCCCCATTCCTCATTTTGCCCCCAGTAAAACTTAACTCACAACTCTCATGTTGTAAATTATTTTTCTCCAACTCAGGTCTCGAAGAGGTGTGAAAGCTGTGATCTAGAGTTCAGATTTAAATAAGAGAGTGACACAAAGAGCTTTGTTTTTCCAACAGATTGCCTTCCCAGAAGAGAAATGTAAAATCCAGGTTATTTGTTTATAAGGCAAGATTAGAATCTGGAAGCCCAAGTAGGGGCCAGTGTGGGCAAGGGAAGCCCATGGCCTCCATCAGGGCAGGCAACAGAGGTGGAGGAAGAAAGGGCTGATTTGGCAGATACAAGTTACCCCAGAAAGGACCCCCTTAATGTCTGGCAACAGGCCATGGAGATGACTGCAACACGTTGTGGAGGGGGGTGGGCGGGGGGGAGGCAAAGCACACGTCTTCCAAGTTTGCTCCAGGAGGTTGGTGTGACTTTCCTGGTTTTCTGTAGTTACCTCCTCTGAGGATATTCTGCACTTTCCTTGTCTTTCTGTTATGATGTGATTTCTTCAGTGCTATGATTCCTACTCATCTTGTGTGAAATATACGGGATTTAAGCTATGTTAAGACATTGGGGGCAGGAGGAGAAGGGGACGACCAAGGATGAGATGGCTGGATGGCATCACGGACTCGATGGACATGAGTCTGAGTGAACTCTGGGAGATGGTGATGGACAGGGAGGCCTGGCGTGCTGCGATTCAGGGGCTCGCAAAGAGTCGGACACGACTGAGCGGCTGGACTGAACTGAAGACATGGTAAGTAATTCAAAATGGAGTCACAGTGGTCAAGGTGTTCCTGCTGCCCCAGACCCTCGTCCTCCACTTTTCTAAGCCCACATGAACCAGCTGCTGTGAAGCCACCGAGAAACCTCACAGCATACGCCCCAGCCTCCCGCCCACCCCCAGAAATGGCTTCTCTGCTTGCTGCCTCCCTAGGGATTTGGGGCCCTGTGGGTGTAGCTGAGTTTAATTCAGATAATGACAGGGAAGCACATGAATGTTCCTAGTGACTGGCGTTCCTTCTGCTCGCCCACTCCTGCCTGCCTCCTGCAACCTCTGCCAGTACCAGGAGGCATCACCAAAGCTCTGGGGGCCCCGCTGGGCTGGCAGGACACCACCTCCTCCTGCCTGCTCATTCCGCAGCATCTGGCACTTGTGGGGCCAGTGCCAGCGACTGGGTGATGAATCAGGAGTGGAGCCCTGTGTGCTGTTTCTGAAAGCATCTGCTCCCGTGTGTTTTGAATTCCTCTGGCACTTGTCACCCTCTCTGCTCATTTAGCATTTAGCTTATGATGCCTGGAGTTTTAGGTTCATCTCATGGCCCCACATAATCTCTCTCCAACTAGCTAGTAAGCTCCTGGGGAAGCAAGCCGGCTGTGCCCAGTGCTGCGGGGAGAGTAGAAATTCTCAGTGTATTGACTGAAAAAAGGCTTGACTGGTCTCCAAAGATTTCCAAATTCCCAGAAGCACAAACTATCTCCATAATTCATATCTTGGAACTGTGGCTCAGGCAGACTTGACCTTAAGACACCCAAGTTGAAGAGAAAAGCCAGGAGTAAGTGGACTCAAGGCCAGGTGAGGTCCCAGACATGCCAACAACCCACACTGGAGGATTCTGTTGAAGTGGAAGTCACCTTGGACTGCACTGACATCCAAGGAGGGCAGGGCCCTCCATCAAGAATGAGAAATGGCCTTCATCTTGATAGCCAACACTAATCTTTGAGTGGCTGCTTGGAATACTGTGTAGAAAAAGATCTTGAAGCTGTATCCATGACAGTGGGAAAGACTGCTGGGCTCACTGGCCCTGCTGGCATGGGTCTAGGGGAGGGGAGAGAGTGTATGTTAGCCACTCTTCTCTGGATGGTGCTGGGAGTTGGGTGAATGGCAGAATCACGGTTCCAGGGGATCCTTCTAGAATCATGTCCAGACATGAAGATGAAGAAGGATGTTCTGACCTTCATGCCTGAGTGAGTAGGCCTAGTCCAGGCAGCTGGTCAAACAGTGGACAGCTCAGGATAGCTCACCTTCAGACACCTGGAGCACATGTCAGGAAACAGATACAGAGGTGGACACAATCAGGTAGACGAGGCAAAAAAAGATGCACCCAGGAAGGTTTGGGCTTCCCAGGTTCACGGCACATACCACAGACACTAAGCTCTTGGCAACTAGTCCCATTCCAGAGCCCACTCATTAGTAGACCAGTGTTTTAATATTAGATTCATGAAACAGTAATTGTGGTTTCAGACTGTGAATTTTAAATCATTATAACTAGGCTCAAACACATCTTTATTAATCAAAGTAGGAACCACTACAATCAACATATTTTTGCCAACGGGAAATAAATTTATTTATTCCTGTAGCATAAAAATCTGTGCTCCAGGATTTGACGAACTCTTGGAAAGAATTTTCTGCCTCCTGCTGGTTGTGGAAGCGTTTTCCATGCAAAAAATTGTCGAGATGCTTGAAGAAGTGGTAGTCAGTTGGCGAGAGGTCAGGTGAATACAGCAAATGAGGCAAAATTTCATAGGCCAATTCATTAAACTTTTGAACCGTTGGTTGTGCGAGGTGTGGTCGGCGTTGTCCCAGAGAAGAATTGGGCCCTTTCTGTTGACCAAAGGTGGCTGCAGGTTTTGGTGCATCTCATCAATTTGCTGAGCATACTTCTCTGATGTAATGGTTTTGCCAGGATTCAGAAAACTGTAGGGGATCAGACAGGCAGCAGACCACTAAACAGCGACCATGATCTCTTCTTGGTGCAAGTTTGGCTTTGGCAAGTGCTTGGGAGCTTCCTTTTACTCCAACCACTGAGTTGGTCGTTGCTGGTTGTTGTGTAAAATCCACTTGTAGTCGCACATCACAATCCAATCAAGAAATGGTTGATTGTTGTTGCACAGAATAAGAGAAGACAATACTTCAAAACAATGATTTTTTTTAAATTTGCAGTTAGCTCATGAGGTACACACTTATGAGTTTTTTCACCTTTCAGTTTGCTTCAAATGCCAAACGACTGCAGAATGGTTGGCGCTGAGTTCTTCGGCAGCTCAGCGTGTAGCTGTAAGGATCACCAGCTTTGACGTCCTCTCAACTGGTCATTGTCACCTTCTGATGGCTGGCCACTATCCCCCTCATCTTCAAGGCTCTCGTCTCCTTTGCAAAGCTTCTTGAACCACGCTGCTCTGTATGTTCATTAGCAGTTCCTGGGCCAAAAGCATTGTTGATGTTGTCTCTGCTGCTTTATGACCCATTTTGAACTCAAATATGAAAATTGCTCAAATTTGATTTTTGTCTAACATCATTTCCCTAGTCTAAAATAAATATAAAATACATAGCAAATAATAAACCATTAGCCAAAAAACATAGAGTGAGAAATGTGTATTAAAATGATGTATAACATAACCACATTTCTTTACGAATGTAGCCGATATCGGGACAAAACCACACTAACCTTTTGCACCAACCTAAATATAATGGTAACCAGTTCACTTGATCTTAACCAAAAGGCCAAGAAGCGATGGCAGCCAGTTCAGATGTGCATGTGAGACTGGGCCTCAGTGGGGAGCAGTGCTGCCTGGGGCAGGAATTAATAAGCACTGTGATCCTGTCTACATCTTTAACCTAGATAACATTCTGTCTACAGCACATGTTACTCCTGGTACCCCCTTATTAAGATTCTTCAATGAATCTTCTCCATCTACAGAATAAAATCCATTAGACATCTTCAAACTCTCTGGCCTGATAAGAGTGTCCTTGTTTATCTGGGGGCCTCAGGCCATACTGGATAGTCTTGGCTAACAGTGTGATTTATGGCTGGAGGTCCTTGAGTCATACAGTAGCAGCTCGAACTCTGGAGGGTCTAGAGATTAAAATCAGCCACGCAGGTGGTCAGTCGAGTCTATGTGACTAAGCCCCAGTAAAATCTTTGAACACCAAATCCCAAGTGATCTTCACTGGTTGGCGATATGCCATGCATACTGCCATATACAGTTTCTGGTCCACTGAGGGGGCAGGAGGGAGTATCTGGAAACTGTGCCTGGTGTCTCCTGGACCCAGCCCTGTGTGCCTCTCCTCTTGGCTGATTTTAATCCATGTTTCTGCTGGGATAAATTTAATTGTTAGAGTAATGGCTCTGTTGAAATGGCTTTGCTGAGTTCTGCAAGTCCTTCTAGCAAATTACTGAAACTGAAGGTAGTCTGGGGGCTCCCCAAACCTGCAGCTGGTATCAGATGGTAGACCTGGAGATTCCTGAATATGCAGCTTCGTACTCTAACAAACTCCGCAGCAAGGAGCATCCTAATTCATCTATGTTTGGACTATGTTTCTTTAGGAGGAATTCCTAGAAATCAGTTGTCAAATCAATGTTTTTAAACATTTCCAATAATAGCAGATAACACTATATGCTGTTCCCATGTCCCAAAATAGTCTACCTACTTGACACTTCATCCTGCAGGTTTAGAAATTCTGTTCTCTCATATTAGCAATCTTTTCCCCTCCCAATCTAATAGGCTAAAAAAAAAGATAACCCACAAAACAACACCTATTGCTTTGTGTTTTTAAAATGATTAGTGAGGTTGAGTATCTTTTATAACATGTGTTGACCATTTATATTCCTTTGGTGAAGTGTTGATTCATGTCCCTTCCTTTTTTTCTACTGCATTTTCATTTTTATCTTACTCATAAGTAATCTGTATACCAGGGATCTTAACCTTTTGTCTTTGACCTAAAATGTTTAAAAACAGAAATCCTACTTCCGTTTGGAGAACTGTTCCTTTCAAATGGCAAAAGGATGTTTCTGCATGGGTGAAAAGTGACTAACACATTTCTCCAAAGATAAAACTGTACTTCTGTTAAGCCTCGAAGCTCAAACCTATATTGCCTAATAGAGTTTAAATACACACCCAAGAAAAGTCAATCATTCTGCCTGAGTTTAGGAATAAGTAATTTTCATGCCAAATGGGAACTTAAAAACTGAATTACTACAGCAAAAAATGATATCAAATTGCAGAGCTCAATTTTAAGTTTTACTGTGACTTCATTTAATTCATCACCCCAAACTCACAGTAAGTTGTCTTTTATAAAGAGGATGCTGTCTGAGCCATGTTTTCCAGTCAAAGAGTTAGATTTATGCTAGACCATCCCTGATGTTTCTAAAGCCAGTCCCACTCTTAGTCTTGGACTAGAGGGACCCCAGCCCTGGGCCTGTTCTTTCCAGGATCCACATCACACCTGCAATCAAAATTGTGTGCTCCAGTCACTCAATTTATTTAAGAGATGTAGCTTTGGGTCTTCCCTGGTGATACAATGGTTAAGAACCCGCTTTGCAATGCCGGGGATGCAGGTTTAACCCCTGGTCGGGGAACTAAGATCCCACATGCCACGGAGCAACGAAGCCCAAGTGCCGCAACTAGAGAGACCGGGCGATGCAACGAAAGATCCCACGTGGTGCAACAAGGATCCTGAATGCTGCAACTAAGACCCAATGCAGCCAAATAAATAAATGTACAAATATATTACAAACCCGTTTATCTTTAAAAAATTATTTTAAAAGGCATATTTTATACATTGTGGGGTGTTTTCTGAAACCACATCTGAGACCAAATGTGTGTGGTTTTTCCAACACCAATTCTCCAATTCTCTGAGAACAACCAGACATCCAACAATTCAATTCTGTCACTAACTACCCTAAATTAGTGCAGACCTCACAAGTTAAGGGTTCAATCTTACAAGATAGCCCCCACTTCAGACACCACTGGCAAGTCCCAGGGGCCACCTATACTCCTGTCTGTGGACTATTATTTAAGGGGCTCCCACAACCCCCTCCTCAGGGTCAGCAATTCTCTAGGGTGTCTCACAGAACTCAGAGAAACACTTTGTTAATTATTATTATTATTATTATTTTAAGGATAAACTCAGGAATAGCTAAATGGAAGATTCACAGGGCAAGGTACTGCCAGCTGGGGAGCGGGCAGTGGTCTCAGAGCTTACATGCCATCTCCAATCTCAAGACAAAAACATCCTCCCAACATTTTGATTTGTTCACCAAGCTCATGGACTGTAGCCCACAAGACTCCTCTGTCCATGGATTTTCCAGGCAAGAATACTGGAGTGTGTAGCCATTTCCTTCTCCAGGGGATCTTCCTGTATAAATAAATGTATATATATATATATGAATATATTGGGCTTCCCAGATGGCATTAGTGGTAAAGAACCTGCCTGCCGATGCAGGAGACGTAAAAAACATCGGTTCGATCCCTGGGTCGAGAAGACCCCCTGGAGAAGGAAATGGCACCCCACTCCGGTATTCTCGCCTGGAGAATCCCATGGACAGAGGAACCTGGAGGGCTACAGTCCATTGGGTCACAAAAGATTCAGACAGGACTGAAGCAACTTAGCACGCATGCACTCAAGGCTGTGAATTTACCTAAGTGTGCATGTTTGCTTCTGCAAATTGAAATTTGAAGAAGAATACTGGAATATTACTTAGCTACTAAAAGAATAAAATTCTGCTATTTGTAACATTGCAGAAGGACCTAGGAACTATTATGTTTAGCAAAATAAGTCAGAGAAAGACAAATACTCATGTTACAGCTTATATGTGGAATCTAAAAAGTGAAATAAATGAATGTATGTAACAGAACAGACTCACAGATATAGAGAACAAACTAGTGATTACCAGTGGGGAGAGAAATAGCAGAAAGGACATGATCAGTTCAGTTCAGCTCAGTCGTGTCCGACTCTTTCCAACCCCATGAATCGCAGCACGCCAGGCCTCCCTGTCCATCACCAACTCCGAAGTTCACTCAAACTCACATCCATTGAGTCAGTGATGCCATCCAGCCATCTCATCCTTGGTCGTCCCCTTCTCCTCCTGCCCCCAATCCCTCCCAATATCAGGAGATCCAACAAGTTCATTCTAAAAGAGATAGTCCTGGGTGTTCTTTGGAAGGAATGATGCTAAAGCTGAAACTCCAGTACTTTGGCTACCTCATGGGAAGAGTTGACTCATTGGAAAAGGGACATGATAGAGGTAGGGAATTAAGAGATATAAACTATTAACACTATGTATGAAATAGATAAGCAAGAAGGATATATCGTACAGCACAGGGAAATATCACCATTATTTTATAATAACTTTAAATGTAATATAATCTATAAAATGTTGAATCACTATGTTCTACACCTGAGACTAATACTGTAATTCAACTATACTTAAACAATAAATAGATAACATACTGTATTTAACTATGAGTTAGCTAGATTTATACCTTTAAAATATTAGACATTTAGTCATGTGGGGTGTCCGGAGAAGCCGATGGCACCCCACTCCAGTACCCTTGCCTGGAAAATCCCATGGACAGAGGAGCCTGGTAGGCTGCAGTCCATGGGGTTGTGAAGAGTCGGACACGACTGAGCGACTTCACTTTCACTTTCCACTTTCATGCACTGGAGAAGGAAATGGCAACCCACTCCAGTGTTCTTGCCTAGAGAATCCCAGGGACGGGGGAGCCTGGTGGGCTGCCGTCTATGGGGTCTCACAGAGTCAGACACGACTGAAGTGACTTAGCAGCAGCAGCAGCATGTGGGGTGTCATTTACAACCTGGGCAAGCCCACAAATGTCAGGAGCCAGCCTGACTGAGGCTGGCCAGCTAGCTGGCCAGATTAAGGGAAGATAGCTTGTGCCTGTAGGTCTTTCCCACTAATTTCCAAGGATGGGTCTTGACTCTCTAAATAAGAACACCTGTGAGCAGCAGGAAGTAGTGGCCAAGTAGTCCCAGAGTGAGACAGACTTCCATCTTAGCTTTGCCATTCACTGTGTATGACTTTGGGCAGATTATTTCACATCTGAGTTTTAAGTTTCTCACCTGTAAAAGAGGGATAATATCCACCTTACTGGGCTGTTAGAAGTAATAAGAAAGAAAGACTGAAATGTTTAACATAGTTCCTAGCATGTAGTAAACACTCATTAAACGGCTTTGATAGTATTACAGATATTACTGCTCCTATACTCTCTGATATCATTGTTACCCACACCACTCTGAGAGCTGGCATCATGGGCATGTTAATAAATGATCCCCACAGTTCCCCAAACTAAATACAAGCCTGGAAACCTCCTACTAAAGGAGGACTCCTGGAGTCGACCCCCTACTCTCAGAGCCTAGGGACTCTCTGCCTATGCATTTGGGGGTATGTTTAAGTCCCAAATAACTGAAAATAGGAACAGAGAGAATCCCACGAGGATCTAGAGGCCCCTTCACAGGTTCCCAGGAAGCGAGACTCCAGCATAGCAGATGGAGACAGCAGGCTTCTGAGGACTGTAGACTCCTCAGCATGTCTTGGGTCTGACCTCACCAAGTGTATCCAGCTGTGTGCACTCGGCTGATCAGGAAGCCTTAAGGAGAGAAGGAAGATCTCTGAACTAAGATGTGGACTTGAATTTTCACACCCAGAGTCCATCTCATTGCCATAAATAGCTCTCACTACTTACCACTCTGGTCTCAAATTCAAGAATAGATTAAAAAGCACAGTGTTCTCACCATCTGCTATGGTCTGAACACTGGTCTCCTCCCTAAATTCAAATGTTGAAATCTTAATACCCAAGGGGATGGCAGTAGGTGCTTAGGTCCATGAGGGTAGAGCCCTCATGAATGGATTTTGGGCCTTTATAAAAGAGACTCACAGAGCTCCCTAGCCCCTTCCATCATGGGAGGATATAGTCTAAATAACCTAATTAAAAATGGACAGAGGATTTGAACAGAAATTTATCCAAAGAAGATACACAAGCTTCCAGTAAGCACCTGAAATGATGCTTGACATTATTAGCATCAGTTCA
Source organism: Oryx dammah (assembly GCF_014754425.2). Classification (NCBI taxonomy): domain Eukaryota; kingdom Metazoa; phylum Chordata; class Mammalia; order Artiodactyla; family Bovidae; genus Oryx; species Oryx dammah. The sequence continues at coordinate 11,928,067 of NW_024070206.1, forward strand.
GTTCAATTCAGTCGCTCAGTCGTGTCCGACTCTGCGACCCCATGAATTGCAGCACGCCAGTCCTCCCTGTCCATCACCAACTCCCGGACTTCACTCAAACTCACGTCCATCGAGTCGGTGATGCCATCCAGCCATCTCATCCTCTGTTGTCCCCTTCTTCTCCTGCCCCCAATCCCTCCCAGCATCAGAGTCTTTTCCAATGAGTCAACTCTTCGCATGACGTGGCCAAAGTGCTGGAGTTTCAGCTTTAGCATCATTCTTTCCAAAGAACACCCAGGAAGGACCGATCTCCTTTAGAATGGACTGGTTGGATCTCCTTGCAGTCCAGGGGACTCTCAGGAGTTTTCTCCAACACCACATTTCAAAAGCATCAATTCTTTGGTGCTCAGCTTTCTTCACAGTCCAACTCTCACATCCATACATGACCACTGGAAAAACCATAGCCTTGACTAGACGAACCTTTGTTGGCAAAGTAATGTCTCTGCTTTTCAATATGCTATCTAGGTTGGTCATAACTTTCCTTCCAAGGAGTAAGCGTCTTTTAATTTCATGGCTGCAATCACCATCTGCAGTGATTTTGGAGCCCAAAAAAAATAAAGTCTGACACTGTTTCCACTATTTCCCCATCTATTTCACATGAAGTGATGGGACCAGATGCCATGATCTTCGTTTTCTGAATGTTGAGCTTTAAGTCAACTTTTTCACTCTCCTCTTTCACTTTCATCAAGAGGCTTTTTAGCTCCTCTTCACTTTCTGCCATAAAGGTGGTGTCACCTGCATATCTGAGGTGACTGATATTTCTCCCAGCAATCTTGATTCCAGCTTGTGCTTCTTCCAGCCCAGCGTTTCTCATGATGTACTCTGCATATAAGTTAAATAAGCAGGGTGACAATATACAGCCTTGACGTACTCCTTTTCCTATTTGGAACCAGTCTGTTGTTCCATGTCCAATTCTAACTGTTGCTTCCTGATCTGCATATAGGTTTCTCAAGAGGCAGGTCAGGTGCTCTGGTATTCCCATCTCTCTCAGAATTTTCCACAGTTGATTGTGATCCACACAGTCAAAGGCTTTGGCATAGTCAATAAAGCAGAAATAGATGTTTTTCTGGAACTCTCTTGCTTTTTCTATGATCCAGTGGATGTTGGCAATTTGATCTCTGGTTCCTCTGCCTTTTCTAAAACCAGCATCAGGAAAATGCAAATTAAAACCATGAGATACCACTTCAGACCTACTAGGGTGGCTATAATCAAAAAGCAGATACACTGGACTTTGTTCAATGTTACATGACAGCCTGGATGGGAAGGGAGTTTGGGGGAGAATAGATACATGTAATATGTACAGCTGATTCCCTTTGCCGTTCACCTGAAACTATCACAACAGTGTTAATCCAATATACTCCAACACAAAATAAAAAGTTTTAAAAAGACAGGTTATAAGTATCGGCAAGGATGTGAAGAAATTAGCACCCTCATAAACTGGGGGCGCCCTCACCCTGATCTCAGACTTCAAGCCTCCAGAACTATGAGAAATAAACTTCTGCTGTTTATAAGCCACCCAGCCTGTGGTATTTTGTTATAGGACCACAATGGACTAAGACATCATCTCATGGGAGGTAGAGATGAACACTACGAGCTGCTGCTGCTGACGACAGAGCTTGACATCTGAAAAGCATTTGGTCCTGCCTAATGGAAAACCTTTGAACCATCATCATAAATGAGGACAGAGCTTAATCTTGGGGATACAAAAGAACCTGGAGCATTTTCTCCAAGGAAATCTCTTGACTGTTCTCTTTCTTCTACCCTTCATAACTGAGCTTTACTTGTGTTTTCTGTTCTGTAAGGCAAGAAAGAGTAGGCAACTAGTCCGTTAGCATTCAATCTGTTTCAATTTGTTCTCACCCCCATTATTCTGTGTGAGTGCACTTCTCTTTCACTGATGTATGAACCCATGTGATTTCTTTCCAGCTTAACTTCTGACATATTTAATGGAAAGGGAGAAACCTCCACTGCTGAAGCAATTGGCTTTTAAGGGAAGGATGGCTCTGAGTCTTGTATAATTGATTAATGGAAAGGTGCAATTATTCCACATTTCATTCAGTTGCACAATCTATTTGACACCAGCCGGTTCAGTCGGCTTGCAAGAGCAGAGCCTGGCTTCTAAGAAACGTGCAGGTGGAACAGCGGTGGGACTGGAATGGACCTTGGCCTTAGGCTTGACCAGCTCTCTCTTTACAGGTAAATGCCTATCCAGAATGCTGCAGAGAAGATTCTGGGAGAAAAACCTGACATTATTTCCCATGACGGAAGATCATCTCATTATACATAAATATTCAAAGCATAAAAAATCTCAGGAAATGAGCATATCAGAAACCCTCAGTATTCAAAAAATTTCTCCTTTTAAGGCTGAGTAGAAAAAAGTCAAGAGGCAGCATCACCAATTTCTACAGTTTCTTTAGAAGTATAGTGGTGAGGGCAGTCCTGGATGGAGGCTGGCGGTCCTGAATTATGTCATTTACTACGTAGGATGTGGGTAAATTGCGTCATCTCCTTAGGCTTTAGATTCTTTTATTATAAAGTAATGGTTTTAAATGAAATAATTTCTCAGGACTCCTACAGCCTTCAGAAGTTCTCTGCAAAGTTATTTCTCCTGCAAATCCTCCCCAGTTTCTTCCAACCTTATGAGCCTTGTATATAATGATCATTAGAGACAGTGCAGCGAGGCTTTTCCCATTTTAATTAAAATCTTAGCCTGCCTAAAAAGCATTTCTATCAAGCCAGGGACTCAGAAGCCTATGCGAATTAATACGGATTGGCACTGCCAACATTCTTCATGAAGTCATATTTTTATTTTCCGTCTTGGAGACCAATATTTTGCAACTTATTTCTGACTTGTTTTTAATGCTTGACACACTTCTGGGTAGCCATGATGTGCGATTTATTCTCTTTTCCAGATCATTTAAGTTAAAAACAATTGGGCCAAAGGGCAGTTCTTCAGCACTCTGGAGATGCCACCAACCAAGCCACCATATGGCCTTTTGCCTTGAGTACAGCATTTCAGGCTGAGACAGTCTGTTTGGAATTAACTGAATGATTCTGAATGTCCTGTCTCAGTGTACTGACCCTTGTATTTTTCTGATTGCTTTCCTGTTTTAATTAGAAACTATAATTTGTATCTCCAATCTACACCCCGGGAACCTTCCTTACTTGTAAGAGAATAAGCTTAACTCAGGAAGGTAATGGTGATATTGATGATGGTAACAGATGACATTTACTGAGGGTTGATGACACACCAGGCACTGTGCTAAGTGTGACTGTAGTGTACGAAGAAATAGTTGTGGTCTATGTCCCCAGTTCCTGGCAAAGAGCTCCAATACAACCTGGATGACCTTAGACAAAAGATCTCCTATACCAGAGCCTCAGGTTTCTCATCTGTAAAATGTGGCTGTCGGTCTAAATTGAACACTACTGACTTTTACGTGGGACAATTCTTCTTTGGCAGAATTGCTCATTGTGGTGAGATGTTTAAGGTCCCTGAAATCCTGAGCTCTAACTGCAGTTACAAAGCCCCTACCCCTAGTCATCATGAAAGTTATAACTACCTCCAAACATTTCCAGATGACCCATGGCAGGGTGGGTAGGGGAGAGTGGGGTAATAATCCTCCAGTCAAGAGTCACTCAACTAAGTAATCTCCCAAAGAGCCTTCCAGCCATATGATTACAGGAATGTTTGGAGGTGGTTTTGGTTTTCATGATGACATAAGGGCTCTTTCTCTAAATTATTTGAGGTATGCTGTGTCAACAAGGGCTTGCAAAAGCTTTATCAATAAAGACCTACACAGTTGTCACATGTGCTGGAGTATCCTGTTGTTTTTTTTTTAATAATTTTATGTATTTATTTATTTGGCTGTGTTGCATCTTTCTTGCTGCACAGGCTTTTCACTAGTTGCAGCGAGTGGTGGTTACTCTCTGGCTGTGGTGCATGGGCTTCTCATTGCAGCGGTTTCTCGAGTTGCAGAGCATGGGCTCCAGGCACGTGGGCTGCAGTTGCAGCTCCTGGGCTCTAGAGCACAGGCTCAATAGTTGTGGCACACGGGCTTAGTTGCTCCACGACATGTGCGATCTTCTCAGATCAGGGATCAAACTCTTGTCTCCTGCATTGGCAGGCAGATTCTTTTCCACTGAGCCACGTAATGTTGGTGTTTTGTCCCCATCCAAATGCCTATAGTTACATGGAGTGCTGAACTGAAGCCATTTAGGCCTTGGGAAAAGGTTGCTCTCGACAGCCCAGCTCTTGATTCCAACCAGACAGCACATCCAGTCATCAGATAATGAGTTTTCTGCTTCTTCACTTTCTCAGGATCTTCCCAGGTGGACCTAGTGGTCAAGAATCTGCCTGCTAATACAGGAGGCACAAGAGACCTGGGTTTGATCCCTGGGTCAGGAACACCCCTGGAGTAGGAAATGGTAATCCATGCCAGTATTCTTGCCTGGAAAATTCCATGGACAGAGGAGCTTGGCAGGCAGTCCATGGGGCTGTGAAGAGTCGGACACAAATGAGCAACTGAACACACATACACATCTTCTATAGTAGGTTTGCTATTTCTAATTTGTACATCTTCTTACCCATCAAGTGAAGCTCAGATACTAAGACTTTCTGGTTAATGACAACAATTATTCCAAATTAAGAAAAAAACAGAAATGGCCCCAAATGTCTTTCCTGTGGCCAAGGAGGCCGGCATTTCTTGGATTCAAATCAGTTGCTAGAGTTCTGGGTTTGATGGCTAGCCACCTCCTTGCAGGAGCCCTCTCTACACTGAAGCTGGCAGAATTTATGAGCAAATGGCACCACTTTGCTGTTAATTGAAGTGAAGTGGCATACTGTGTTTAAGGGACCTGAATGCCTGCGTGTGTTTATGAAGCATGAATAAGTTATGACTTTCTGTCTAAGAATCTCCTTTGAAAGGGGCTACTCTGTGCTCCCAGCCAGGCCCCGAGCTTTGTCGCGGTTCCTGGGCTGTGGCTTTGTTTGGTCAATACCTGTGATGTCCAGTTCATCGTTTTATCTTTTGAAATCTTTTCTTCTAGCAAGGGCTTCAGAAAGTGTCCCATAAAATGAAATACTTGTCACATTCACTTTGTGACTCTCCCTCCTGAACCACGAGCAAAGGACCCCATGGCTGAAATTAAAAAGCACTGATGGGGACCTCCCAGTCTGTGGGGAACAGGAAAGGGCTCCACTGTGTCTCGGGTACCCTCTGCTCAGGTCGACAGCCCCAGGAGGCTTCCCTCCAGCCATAACAGACAAGATGAGCCAGCCCCAAGGGAGTGCCAGGAAGCCAGCCTGAGGCAGGACCAGCCTAGGACCTTGAATGCTCCCTATGCTGAGGAGGACCTGCCAGGCACAAACGCACTGTCTGAGTCCAGGCCAGAGCTGGCCTTCATCACGGCAGGTACAGAAGTGATGCTCTTGACTCTATTACCACCAAGCCGACATATTAAATACTTGGCTCTGCAGAGAATCAATCTTAAAATGTATGTTCACTGTGCAGCAAATGGAAGCATTTCATTTTTTGTTATCTTCAGCCGTGGCAACATCATTAAGCTCCATTCTGTGTCTCTTCAGAGAGTTTCCAGGCTCCTCTCTCTTTCCCCAACTCTGGCCAACATCCTGATCTGGACCCTCACTGAAGTCCCCTTCAATGACTGTTGTAAACCCTAGGACAGAAATCAAGTAAGTTCAGTTCAGTTCAGTTCAGTTCAGTCGCTCAGTCGTGTCCGACTCTTTGCGATCCCATGAATCACAGCACGCCAGGCCTCCCTGTTCATCACCGTCTCCCGGAGTTCACTCAGACTCGTGTCCATCGAGTCCGTGATGCCATCCAGCCATGTCATCCTCAGTCGTCCCTTTCTCCTCCTGCCCCCAATCCCTCCCAGCATCAGAGTCTTTTCCAATGAGTCAACTCTTCCCATGACGTGGCCAAAGTACTGGAGTCTCAGCTTTAGCATCATTCCTTCCAAAGAAATCCCAGGGTTGATCTCCTTCAGAATGGACTGGTTGGATCTCCTTGCAGTCCAAGGGACTCTCAAGAGTCTTCTCCAACACCACAGTTCAGAAGCATCAATTCTTCGGCACTCAGCCTTCTTCACAGTCCAACTCTCACATCCATACATGACCACAGGAAAAACCATAGCCTTGACTAGACGAACCTTTGTTGGCAAAGTAATGTCTCTGCTTTTCAATATACTATCTAGGTTGGTCATAACTTTTCTTCCAAGGAGTAAGCATCTTTTAATTTCATGGCTGCAGTCACCATCTGCAGTGATTTTGGAGCCCCCCAAAAAAAAGTCTGACGCTGTTTCCACTGTTTCCCCATCTATTTGCCATGAAGTGATGGGACTGGATGCCATGATCTTCGTTTTCTGAATGTTGAGCTTTAAGCCAACTTTTTCACTCTCCTCTTTC
>NW_024070206.1:11944529-12139235 GCF_014754425.2 Oryx dammah
GAAAGAGGAGAGTGAAAAAGTTGGCTTAAAGCTCAACATTCAGAAAATGAAGATCATGGCATCCAGTCCCATCACTTCATGGGAAATAGATGGGGAAACAGTAGAAACAGTGTCAGACTTTATTTTGGGGGGCTCCAAAATCACTGCAGATGGTAACTGCAGCCATGAAATTAAAAGACGCTTACTCCTTGGAAGAAAAGTTATGACCAACCTAGATAGTATATTGAAAAGCAGAGACATTACTTTGCCAACAAAGGTCCGTCTAGTCAAGGCTATGGTTTTTTCAGTGGTCATGTATGGATGTGAGAGTTGGACTGTGAAGAAGGCTTAACGCCGAAGAATTGATGCTTCTGAACTGTGGTGTTGGAGAAGACTCTTGAGAGTCTCTTGGACTGCAAGGAGATCCAACCAGTCCATTCTGAAGGAGATCAGCCCTGGGATTTCTTTGGAAGGAATGATGCTAAAGCTGAAGCTCCAGTACTTTGGCCACCTCATGCAAAGAGTTGACTCATTGGAAAAAACTCTGATGCTGGGAGGGATTGGGGACAGGAGGAGAAGGGGACGACCGAGGATGAGATGGCTGGATGGCATCACGGACTCGATGGACGTGGTTCTGAGTGAACTCCGGGAGATGGTGATGGACAGGGAGGCCGGGCGTGCTGCGATTCATGGGGTCGCAAAGAGTCGGACACGACTGAGTGACTGAACTGAGCTGAACTGAACTGAAAAGACAAGGAAGGGAAAAAGCCCACAAAAGTAGAACAGAGGAAGGTCAAAGGAAGGTCCAAGGACCGGAGTGAGGACTTCGGGTAGAACAGCACTCCTGACTAAGCCCAATTTGCATAGGGCAGGCCCAAGGGGAAGGAAAAAACATATAAAAAGAGGAGCCAAAGGGCTCTCTCTCTCTCCTGCACGCTGGGGCGCTCTTCTCTTTGCGTCTTTGGATCGACATGCCCTCACGCCTCGAAGATGGGTTTTCCTGCTATCTTCTAAATGAAATAGAGCTGTAACACTGAACTGTAACACTGATTTGACTGAGAGCTATAACACGGTCCGTTCGAGACCTGAGAGCTATAACACGGTCCGTCCATGACCCGAGAGCTGTGACACACCGAGGGGGCTTTAATGTTTGTCACTCCAAATCTTTGCTGTGACGAGACCAAGAACCGAGGAGCGTACACTCGCCTGACAGGAGGGATGGGAGTGGGGAGGGTGGGAGAGGATTTATGTTGACTAAAACAGGAGAGTAAACTGACTTTGTCTACTTGCGTTCAATCATCATTGCATTCACTGTCTAGCTGGGTCCTTCAAGCCAAATTCCTTTCTTTCTCATTTGCAAAATTAGAGTTGGATTAAATATTCTCTAAATATCAGGAATCAGAATGGAATTCTGTTAAATCAAACCTGTGTCGACTTAAAAAAATGGTCACAACCTAGAAGCTGGGAGAGTTTGGTTTTATTTGGTGGAAAATTTTTTAGGACTTCAAGCCCAGGAGACAGCATCTCAAGTGACCCTGAGAGAACTGGAGGGAGGACCCAGGTTATATAGAAGTGTGCAAGAAAGGGCAGGTAGTCAGAACATCAAAAGATTATTGTTAATTAAGGAAAACCAGATGTCTCAAGTTAAGGAATTTAGCACTTTTCTGTGTATTGGAAGATGCAAAAGTCTGGGTTCATTGAAGTCACTCCTTTTATATGCATCTCAGCGATCTGGGGCCAGTATCCGCATTTTTCACTCTTCCCCCCACCCCCATCCTCCTCTCCAACTCCTCAGTGCTCACTGTGGGGAGTGGCTGATGGCTGCTAGATAGCAGGCACTGCTCTTCCTGGGAACCCTCTGGGCTCAGAAATTCACATTTGGAAGGTGGGAATAGCTGATGGTTGTGACATCCTTGTTTATTGATATGGCAGGAAATACTCCATTTCTCACCTAATAGACCTAACCTATTGTAGTAAAACAGGTATTAATCAGACAGGACTTCAGAAGAAAACATAACAGATGCCTGAATGTCCTTTGCCAACAGATCAACAAATATTAATCCTTAGGGATGAGTAGCTTTATGCTGGGCACTTTCCTCAGTGGTTTTGGTTCAGCTTGTCTTCTTGATGGCTGCAGGAAAGTAACTAGGGACCCCAATTTTGCTCATGGCACTCATTACTGTTAAGTTACCGTAATAACGGGACTCTCTAGAAAGTCAGCATGGAGCTGCTCTCAGCCCAATATGTATTATGGACAAGAGTCTCTGGGTTTAAGTTTCTTTACACTGCTTCCTGTTTCTAGTTGGGCTCAAAAGTTCAATAACCTAACTGCCTGGGGCTAACTGGCCTAAAGGCATTTAGTGAAGATAATTTAAACATATTTCCCAAGGGGTAAGGCCCATGCTCTCATTAGCCAGAATGCATACTGACCATCTGGATGGTCAGACCAGTGAGAATAGCTGAGCATCAGCCGTGAGTTTTTGCTAACCTTGATGTACTAATAGCACAATGCCACAGGACGTTTGCATGTGATATCCACTCTGCCTGAAATGATTTCTCTCCCTTCTTCACCAAACTTGCCTCTAAGTCACTGAAGTAAGCTAATTCCAGTCAACCTATGTGTGAGGGTGTCCCAGGAACACTAATTTTCCACGAAGACCCAATGGTCCTTGGTCTCACTAGTTCAGCAGCAGCACTGATTAAACACTAGCAGTATGCAGCACATTGAAACATTTATATCTGTATTTCTCTATGTGGGGAGACAATGACAGAAGTTCAGCAACAATTCCCAAGGTGATTCCTTGGTCTCTATCCACCCCATTGCCACCTCAATCCCCAAGAAAGTTATTACTTTGACTAGGCATGATCGCATATGTCAATGAATTATATGCCTATACCAAGGGATGCTACTGAATTCAGATATGCTTCACATAATGACATTGGCCTGCTCTTGAAAGTGGTTTGTAAGACAAGTTTCTAACAGGAACCATTATTTCCCATTGGTTTTCATTAGAATTTCAAAGTTAATGTTCAGTGAGGAAACACTTGTCTTAGAGAACAATTTAGAATACTATTCAGCAATTAAAAGGCTGCAAACTGTATGATTCCATTCATACGACATTCTGGACAAGACAAAACCACAGGGGCAAAAATCAGATCAGCAGTGTCTAGGGACTAAGATTGAGGGCAGGAGAGTGGCCGCAGAGGGGCAGGGGAACACTGGCGGGGGAGAGAGGCAGTTTATATCTTGGTTGCGGTGAAAGTTACATGACTGTTATGTGTTTGTCAAAAGTCAAAGTAGTACATATCTTAAAAGGGGAAATTTTTACCAAATTTAATTTTTGCCTCAATAAACCTGACTTACCAAAAAAAAAAAAGTACATCTACTAGTGAAATAAAACTCCAGACTTAGCCTGTAAGAATATGGATGACTTTCTGGACAGAATAATAGCTGGTTGGTATGAAACTACCTTTTTATGGTGCAAGTGTAGCTACGTTTAAGAAGCAAGACATTTTACATGACACTCTTGTCGTGGTGTCTGGGAAGGGGTGGGGTCTGGTTTGAGGGGCATGTCCCCAGGGCCAAGTCGAAGGCCACATTGCTTTGTTGTCAGGCCATATGTGCAGGGCAGAGATGAGGGAATAAATTCTGCACTAAACCGTGGGAAGTGAAGTAGTGGGCCAGGCTGGACAGAAGAACAGAGCATCCGGACGCCAGCTGGACAGGGGCGGAACACACAAGACTGGTGGAATAAACTGAGGCTGATGTGCAACTAGCCCTCAAGGGCTAGAAACCGAGCAATCCTGTTGCTCAAAACAAACCCTGGGTCCCTTCTGTCTCAATTTCATTAGATTCATACAAAAGCACCCCAACAAGGGCAATATTCACTGCTGTATCTCTGCCACCTAAGAGAGTCTCTGGCACGTGTTAGTGATTTAATGTCAATTTCTTCTCAATGGAATGAATCTTATATACCTGAGGCAGGCAGTAAGAACAGGAGTAAAAACCACAGACTTTGGAAGAGCTGGGTTGGACAATTTGTGTCACTCCTCTGCGCCTCTTACTCATCTATGCCTGGGGACTAACCATTCTAGGGCCATGTTGTAGACTCAAGCGGGAAGCTGTATGAAAGCCTTAGCACAGGGCCCAGCTGGCAGCGAACACCAATAAACCAAAGGTCACAAGTGAGCGGTGATTGCATCTCAAATCCAGTTCATGGAAATGTTATGGCCCATACTGAAATTTTTTTTTAGTTAACTGCCTGCAATGAAAAATTGGGAATTTTTACATAAGTAGATGGATCTGGAGCTTTTCCTTAACAACATGGCCTGCCTTCCCCCAGGGCAACCAGAGGTTGGAACTCACTGGAAGCTTCACCCTTCGGACAAGCACTGCCCTGTCTCCTGCCGTCCCAGCCCACAGCCCTGTGCCACGGCCCATCTGGTCGCTGTGGACCTGTGTCTGCACAGCAGCAGTAAATGGTAGCGGCATGATTCATGCTTTTATGAACGCACTTATTACACAGCTGCTCTTCCACTTGCTATCCTAGGCCCTTTTGACATTTTCACGGCCACTGGAGGGCCGTACAGATGCACTGTTTTCAAAAACAGCAAAGTTAATACATAAAAAAATAATTACACATGTAACGAGAGAAGCCTTTTAAAAATCAGGACAACGCTGATTGACGACACACTGCTTTTATTGTTAACGTCGTCCAATGTAAAGAATAGGTGAGGACTTCTCCGGTGGCGCAGTGGTTAAGAATCCACTTTCCAACGCAGAGGACACAGGTTCAATCCCTGGCCCAGGAACTGTGATCCCAAATCCAAAGGGCAACTAAGCACTGGTGCCACAACAAAAAAACCTGTATGCTGCAACTAAGACCCGACACAGCCAAAAATAAATAAATATTTTTAAAAAGAAGAAGAAATAATAGGTGAGACCTCATCCATCCTCAACAGAAACCAAAGGCCTGACTGAGATTCATTCACTTCAGCAGCATGCAGGCAGGAAAAGCAGAAAGAAACGGCTCCTCCTACCCTGTGCTTCCAACCTCCTAGAGCGTGAACCCTGGCCTCACCTTACCACAGGGGGTGGGCCAGCGAAGGGTTAAGAGCAGAACTACAAGAGTCAACCACCCAAGTTCAAATCCCAGGTGCCTACTATCTGACTTGTAACTTAGCCTTTCAGCGCAGTATTTTCCTCGACATCAATCTCCACATTCAGGGCCAGCTTCTCGGGTTTGTGACCAGCATGGTCTCATACACCCCTTCCCTCTCCTCAGGAAGGCTTCCTTCTTAGGATTTAATGCCCCCCCAATCCACCCCCCCCATTGCCATCTTGGAATGCTTAATGATTTTTATCTTTGATTTTCTTGTGTTTAGTAAATGAAGTCTGATGGGAGCACATGCCAAGGACCTGGAGCCCCAATCCACGTGGTCCTGCCTCCTCCTGTCACCCAGGATGGATGCTCTGTCACCTGCTTCCTGGCCAGAGGCTCCCTGGGACAGAAGCAACAGTGAGGCAAGTGGGAAGGTGTCCGGTGGGGACACAAATCCCCGAGAACCAGCCCAGACTTCAGGGGACCAGGAGACAGCCTCTGGGCTGAATCGGAATGGCACACAGAAGAGAGAGGAGGAGGGAAGGAGGGGGAAGACAGAGAAAGGTCTGGAAATTCAGGCTAGAAGAGAAAATAGGGGCTGACCTGAAAGTGACTTGTAATAAGCCGGCTATGACTGCCAAACAGTCCTACTAACTCCAGAAAGAAAAACTGTGGAACCGGATGAAATAGGAAAGGTTTAGCACTTTCTTCAAAATTAAGTATGCTTATATGGCTTCTTGGAGAAGGCAATGGCAACCCACTCCAGTACTCTTGCCTGGAAAATCCCATGGACAAAGGAGCCTGGTGGGCTGCAGTCCATGGGGTCGCTAAGAGTTGGGCAAGACTGAGTGACCTCACTTTCACTTTTCACTTTCATACTTTGGAGAAGGAAATGGCAACCCACTCCAGTATTCTTGCCTGGAGAATCCCAGGGATGGGGGAGCCTGGTGGACTGCCATCTATGGGGTTGCATAGAGTCAGACACAACTGAAGTGACTTAGCAGCAGCAGCAGCATATGGCTTCTTGGTGGATGCTTCTAGATGATCAAATATCTATGTTGCAAGAAATTTTGTTTGATCTAACTACTAATGATCTCAAGGTGGTATAAAACTTACCAGTTCTTGGGGGCAATAGAGATTTAAGAGAAATTCAAAATAAGATGGATATTAAGATAATAATATTTTAGCTTTTTAAAATTAACATTTTAAAGGATTCATAAATCCCTACGACTCAACTGAGAACTCGCCAATCACTATAAACTCACATTATCATTGATAGTATTATAATAAGGAAAGTATTATAATAAGTTTAAGTAGTTTAAAATGCTTTAAATAACTAACCAGAACTTAGGAGTTTGAGCCCCACTCTCCCTGAATTTACATGAAGTATTAGATTTCTACCTAATGCAGTAAGTTATAAAAGCAAATTTTTTTAAATTACACCTTTATGTTTTTGATGGTAAACATTTTAAGAAAATATTATGATTTTCATTGTGTGCCTAAATCTATTATCCGTGGCTTTTCATTCTATTTCTCAAAGTTCTATAAAACTCGGTAAATAACATCATCAAAACATGCAAACATAAATTGAAAACCTTATCTAGGTTTATGAAGAAGAAAATTATAAAAATTATAATGCCTCCTTTTACTCTTGCTGCTTTCACAACCAAGTTTTCTCAAACTATTAAAAAAAAAACTCTTTTATTTTATCACTTACCCCATTGTATTTGAGTGAATCTCAACTTTAACTTAAGAAATGGAAGAATCACTTTATGGAAGTTCCAAAACTAGAAAGATTCAGCTACATAGCTTACAGACTTTTCTGAGATACTACAATGTTACTCATAAAAATCTGGAAGCACCCCAAATGCCAAACAAAAAGGAGCTAATGCTATAAATACATCATATGAAGAGTATACAGTTACTTCAGTGATGCTGTAGGATAGTATTTAATGACACTGGAAAATGTTTATGATCTAGTCAATCAAAAGGACCAATAATACTGCACAAGACTTTTATACACCTAACATACAGCTGGAAAGAAAAAAATCTGGAAGAATGTATCCCCACCCTTAACAGTGGTTGTCTCTGGGGAGGGGGTGTATTTCTAATGACTTTTCTTATTCTATGAATTGCTTTCTTAAAGCACCACACTGGAACATTAAACTATTTCCGAAGTGCATTCCTTAACTATGGATCATACCTAGACTCTTAGTTAGCAGAGTTTGTGAATAATTTATGATTTATCTTTTTAAAAAGAGCAGATTCTGATTTATCCCCCCCAGGGACTTTACTGCTCCCTTGTGGTCTATACACTATCTAAAACAGGAGAGAAAAGGGTGGGTAGACGATGTAGTTGGAGGCTGGGTCTAACCCTGGATCCTTCCTGGGCGTATGCCCTGCAATAAGGATGGGCATGATCCTTCTGCTTGGATCCCCGCTCCTCCTAATCACCCTTAGGCCTTGGCCTGGATACCACTCCTCCCAGAACTCTTCCTTGATCCCTGCACATCTATGTCAGGTGTTTCTGTGTGTCACTACAATATCCTGTACACGCACATCAAAGCATTCATGGCACAAATATTTTCCACTTACTTAGCTGTAATCCCTTCTGGAATAGAAGCTTCATGGAAGCAAAAACTCCTATCTTTTTTTTTTTTTAATATCCCTAATCCCCAAGCTCTAACACACCTGAGTCAAAGCAGATGTTCAGTAACCATTTGTCAAGTGGAGAAACACATCCATCTTGTCTAAGAGACTGGAAAAACAGATGGAGGGGCACTGTGTTAAAGTTTCTCCCAAGAGCTTCTACAGAAGCCGTACTGGGTGAAAGGGGCATGAGGAGGCAGGCATAGCTCAGGAGGCTAAGGGTTCAGATCATACGCAGCCACAATAGGCTGAAAATCAGGCTGGGATTAGAAATAGATGCAGGGTGAACCAAAGGGTAGATAGAAAAGATGATTGAGAGATGGCCAAATTAGGAGACACAATCAGATACAAAGATAAATTAGTAGCTAAGAAAACTGGGCAGAGACCTCCCTGGAGATCCAGTGGTTAAGAATCTGCCTTCCAATGCAGGGAACGTGGGTTTGATCCCTGGTCGGAGAACTAAGATCCCACATTCTGAAGGGCAACTAAGACAAGGTGTGGCGACCAGAGAAAGCCCTTGCACAGCAACGAAGACCCAGGACAGCCAAACTTGTTAAAAATGATTTTAAAAGCTAAGAGGTTTAAAAAGAAAGAAAGAAAGAAAGAAAACTGGGAGTCACTTTCCATTTTCATAAATAATCCACATAATCCTTTATGGCAGAGGGGACATTTCACCATCTAAGATTACAGCCACATAACATGAGATTTAACTTTTAATAAAATTAAACATTATAGCCCATCAAAGCTCTTGGGATTCAGTCTCTTAATGTTGCAAACAAGTATTTTAACAACACAGTGACTGTTTTTATCACTGTATCTCTACCCCGGTAGTACAGACAAGCAGAAAATCATATCTGACACATGGATTTCCAACCTCTGTGATCAGAGTACTGCCCTTTACTCATCTCAAAAAGGTGCTCTGGGCTGGAGAACCCACCAAATATGGGGGTTCGTGTGGTAGGCAGTCTCTTCTGACTCAGAGCTGGTCAAGGAGGCAGAAAGAACAAATGCCCTTCTCACTCCTCCCCCAAGAGAGCAGTCAGCTCACACTCACAAATGACAACGGTGTTTGTGAATAAACATCTCTGAATCCAACCCCACCTCCGAGGAGAGCCTCAGAATAGAAGAGAACCGCCCACCTCCATGCCCTGCCCACGCGCTACAGCAAAGCTTGGGTGTTCCAGTTTAGGGAAACAAACAATTGTTTGAAAGGATAACCAGGAGTGAATCATTATTTCTAGCTTATTAATACCAAGAGCTGCTTCTGATAACACAATGGACTAGAGAAGGAGAGAAAGCTTCTTCTCAATGATTCCTCAATGATTAGAGTAGATAAGAAAAGTATAAACAGAACACTTCTCTCAATATTCTTCCAAGCTGCAGAAACAGGCCAAGATTAAGTCTAGATATATAAATACGTCCTGCTGGAAGAAATTCCTTAATCCAAAATACACCTGTTGAAGATAGAAAATGGTGGCTTTATTCTTAGTAAAAATATATTAATGGACCCTTAAGAGCACACAGCAAGCACATGACTTTTTTTTTTTTTAATTACTGGTGATCTAGGGACTTAAGTGAAAGTGAAGTCGCTCAGTTGTGTCTGACTTTTTGCAACCCCGTGGACTGTAACCTACCAGGCTCCTCTGCCCATGGGATTCTCCAGGCAAGAACACTGGAGTGGGTTGCCATTTCCTTCTCCAATGCATTAAAGTGAAAAGTGAAAGTGAAGTCGCTCAGTCGTGTCCGACTCTTCTCGACCCCGTGGACTGCAGCCTACCAGGCTCCTCCATCCATGGGATTTTCCAGGCAAGAGTACTGGAGTGGGGTGCCATCGCCTTCTCCGATCAAATTCTCCTAGGTGAGAGGAATTTGTTAAACATTACTGGCTTTCCATTGAGAGGGCTGCAGAGCCTTAGGAGCAAACAGCCTATGTCCCAGGATAATGAAGG
Source organism: Oryx dammah (assembly GCF_014754425.2). Taxonomy (NCBI): domain Eukaryota; kingdom Metazoa; phylum Chordata; class Mammalia; order Artiodactyla; family Bovidae; genus Oryx; species Oryx dammah. Next base: position 11,954,209 of record NW_024070206.1, read on the forward strand.
GACAGATGGGGAACATAAATACCGTGGGAATACCAGAAGGGGAAGAAAGAAGGAGAAGAAATACTCGAAGTAATGATTCGCGAGGATTTTCCAAAATTAACAACAGAAGAATCTCAGAAACTATCAAGCAGGGATAAATACCCGAATCTACACATCCAGGCATATTACACTCAAATGGCAGAAAATCAAAGAAAAAGAAAATCTGGAAAGGAGTCAGAGAAAAAAATACCTCACCTAAAGAGGGACAAGGATAACAATTATCCTGGACTTCTCATAAGAAACCAAGCAAACAAGAAGAGAATGGAGTGAAATATTTAAGGTGATGGGTTCAAAAAAAAAACAGTCAAAATTATCCTTCAAGAATGAAAGAAAAATAGACTCTCAGAGACTTCCCTAATGGCCCCGTGGTTAAGAATCTGCCTTCCAGTGCAGGGGACGCAGGCTCAATCCCTGATCCGGGAACTAAGATCCCGTATCCCACAACAAAGACTCAACACAGCCAAATAAGTAAATATACATTAAAAATAAATAGGACAGCAATAAATATTGAAACAGAAAAGGCTCTTTCAAACAAACAGAAGTTGAGGGAATTTGTTGCCAGTAGATCTGCCTTGAAAAAATGTTAAAAGTTCTTTAGAGACAAAAAGAATTATGAAGGTCAGAAACTCAGATCTACATAAAGTTAGGAAGAACCTTTAGAAAAGAAATAAAAGTAAAATCGTTTATGTTTCTTATTTTTTACTGATGTGATAGATAATTGTTGGTTCAAAATAAAAATAGGAACTATTACAGCTTATGGATAAGTGACATGAATATCACTGAGTTATAAGGGATGGGAGGGAGTAACACATTATTTAATAAAGAACTTGCACTACCTGTGAATCACTATAGTGTTATTTGAAAGTGGACTTCATTTAGTTGTAAATGTATGTTAACAAATGTTAGGCCAACGATTGAAAAAAATTTTTAATAAGTATAATTTACAAGCTAAGAGAAAAGAGAAAATTGATTCATATAAACACTCAAAACTAGACAAGGCAGGAAAGAAGGTTTTTAAAAGAATTAAAGCCAAATGTAGCAAGCAGAAAACAGTAAAAAGTATGGCAGATGTTAATCCAAATATATCAATAATCACTTTAAATATGAATTGTCTAAATATAGGGCTTACCTGGTGGCTTAGAGAGTAAAACGTCTGCCTGCAAAGTGGGAGACCCGGGTTTGATCCCTGGGTGGGGAAGATCCCCTGGAGAAGGAAATGGCAACCCACTCCAGTATTCTTGCCTGGAAACTCCCAGTTAAAAGACAGGGGCTGACAAAGTGGATTAAAAAAAATCAAGATTCAACTATATGTTGTCTACTATAGGAAATGAACTTTATTATGAAGACAGATAAAAGTAAGGGAATAGAGAGAGGTATGTCTTGTTAATAATAAAACAAAGATGGAGTAGCTATATTAATTTCCGACAAAGCCAACTTCAGAATAAGGAAAATTACTAGAGATAAATATGGGCATTAATGATTGATTGGATCAATTCTCCAAGAAGATATAACAATCCTAAATAGATGGGGTAAAATGGAAACAGTGGCAGATTTTATTTTCTTGGGCTCTAAAATCACTGTTGATGGTGACTGCAGCCATGAAATTAAAACACGCTTGCTCCTTGCAAGAAAAGTTATGACAAGCTTAGATAGTGTATTAAAAAGCAGAGACATCACTTTGCCAACAAAGTTCTGTCTAGCCAAAGCTATTGTTTTTCCAGTAGTCATGTACTGACGTGACAGTTGGACCATAAGGAAAGCTGAGCACCGAAGAATTGGTGCTTTCGAACTGTAGCGCTGGGGAAGACTCTTGAGAGTCCCTTGGACAGCAAGATCCAACCAGTCAAGCCTAAAGGAAATCAGTCCTGAATATTCATTGGAAGAACTGATGCTAAAGCTGAAGCTCCAGTACTTAGGCTAACTGATGCGAAGAGCCGATTCACTGGAGAAGAACATGATGCTGGGAAAGACAGAGCAGGAGGAGAAGGAGGCAACAGATTACGAGATGGAATCACTGATTCAGTGGACATGAGTTTGAGCAAACTCTGGGATATAGTAGAGGACAGGGAAGCCTGGCCTGCTGCAGACCATGAGGTCGCAAGAGTCAGACACAACTTAGGGACTGAACAACAGCAATGTGTATAGATCTGACAACACAGCAGCAAAATACACGAGGTAAAAGGACAGAACAAGGAGAAAGAAATAGACAAAGCCGCTCTTACAGTTGGAGACTTCAGCACCCCTCTGTCAGTAATCAACAGACGCAGCAGGCAGAAAATCAGTAAGGACAGAGTTGAGGTGAACAGCACCATCAATCAATCAACTGGATTTAATTGACATTTATAAAAGACTTCATCCAACAGCAGCAGACTACACATTCTTCTCAAGCTCACATGGAATAGTCACCAGGAGAGACCACATCCCTGGTCATAAATAACACATTTGTAAACTAGAAATAATGCGAAGTATGTCCTCAGACTAACATGGAATTAAACTAAAAATCAATAACAGAGAGATAACTGGAGAATGGCAAAATATTTATTTGGAGATTAAAGAAATATTTCCAAATAACACCTAGGTAAACAAGGAGTCTTAAGAGAGATTTTGATGAATTTTGAAATATTTTGAAGGAAGAAAAATGAAAATACAACTTAGCAATATTTGTGGGATGTAGTGAAAGCAGTGCTCAGAGGGAAATTTCAAACAGTACAGCCACTTGGGAAACAATTTGTCAGTTAAAAAAATAAAATAAAAAACTAAGCATACAGCTACCACGGGATCTAGCAATTGAACTCCTGGGAGTTGTACTCCCACATAAATGAAGTTGTTTCCCCACAAAAACCTGTGCTTGAATGTTTATAGCCGCTGAATTCATGAGAGCTACAAACTAGAAATAACTCAGTTGTACTTCAACGGGTAGAATGATGAAGCTATGGTACATCCACACACCAGGGAACACTACTCAGCAATAAAAAGGAACAAACTCTTGCTATGTGCAACCACCTGGATAAATCTCCAGAGACTTACACTGAGTGAAAACAGCTAGTCTCAAACAGCTTTATACTGTATCATTCTGTTTATATGACATTCTTGAAATGACAAAAATTTCAAGAATTTGAAAGAATTTCAAGAATCTTGGGCTTCCCTGGTGGTGCAGAGGTTAAAGTGTCTGCCCACAATGCGGGAGACCTGGGTTCGATCCCTGGGTCGGGAAGATCCCCTGGAGAAGGACATGGCAACCCCATTCCAGTATTCCTGCCTGGAGAATCCCATGGATGGAGGAGCCTGGTGGGCTATATATAGACCATGGGGTCACAGAGAGTCGGACATGACTGAGCGACTTCATTTGAAATGACAAAATTATGGAAACGGAGAACAGATGAGTAGTTGTTAGGGGCTAACGGGGAGGCGATGATGGGAGGGGAGTGGGTGTGGCCAGAAAAGGCTTTGTGAGGGATGGAAGTGTTCTGTCTCCACTGTTATCAGTGTCAATATCCAGGTTCTGATAATTGTACAAAAATTGTGGAGGATGGTGCTATTGAGGTGAAGAGTACAGGGTTAAGGGTTCTCTGTATTATTTTGTACAAGTGCATATAACTATCTCAAAATAAGAAGTTCAAGAAAAGAAAATGATAGGGGTATAAGTTACATGGATAGATGCAGTGGTCAATACTCATTGATTTGTATCCTTAAGAACTGTGCATTTCACTGGAGGTAAATTTAATCTCAAGTTTAAAGAAATGATGTAGCCTCTTAGTTACCTTTGAATGTGAATGAGAAGTTGCTCAGTCGTGTCTGACTCTTTGCGACCCCATGGACTGTATAGCCTGCCAGGCTCCTCAGTCCATGGGATTTTCCAGGCAAGAATACTGGAGTGGGATGCCACTTCCTTCTCCAGGGGATCTTCCCGACCCACGGATCGAACCTGGGTCTCCCACATTGTAGGCAGATGCTTTACCGTCTGAGCTACCAGGGAAACCAGCTACATTTACTACTTTTCAATAATCTGCCTGCCAATGCAAGGGACATGGATCTTTCCAGACCATGCCATGCAGTGACTAGGTCTGTGTGCCACAACTATTGAGACTGTGCTCTAGAGCCCGCAAGCCACAGCTACTGAGCCTGCGCGCTGCAGCTTCTGAAGTCCACACGTCCGAGAGCCCATGCTCTGCAACAAGAGAAGTAACCACAGTGAGAAGTTCCCCCAGTGAGAAGTCCTCACACTGCACTAGACAGTAGCCCCCACTGCCACAACTAGAGAAAGCCCGAGAGCAGCAGCAAAGACCCAGAACAGACAATAAAGAATAAGAAGTTTTAAAAAAAATTCTTTAAAAAGGAACAGGGCAAAAGAGTACTCACAATGAAGAATTTGAGGTGCAACTTACTAAGCACCATAATTTCTGATAAACACTTCTGCATGTTCCTTAGACTTATCTTCTGTCAACCTAACTTGAACAAAGTTCAATTGACATTGTGTTGAATTGTTTCTACTTTCTAATCATGAGAAATCTGTATGCAGGTCAGGAAGCAACAGTTAAAACTGGACATGGAACAACAGACTGGTTCCAAATAGGAAAAGGAGTATGTCAAGGCTATATATTGTCACCCTGCTTATTTAACTTATATGCAGAGTACATCACGAGAAACGCTGGACTGGAAGAAGCATAAGCTGGAATCAAGATTGCCGGGAGAAATATCAGTCACCTCAGATATGCAGATGACACCACCCTTATGGCAGAAAGTGAAGAGAAACTAAAAAGCCTCTTGATGAAAGTGAAAGAGGAGAGTGAAAAAGTTGGCTTAAAGTTCAACATTTAGAAAACGAAGATCATGGCATCCGGTCCCATCACTTCATGGCAAATAGATGGGGAAACAGTGGAAACAATGTCAGACTTTATTTTTGGGGGCTCCAAAATCACTGCAGATGGTGACTGCAGCCATGAAATTAAAAGACCCTCACTCCTTGGAAGAAAAGTTATGACCAACCTAGACAGCATATTCAAAAGCAGAGACATTACTTTGCCGACTAAGGTCCGTCTAGTCAAGGCTATGGTTTTTCCAGTGATCACGTATGGATGTGAGAGTTGGACTGTGAAGAAGGCTGAGCGCCAAAGAACTGATGCTTTTGAACCGTGGTGTTGGAGAAGACTCTTGAGAGTCCCTTGGACTGCAAGGAGATCCAACCAGTCCATTCTGAAGGAGATCAGCCCTGGGATTTCTTTGGAAGGAATGATGCTAAAGCTGAAACTCCAGTACTTTGGCCACCTCGTGAGAAGAGTTGACTCATTGGAAAAGACTTTGATGCTGGGAGGGATTGGGGGCAGGAGGAGAAGTGGACGATAGAGAATGAGATGGCTGGATGGCATCGCGGACTCGATGGACGTGAGTCTGAGTGAACTCCAGGAGTTGGTGATGGACAGGGAGGCCGGGTGTGCTGCAATTCATGGGGTCGCAAAGAGTCGGACACGACTGAGCAACTGAACTGAACTGAACTGAATCATGCATATACTCTTGGCACCAGTTTGAGTAACACTGTTGGGAATATATCCAGGAAGAGTCCTCAATATCTTGAGTAACCATCCCTTTATGCCACTTGTATTAGTAGATGTATTTTTGCAACAGTTACAATGGTTATTAGGAGGTGGAATCTTTCATAAATCATTTAATATCAGGAAACAAGCTGCATTCTATGATACATAGTTGTATTCAATGCACCACAGAGGTTTCATTTGTGATTAAGGGTGACATTTATAAATTATGAAATCCTAAAACTATTTTTAATAAGCAAGATTAGAAAGCTAAAGATGTTGGCTGAAAAAAGAAAAGTCAACAGTGAACAGCGTTAGTCTATCTTTGACTCTTTGTGACCCCATAAAAAACGTGATTTATTGTGTTGTTTTGTTTTCATAAGTGTCCATTCCTTAGTCAGTGGAGGGCTTCCCTGGTGGCTTACATGGTAAAGAACCTGCCTGCAGTAGAGCAGACCCAGGTTCAGTCCCTTGGTTGGGAAGATCCCCTGGAGAAGGGAATGTCTATCCACTCCAATATTCTTGCCTGGAGAATCCCATGGACAGAGAAGCCTGGCAGGCAATACAGTCCATGGGGTTGCCGACACGACTGAGTGACTAACACTTTAGTCAATGAAAGCTTCTTTTTATTATTTAACTAGTAATTCGAATTTCAGTATTTCTTGAAGCTTAATACTTTACAGATTCTTTGGTTAAAAGTTGATGTTGTGGAATCCAGAGTCGCAAAACACACCTCGGAAGACACTCGAGACAGTGGAGTACAGTTTATTATGCCAGTGGGGGCAAGGGAAATCAGTTCCCAACAAGGACCCTGATGTTTCTGAGAGGCCCAGTTTTATACCCCCCACTCCGTGACTGGTTACATGGTAGCAACCTCTTTGTTGTATATGTTTGAGTTTTACAACAAGTAGGTGCTAGGAGAACAAACAATTAAGGTTAAAGGTGGGGAACAATGATTATATGTCAAGGGGTGATATCTCCATGGTTAATCTAACAGTGGCAGCGTGACCTCAAGTACAATCTCCGTTGTCATCCATTGGGAGGGAATTCTCCAGGAGACCTGGTTTTCATCAGCAACGGCTTCCTCACTCTGGGGAAGGGTTTAGGCCCAGCTCACATCGTCTTTAAGATGGATAACAGGCTTCAAGATGGAGTCTCCCCTGCTTTCCTCACACTGGCCCCAACAATGAGACCTCCATGTAATTATAGTAAAATTTGCATGTGCTTACATGCTCAGTCGTGTCAGACTCTTTGCTACCCCATCGACTGTAGCCTGCCAGGCTCCTCTGTTCACGGGGATTCTCCAGGCAAGAATACTGGAGTGGGTTGAAAAACAATTTTTATAATCCTGCAGAGAGAATATCCTTTAATCTCAACATTAGTATATTTCCCAGAAGTAACTGGGAATATTAAAATCATAGAATATTAAAACTAGAAGGTCCAGAGAGAAAGTTTTATTCAACAATCTCAATATATACAGAAAACCAAGACTTGGAGAGATGAAGTCACTTGCCCACAGCCACAAACTGTCCGTTTATGTATGCTCAGTAAATGTTTGTTTAGCGCCCTCTGCTGGAAAGCCTTGTTAAAGTGGGGACACTGCAGAGAAATAAGTGAAGTCGCTCAGTCGAGTCCCACTTTTTGCGACCCTATGGACTGTAGCCTGCCAGGTTCCTCCGTCCATGAGATTTTCCAGGCAAGAATACTGGAGTGGGTTGCCATTTTCTTCTCCAGGGGATCTTCCTAACCCAGGGATCGAACTCAGGTCTTCTACATTGCAGGCAGACTCTTTACCCTCTGAGCCAGGAATGAGGGACAAAAAAACCTCCTGGCTTTAGTAGTTTATATTCTAGTGGCAAGAGAGAGACAAATAAACAGGTAAAGTATATAAACCATCAGACAGACGTATGTGCTAAGAAGGAAAATAAAGCAGCAAAGGAAAGTGTTACAGAGGGAGCTGTAAATATAATGAAAGGTGGTCTGAGAAGGCCTGAAGGATCAAATGACACTTGAGCAGATATAAAGGAGGGGAGAGGGTAGGGTCACGTGGGTGGAGGATGAGGAACTTTCTTGGCAGAGGCACCAGCCAGTGCAGCACTCTGGGGAGACTCACGCTGGGCCCGTCCAGGAAGAGTATGGTAGCCACAGTGCCTGGAGAGGTACCACTGAGCTGAGGGACCACGAAGAGCCTCGCAGGCCTTAATGAGGATTCAGCCTTTGCTCTGTAAGAAATGGGGAGCTATTGGAGGGTTCTGAGCAGCGGAGTGAACGAATCACTTTGGTTCATGTGGCAAATAGGCAGTTCAGTTCAGTCGCTCAGTGTGTCCCAACTCTTTGCGACCCCACGGACGGCAGCACGCCAGGCCTCCCTGTCCATCACCAACTCCGGGAGTTCATGTGGAGAACAGACAGTAGCAGGGCAAGAATTAACGCAGAATCCAGTCAGGAAGCTTTGCGTTAATCCAAGAGAGACTTCTGGAACCGGGGTGGTAGCTTGTGAGAAGGGGTCAAATTTTTGAAGGTAGAACCAAGAGAGTAAACTGCAGAGGTAGGACTAGAACCATGTTTCTGAAGCTTAAGTTTTCTTCCTTTAAAAAAAAAAAGTATTTATTTTTGGCTGTGCTGTGGTTCTCTTATTGCAGCTACCGGCCTCTAGGGCATGTAGCCTTCAGTAGCTGCAGTGCATGGGCTCAGTTACCCCGTGGCATGTAGGAGCTTTCTGGACCAGGGATCGAACCTGTCTCCTGCATTGGCAGGCGGATTCTTATCCACTGGACCACCAGGGAAGCCCCAGAGTGCCTTAAGTTTTCTTACTGATGCACCCTGTTACTGGATTTTTTTTTTTTACGTTGGAGAGTATCCCTAAGAAATAATTTGATTTCTGAGTCACAGTTAGGATTACAGTTGTAATTTTTAGTATGCAGTTGAGGCATAGCTGACAATCACTCTACCAAGAAAACTTTTGTCATTAGAATTGCCCACTTTGTCATGTTGACCCATTAGGACAAAGGGAACTTTAATTACTTGAGCTTTGGGAGTTGGTGCATTGATCTTAGATTTAAAATATTAGTTTGACATTGCACTACAGTTGTAAAAAAGGCAGGCAAGTGGGCTCATCATTAAGTTAAACATGCATTTGAAATGAACATCTGTCCACGTTCACTCATGGAGTAGATGACCTACCTAAGATTCTGTGAAAACATGGTTCATTAAAAGTGACATTTTCCAGATATCAAGCTTTATACACTATGCAGAAGTTGCATAGATGCCCAACACATTGCTTCATGTGTAATCATGATATTTACATCCAGCATAACTCAAGAAATTTCATCTAATGCATTAAACTCAAACACTCAGACTAGGCTCAGTGAGCAGTGCTAGAAGCATGGATACCGGAACCTGAATTTCACAAGGATTGCTAACAACCCTTCCTTCCCAGCCCACAAGTTCTTATCTGTGTTTTCATGAAATGTAAATATCTAATCAGTGTTTGTTTCACAAGTATTCTAAAGTTTATTAGGAAAAAAATGTTGACACATAAGATTAGAAAGAATGTTATAATGGAATGCTATTTTATCAGATTGAACAATTATTAACACTTTGCCGTGTATACTCTATGTATGGATGTATCCAGTTATATTGATTGGCCATTTATAAACATATTGTTTTATCCTAAAATATCTCAGACATACCTACAGAAAATAGGGATATTCTCCTACATAACCACAAGACTATTATACCTAAGAAAACAGATACTAGTTCTTTCACAGCATCCAATATACAACCTAAGTTTCCATACTGTCCCTGTATCTTTTTCTTCAAAAGGAAGCAAGGTTCATGGTTTATGTTGACTATAATCGTAGGCTCTTTTAATCTAGAACTGGATCCCTTTATTTTTTTCTATTATTGACTTGTTTTTAAGAGACCAGGTTACTTATATCTGGATTTGTCTGATTATTTCTTCATGATGACTTTTAACTTGTTTCTCTATCCCTTGTGCTTCCTACAAAAATGATAGGACCAAAGTCTTCATCAGATTCGAGTTGAATCTTTTTGACATCATTTCACAGGCAGTGCTGTCTATTTCATATCGTGTCACATTAGGAGGCAGATAATGTCAGGATGTCCCATTATTGGTGATGCAAAGTTTGAGTAGTATTTTCATTCCCTCATTGTAGATAAATTATGCAAAAATGTAATATATTTAAACTACTATAATCGTTTATTTTTCATGATTTCTGCAGGTCCTGAATTCAGAGCACAGTAGGGGCAGCTTGTCGCTATTCCTGGATGTCTGGGACTTCAGCAAGAACACTTTAAGGCTGGGGGCTGGAATAATTTGCTCACATGACTGGTAGTCAGTGGCAGTTAATGTGACCTCTCCATGTGGCCTGGGCTTTCTTGCAATATGGTGACAGGGTTCCAAAGACAAGCATCCCAAGGAAGAGACCAGATGGAATTCATATTCTCTTTAATAGCTAGCTTGGAAATCAGGCAGTGGCATTCCTCTCAATTTCAATGGCTGAAGCAGTTACAAATATATCTCCAGATTCAAAGAGAAGGAACAAAGCTCCTGCCTCCTGCTGGAAGAGTGTTGACATCACACTGAAAGGGTGGAGGATGGAATTCTCCCATCATCCATCCATTCTGGAAAATACAACCTGCCACAAGGAGTGACAGTCAGATCTCTTCATTTAAAGTTACATTTCCCCTTTGTAACTAGAAAGTAGGATAGACATAAGATCCACATCCAGACATTCAAACTGGATGAGGCCAATTTGAGGGGACACCCATACAGTTAAGAAATGTAAAAGGGGATAGAGTATTCTCAGGAGAGGTGAAAGGGGACAGGGGTCCTTAGGAGAGGTAAAACAAGACCGAGGTGGTGATCTAGCATGACCACTTTTAGCTAGCCCGTGTTACCTGGGAAAAATGTTTCAGTTTACAAATAACCTACTTTTCCAGCACACAGAACCTATAAAGGAACAGATTAAAAGATTTCATCACATAAAAATTTGTAAATGACAAAATTTACAAACAGCTCATGACCCTTAATAGCATCAAAACAAACAACCCAATCAACAAATGGGCAGAAGACCTAAATAGACATTTTTCCAGAGAAGACATACAGATAGCCAAGAGGCACATGAAAAGATGTTCAACATCGCTAATTATTAGCAAAATGCAAATCAAAACAACATTATCACCTTACACCAGCCAGAACGGCCATTATCAAAAATCCACAAACAATAAATACTGCAGAAGGTGTGGAGAGAAGGGAACCCACTTACAGTGTTGGTGGGAATGTAAATTGGTACAACCACTATGGAGAACAGTATGTATGTGCGTGCTAAGTTGCTTCAGTCGTGTCCAACTCTTTGCAACCCCATGTACTGTAGCCGGCCAGGCTCCTCTGTCCATGGGATTCTCCAGGCAAGAATATTGGAGTGGGTTGCAACTCCCTCCTCCAGGGGATCTTCCTGATCCAGGGACTGAACCTGCGTCTGTAAAGTCTCCTGCATTGGCAGGCGGGTTCTTTGCCACTAGTGCCCCCTGGGAAGCCTGGAGAACAGTATGGAGGCTCCTTAAAAAAACTTAAAATAGAGCTACCATATGATGCTGCAACCCCACTCCTGGACACATATCCAGAGAAAAACCTGATCTGAAAGGATTCATGCACCCCAATGTTCATTATTGCACTGTTTACAATAGTGAAGACATGCAAGCAACCTAAAGGTCCATGGATGGATGAATGGTAAAGAAGACATGCTACAAATGCACGATGGAATATTACTCAGCCATTAAAAAAGAATGAAATAATGTCACTTTCAGCAGCTGAATGGCCCTAGAGATTGTCACACTGAGTGAAGTTAGAGAAGGAGAAATATATGACATCCTTTATATGTAGAATCTAAAAGGGAATGATATAAATGAACTTACTTACAAAACAGAAAGAGACTCACAAACTTAGAGAATAAACTTATTGTTGCCGGGGGGGGGGGGGAGATAGTTAGGGAGTTTTGGATGGACATGTACACACTGCTGTATTTAAAATGGATAACCAATAAGGACCTACTGTATAGCACATGGGACTCTGCTCAATGTTATGTGGCAGCCTGGATGGGAGGGGAGTTTGGGGGAGAATGGATACCTGTATATGTATTGCTGAGTCCCTTTGCTGTTCATGTGAAACAATCACAACACTGTTCGGTAACTGATTATGTATGTATTAGTTGCTCAGTCATATCCGACTCTTTGCAACCCCATGGACTGTAGCCTGCCAGGATCCTCTGTCCATGGGATTCTCCGGGCAAAAATACAGGAGTGAGTAGCCATTCCCTTCTCCAGAGGATCTTCCCGACCCAGGGATCAAACCTGGGTCTCCCACATTGCAGATGGATTCTTTACCAACGGAGCCAACAAGGAAGCCTGTTAATTGGCTATATCCCAAAACAAAATAAAATGTTTTTTAAAAATGAGTATCTCAACAAAGAAGACAGACTGAGGTCCTCGGTCACTATGGTGAGCCCTTCTTCTACCTAGGCTGGTAGGACTAGAGGGTGGTAAACCAGGCGGCAGTCTCTGCGGAATTCAGCTGGAGACAGTCAGCTGAAATTTGTTCCCCTCCAGGCTTGAGACCTGCAGCATAAAGCTGTAAAGTTCCTGAGAGGGCCATGCTACAGGGGCACTGGACAGCACGGGTGCTTCTGGGCTGTGAGCTACTGATGCTACTGCAGAAGACGGGGGGCAAAGAAAGGGCAAGAAACGGGCCTGAGGGCAGAGGCCAGGACCACAAAGTCCTTTCAAAATTGGATTTTAAGAAAATGTTATTTTTAAAAGTAAGTAAGTAGAACAAGCCTGTCATTTTGCTTGAAAATGAAGTTCTAATCACTCAGTCATGTCCAACTCTTTGCAAACTCATGGACCGCAGCACGCCAGGCTTCCCTGTCCATCAGTGACTCCCAAACTTTATCTCATGTCCATCGAGTCGGTGATACCATCCAACCATCTCATCTTTTGTCATCCCCTTCTCCTCCTGCCTTCAATCTTTCCCAGCATCAGGGTCTTTTCCAATGAGTCAGTTCTTCGCATCAGGTGGCCAAAGTATTAGAGCTTCAGCTTCAGTATCAGTCCTTCCAATGAATATTCAGGACTGATTTCCTTTAGGATGGACTGGTTGGATCTCCTTGCAGTCCAAGGGACTCTCAAGAGTCTTCTCCAACACCACAGTTCAAAAACATCAATTCTTTGGTGCTCAGCTTTCTTTATAGTCCAACTCCCACATCCATACATGACTACTGGAAAAACCATAGCTTTGACTAGGTAAGTTTTATGACCAACCTAGACAGCATATTAAAAAGCAGAGACATTACTTTGCCAACAAAGGTCCATCTAGTCAAAATTAAACATACCTGCATTTAAATTAGGGAGAAAGAAAGAATAACAATAAATAAGCAGTGCCCATAAAGTATTCTGGGGTCATCATAGTGAATGTTAACCAGGCCACTTTTTTCTCGGCTGCAAGGATCAGCCTGCCAAGCAGATGGCACAGACAAACTGTGAGGATTAACTGGCCACCGGGCACCCATATTAAACATCATTTCTGGGTGTGTCTATGAGTGTGTTTCGAGATGAGATGAGCACTGGATCAGTGGACTCAATGAAACAGACTGCCCTCCCCATGCAGGTGGGCGTCTTCCCATCCATCCAGGAAGAACCTGAGTAGAACAAAAGGTGGAAGAAGGAGGGAAGAATGTGTTCCTTTATTTTCCTGCCTCACTGCTGAGCTGCAGCTTCTCATCTCACCTGTTCTGGCCTGGCTTCCCTGGTTCTCAGGCTGTCACACTCAGACTGAATCACATCACCGGCTCTCCTGGGCCTCCAACTAGCAGACAGCAGATCTGGGGGCCCCCAGCCTCCATGATCACATGAGCCAATTCCTCATGATAAATCTCCACTAGAGATAGATGGATAGAGAGAGAGATAGATACAGACACAGATATAGATCGCTCAGTTGGTAAAGAATCTGCCTACAATGCAGGAGACCCCGGTTCGATTCTGGGGTTGGGAAGATCTGCTGGAGAAGGGATAGGCTACCCACTCTAGTATTCTTGGGCTTCCCTTGTGGCTCATGTAGTAAAGAATCCAGCTGCAATGTGGGAGACCTGGGTTCGATCTCTGGGTTGAGAAGATCCCCTGCAGAAGGGAAAGGCTGCCCACTCCAGTGTTCTGGCCTGGAGAATTCCATGGACTGTATAGTCCATGGGATCAGAAAGAGTTGGACATGACTAAGTCATTTTCAATTCCCTTCACATAGACAGATAGATAGCCTGTTGATTCGGTTTCTCTAGAGAACACTAAGACACAGATTACACTAACAGTCTCCCCAAGTGTGGAAGTAAAACTCCATTAAATTCTTACAATCCAACCACCCATTTTCCGTGACCACTATCAATCTGCTTGCACATCGTATCATCTTTTTCATCTCAATATACTTTTATTGCAATTTCATTATAGGTCGATGTTTACAGACTGATTTACACTGAACGCATTTCAGGTAAGCTGTCCCTTAATCACATATGGGAAAGCAGAAAACCACATGGAAGAAAGTGAACAAGTGAAAGTCGCTCAGTCGTGTCCAACTCTGTGTGACCCCATCAACGACACAGTCCATGGAGTTCTCCAGACCAGGATACTGGAGTGGGCAGCCTTTCCCTTCTCCGGGGGATCTTCCCGACCCAGGGATCAATGTGCTGCTCTCATATCCAACTTCTGACTATAGCCTGAAATATCATCAATCTATAGGATGGAATATAGACACTAATGACCTTTAATTCCAAAGAGCCTGGCTTTCCTTCTTGATCTTCTCTTCTTGAACTTTGGCTTTTATCTGCATCCCTCTTACTGGGACTGGCGGCACTGTCACTGAACACGAAAACTAAATAGGAACATTTCTTAGTTCCACTGTATGCCTACAACAGAGGCTCACATGGTAGGTGATTAAGGACTTACTGTAAGGTAGCGGATTTTTAAATATACATGCTTTATTTTTAGAAGAAACAAAAAAAAGAATGAAGAAGCTAAAAAAATTATGTATTAAAAAATTACATGTAAGGAAACTATAGGAACAGCCTCTAAACCCTGTCAGCTGGTTCAAAAGCTCACAAGGACGTTATGTTATAACATATCGGGTAAGCCCTTTCCCTCGGACCTCTGATAGCCTCCGGCAGTGTCGTAAAATATTCAGTATCACATGAAACCTCTTGTCGACTTTCAAAGCTGTGAACTCCTTTATGTCAGCTTCCACTACAAAATAATGACCTGAAAGTAAAGATGTTAGTGCTAATTTTTATTAGGACAACTTTCAAGATGAGTCTTTAATATATTACATTATGACCATGAATGGCATTAATGATTTTGACTATCATCAATGAACCAAAGTGAGAACGGGTATTCTTGCTAAAAGAATTATTCTTTCAACTGAAGTTGCATAATGTTTACTGTAGCATTTCAGCAGTGCAGCCTTGCTTATTTTATCACTGGCTATCTGCTGGTATCTTTTGAACAATTCACTTTTCAAGAAGCAATATGGTAGTGGTTAAGAGAATGTAACCCAGAAACCCATGGCAGCTTTATCACTCAACTGACTGACCTGGGGCAAGGAACTGAAGTCCTCCTCATCTGTAAAATAGGAGTAATAATAATACACAACTCATAAGGATGCTGTGAGGACTGAAGTCCTCAGTACACTCTCTGCCACATAGTAAGTGTTACCAAAGCATCACCAGCTGTTATTACTATTCTAATTCTGAAAACACTGGGTATCATTCCGTAAGAGACTCCAACGCAGTATTTCTGAGACTCGGCACTACTACTGTTTTAGACTAGATAATTCTAGATAATTATCTAGACTAGATAGACTAGATATTCTAGACTAGATAATTCTTTCTTGTCGGAGCTGCCCTGTGCACTATAGGGTGCCCTATGGTGGTCTCTACTCTACTCGGGACCCTTGCTCTCTACTCACCAGGTGCCAGGAGCACCCCCAACCCCAGGCGTAACAATCAAAACTGTCTCCAGAGACGGCAGAATATTCTCTGGTGGGAAAACTGCCCCTGGTTGAGAACTACCTCTTTAGAGTTAGAATTTTCTGGAATTACTTTTGTTTCTCATGATTTAGTTACACTCCAAACAGCTGACATGTACACACATACACACACACACGTATATATATATATACTCATTTTACCTTTGGTTTCCTTCGTTTCTTCGTCAATAAATCTGTGATAGAGATTTCTGGCCACAGAACTCATAGACTTTTTTGGCTGATGTAGGATCTTATATTTACTAACAACTGCCTTGTTGATTTCTTTAATAACATCATTAATGTGACAATAGGTTAAGCGGGATTTCATGTACCTGTAAAAAAAGAAAATGATTAATTTTTTAAAAGAATCATCATACAAAATTGTTTTCTTTGAAGAAAAATATTTACATATGGTGACTTTATACAGTCAACTACTTTATACAAGCTACTAGCACTCTTTGGAAAAATATTTTATACCAACTTCCAAATAAACTAGATGTGTCTCAACCACTGAAAAATTAAGTAGAGGCTACAATGATTTAGTGCTTATCTCCCCTACTTATATCTGGATGCAGAAATCTCTATCCCTACTCCTTACAGAATTACTGTAACAATTTAACAATTTAAATTAACAATTGAATCTCAAATTCTGATTCCAATGGATTAATTCCAATATAACAGTTTATTTAAATATTTTAAAATGTTTGTAAGCAAGGGGAAGAAATATTTTAGTATTAATAAATTATATAACTCATACCACTTCAGTTTTCTGCAGAAACAGATCTGCTCAGAGAAATAAAGGGGGGAAAAAAAAGGAGGAGGAAGGGGAAATGACAAAGAAGACAACAGAGATGAAGAGCCGATGAAGAACTGGTGGTGGAGGGGCTGCAAAGGGATCAGAGGGCCCAGAAGTTAAGCTGCACAGCTGCCTGGCAGAGGAGAAGGATGGACAGCCTCACTTGTTTCATGCTCAAATGGCCTTAAGTACTGTCTGAAAGTGAATGTGAAAGTCACTCAGTCACTTTGTGACCCCATGGACTATAGACCACCAGGATACTCTGTCCATGGAATTCTCCAGGCAAGAATACTGGAGTGGATAGCCATTCCGTTCTCCGGGGCATCTTTCCAACCCAGGGATTGAACCCAGGTCTCCTGCATTGCAGGTGGATTTTTTTTTTTTTTTACCATCTGAGCCACCAGGGAAGCCTGCAAGAATACTGGGATCCTGTTTCAAGGGATCTTCCCGTTCCAGGGGTTGAACTTGCATCTGCTGTGTCTCCTGCATTGACAGGTGGATTAAGCGTTGTCTCTCTAAAGCCCATTCTTCCAATTCAGTCTCCCTTTTGCCTGTCCTCCCAGTCACCAGAGTCTGACTCTTATAACCCCACGGACTGCAGCATGCCAGGGTCCCCTGGCTTTCATTATCTCTTGGAGTTTGTTCAAACTCTTGTCCATTGAGTCAGTGATGCCAATCACAGTCTTAGAATATAAGAATAGGAGACCTTTGATTTTGAGTGGTCTGTATACACCCAAAACAAAATTTTCATGATCTGCTTCCCTTTTCCCTTCAACAAATTGTGGATTCATTATATTAAACTCTGACCTTCCCCTCTGTTAAAAGGGGCAGTTTTCTAATAGAAAGTTTCTTAATATAAAATAATGTATAAATGTTTAAAGAAAAATATTCATATTGACCAAAATCATTTATTTTCATTATTCTCTTTTCTAAATTCATTTTCTCCACTCATTTTTTTAACCACAATTTCCACAAACAGTTGATGCCACAGCTCAACACAAAGACATTCCTTTAAACTAGCAGTCCCCAATCTTTTTGGCACCAGGGACCAGTTTCATGGAAGACAATTTTTTCACAGACCAGGTCGGGCAGGGTAGGGGAGGATGATTTTGGGATGATTCAAGTGTGATACATTCATTGTGCACTTTATTATTATTACATCAGCTCTACCTCAGATCATCAGGCATTAGATCCTGGAGACTGGGACCCCTGCTTTAAACCACGTGAACTATCCTCTAATTTCCTCAAAACAAGTGCCAGTGTTTTCCACTTTAAATTGCACCTCAGTATCAACTTTTTAAAGATAAATGAACCAAAGCCCCATGCTTGGAACACATTCTTTTTATCCTAACCTTTTAACTTCTCTCATTCGTTAAATAATCTCTTAGTTTAAAAACGAATACTCCACCATGACTATTTCAATATCCTCCCTACAAGGAAGCATTTTCTTTTATCTATGTATTTACTTGGCTACACCAGGTCTTAGTTGCAGCAGGCGGGCCTTCATTGTGTCACGTGGGATCTTTTGCTGTGGTACGCAGACTTTGTAGCTGTGGCACGTCGGTTCAGTAGTTGTGGCACATGGGCTTAGCTGCTCTGAGGTATCTCAGATCGTAGCTCCCCTATCAGGGATTGAACCCCCCTCCCCTGCACTGCAAGGTGGATTCTTAACCACTGAACCACCAGGGAAGTCCCCAAGAAAGCATTTTCTAAAGACCTTTCTACTGCACTGTTCCTCACAGCCATTTGTTCTTGGCAACAACAACAATTTAGAAAACCAAATAGCATCAAACAATTTTAATCACACAAAGCTGTCAACAAAGGAAATGACTGAGCGGCCAAAACAAAAAAACTAAAATGTCAGCCTCATTCCGAGTCTCAGATTTGTGAAACTGCCATATATTTTTCAAGGGGCAACTATGTATATGAACAGATGCTCAACATCATATGTTATCAGGAAACTGAAAATTAAAACAATGAGGTACATTATACTGACTAGAACAGCTAAAATAGAAAACAACGGACAAAACTAAATGCAGGCAAGGCTATGGAGCAACAGAACTCTTGTTCTGCTGGGAATGCAAAATGGTACAGCTACTTAGGGAAGACAGCATCACAGTTTCTCACAAAGCTAAACAGTTTTACCATATGATCCAGCCATCACACTCCTAGGTTTTACCCAAGTGAGCTGAAAACATGTCCATACAAAAACCTGCAGGTGAATGTTTACAGCAGCTTTAGTCATAACTGCCCCAAACTGGATGTAACCAAAATGCTGTTCCACAGATAAATGGATAAACAAACTACTACATCTACACAATGGAATATTCAGTTCAGTCGCTCAGTCGTGTCCGACTCTGCGACACCATGAATTGCAGCACGCCAGGCTTCCCTGTCCATCACCAACTCCCAGAGTTCACTCACATTCACGTCCATCGAGTCGGTGATGCCATCCAGCCATCTCATCCTCTGTCATCCCCTTCTCCTCCTGCCCCCAACCCCTCCCAGCATCAGAGTCAGCGATAAAAAGAAATGAGCTATCAAGTCACAAAAAGACACTAGAGAAATCTTAAATGTGTATTACTAAGTGAAAGAAGCCAGTCCAAAAAGGCAACAGTGTATAATTTCAACTGTATGACATTCTGGAAAAGGGAAAACTATAGAGACAATAAAAAGATGAGTGGCTGCCAGTTTCTCAGGGGAGAGATGAAATGGAGGAGCACAGGGTATTTTTAGGGCAGTGAAACTATTCTGTATGATATAACGGTGGGGACGTGACATCCCACATCTGACAAAATCCACAGACTACACAACACAAAGAATGAACCTTACTGCAAACTACAGACTTTAGTTAATATCTAGTTAACAGAAGCTAGACTGGTTTAGCAATAGTAACATTTACCGCACTAATGCAAGATGTCAGTAATAAGGGAAACTGTTTTCAGTTATGAGAACACTGTTGTCTGCTCAATTTTTCTGTAAACCTAAAAAAAAAAAATCTAGATGGACAACTCTCAGGCAAGTAAAATAACCATGTTCTCTGCCCCAGGGAGTCTCCTCCTAGGACTCCATCTCAAGGAAATAATAATAATAAAGGAATTACAAAATAGACCTGTGTAAAAGAAATTTCACTGTACCATTCTTCATAACAACACAGTCAACCCAAATATTTGATAAAGTCATGCTTAAATAGCTTATAGAGTAGCCACACCATAAAATATTATACAACTATTAACATCCAAGTTTTCGATGAGTTAATAATGGAAAAATGCTCAATAAAAAAAGTAAATTATATTCATAGAATAACTACACTGTTGTAATAACAATCAGAAACAACTTGTTATGTAAATTAAAATACAGAAGGAAATACTCTATCTTGTCTGAGTGGTGGAATTACGGATGAGTTATCAGTCTCACAACATGCATTATTTGTATAAGAAAATAAAAAGAAATGCAACAATATAAAGCCAAGATGTGAAGTTAAGCCCTGGAATTATAATAGGGATTTCCATAATTGATTCCCCATTAATGTCTTCTATGAAGAGCAATGGAGTCCTTATTGGGGGGAAGCATCTTGTCCCATTCACCCCTGTATTCTTCTCCTCAGTGACCCAGAGCCCAGAATAGAGCAGACTCAAACAAGTGTGTGGCACAAGTTAATGGACCAACGGAAATCAAACAGAGCTCTCTCCGTACTAATTTCCAAATCTATACAACATACTCCCTTTCCTTAAAACTGTAGCAAAACTGAGGCCATTTCTAAAATGTAACTGGATAAAAAATCTGTATCATAAAATGACCCTGAGAGGACTCTGGAACAAACTGATCCATCTCTAGATCTATGACTAGGTTTTACAACTAAATAAAAAACAAAATTTTAAGCATCTTCCACAAAAGATTCCTGCAGCATAATGTAAAACTATTTTAGAAAAGATCAGTACTGGAATACAGCATGTTACAAATAATATATTCAAGGTTTATGACAATCATGTATGCTGATTACTAAAGAGCTGAATGTTAAAATTTATCTCAAATACTTACGCAGGAATGCCATTAAACTCATCAGAAGTTATAAATGGCATTTCTTTAATACTTCTTTGTTCTTTGGGAGGCTTCTTTGTGGGTGCAGGTTCCTCAACTTTGACTGGTTCTTCAGGGTCAAGATCTGATCTGTTAACACTACAGAATAGAGACACACAATTGTCAGAATTCTGCGGCACAGGAGGAGGCTTCGCAACTGAAAATGACCAGTATTAAGCACGATCTTATAATTTTTCCATCTTGTTATAATTTTATAGGCAACATTTTCGTTTTCTATCCCTACTGCTAATGCTTTGAAGATTTGAATAGTGAAGGGATTTCCCCAGTGGTCCAGTGGTTAAGACTCCAAAGGCTTCAAATGAAGGGGGCACAAGTTCAATCCTGCTCAGGGAGCTGGGATCCCACATGCGCCATGGCGCAGACAAAAAAAAGGGTTTGTTTTTTTTTTGAATAGTGGAGAGAACACTGAAAATTAAGTTTCCAAATCTTCAGTAACATAATTACGTCATTTATGCACGCAAAACATGGTGCAAATAATACACATGCCTAACATCTTCATCTGTTATCTCACTGGCTCCTCGAAGTCAGTATGTGTGAAGCTGAATTTAACCTCTAAACTTCTCTTTCTGATTTCCCTATTTCTGGATGTGGAAATATCAATCATCTTATACTTCTAATTCACCCTACTGGTTGCTACTATCAGTCCTACCTGCTGCAGACTCATTTCAGCTGCCAGAAATGAACATGGGACCCTAGGGCCAGTTCTGCTGGCCTAGGGATACAGCTCCCTAGCCTGATACAGCTCCTTCTGCACTGGCAAACAGAGTCCAGGAACAGGCTATAGCTTCTAGGCTGTTTCACTGCCAGGGAAGGAAGAAACCCCCGTGCCAGCAGCAAGTCAGGTTGGCTTGACTTCTCCAAACAGAAAAGGGGATACAGGAAAGAAATGATCCAACCCAGGAGTATACAAAGGGAATTCCACAGACAGGGAGGTGAGATCCCAAGATGACAGCTGAGTACTAGACACAGACAGCAACCAGGCCTGACGGAGGCAGTGTGGCGAGGAGACGACCATGTGACAGGCTGTGAAGGTGAAGATGCCCAGTGCCTGGAGCATCATCCTTACATGAAACCTAACCTGAGACTCCACGCTGAGCCTAGTTGATTCTTACCTGTACTTGCCTGTTCTCAGGCCCTGCTGTGCGCATCAGCTAAAAATAACCTTTTCTGCCTATACAAAGGTTCTGTTGTGACCTGGCCCTGAAAGCTGAACCTAGGCCACAGTGAGTTTAGAAGAAAATCCCCCCTACTCCTTGGGCCACATTCTTGCTGGGTGTCCAGTGTCCAACCCAACAGACCTGGCAGATACCCTAAGAGGTCTTTTGTTCCTCCATTCATTCATGACCCTGCCCACTAATTTTCTCTTCCTTTTTTTTTTTTGCGGGGGTTGGGCGGGGTGGTGGTGCACCATACTGCTCAGCTTGTGGGGTCTTAGTTCCCTGACCAGGGATTGAATCTGGTCCATGGCAGTGAAAGCACCAAGTCCTAACCACTGGACTGCCAAGGAACTCCCTAATTTTCTCTTCTTGGAGGGAAATTCCAAGGTACCCTGGCATGCCAGGGACTCTGTTGAGCTTATTTCCTGGAGACCTTCAACTATCAGCAGCAACATGGCTCTTTTCCTACACAGCAAGATTCGTGCTCTCCTTTTAGTTTTCAAATTTAAGCAGTATATTGTTGGTGGAAACACATACGCAAAACTGTGATTATCACAAATGCCAGGGTGATTACCTCTTTGATAGAAGGAGAATCTGCAACAGAAGAAGTGTTGTAGGTACTGGCAGTGTCCTATTTCTTAATCTGACTGGTAGATTCACTGATGTTTATTATTCTCCTTTAATTTGCACTAATAATACTTCAATTAATTTTCTGTATATATGATCCATTTCAAAAGTTAAAACAGTTAAGTTAGTCGTGGTATATAAGGGGAGCCCCTTTTAGAAATACAATTTTGTAAATCAACTATACTTCAATAAAATTAAAAAAAAAGAAATACAATTTTGGTGGCAGAGGACTGGAGAGATGGCAGTGGAGAAATACTGGAAAGACAAAACACAAGTAACTCCCAAATCATAAAGACAAAAGATGATGAAAGATCTCATGAAGCCAGACAATGAGAGGGAGGGCAGAGGCAGACAAAACCCCGCAGAGGCCAAGGGGCTACCAAACAGACAGAGAGGCTGAAGACGCCCTGTTCCTGTCTAGTTGATGGGTAGGTGACAAGGAGATAGCCAATTTAGTCTCACATACGTAAACCTGGAGGAGAGAACAGCTCATTTGTGAGACTCCCAGCAAGCAGTTCAAACAGCTGAACCAGAGGCCATGTCAAGGCTGGAGTTGGACATCTGAGAGCATTAATAACGGTGTTAAGTAACAGTGTCTTAGGAGACACTTGTAACTTAAAGGAGGGCAGAGAAAAGGGGGGCAGCCTAGTCAAAGATGTAGGATGACATCTTTTAGGGGCTTCAGGAGAAAGGGCAGGCAAGAACATCTACTAGCAGTGAATAGACAGAGAGGCAGGACAGGAATTTCAGGGTAAAAATAGAGCTAAGCCTTTGTTCCTTGAGCTATTTTTAAGATAGGAGGCTCATTAAGTTTATTTTTACCCTAAGGCAGTGTTTCTCAAGGGTCAGGTGAGATTCCCCCACCACAATGTCTGAAGGCATTTTTCATTGTCACCACCTGGGTGGAGGGTGGGGGGGGAGGGTACAGGAGAGCTACTGATACTGGATTGGAAGAGAGCAGGGATGCTGCTAAATATGCTATTTTTTACAAAAAAGAACTATCCGACCTCAAACGTCAACAGAGCCAATGTTAACAAACTCTGCTCTGAGGGACTGATCCTTGGGAAAGAGGCACATTTTCCCTAGAGACAGTGGGATAAGAAAACTGGTAAAGATGAAGGAAAGATTATTTCTTGTGTAAGTGCAAACAAAACAAAACTGGATAATCACTAACAAAACTGCAAGTATATCGAAAAGCAAAAAAATCTAAACTGCTTGTTTTAATAGTTTTATAAGTCCAGAGAATAAAAATAATTATAAACACACTTACGAGTTCTGGGTAACTGTTACTTGAGGCAAATGGGGAGGGATGTTTTCTTTGAGATGCTCCACATCTTTATAATCTTCTTCAAGAGATTCAAAGAGTTCCTTTAAAAAAACAAAAAAGCTCACAAATAAGCATCTGTCCTGCCTATGTGTGTTTTAACATGTTAAAAAGAGCAGGAAAGACTAAATTCAACTACAATGATGCTGAGTGGAAGGGGTTAAAAAGCACTGAACTCTGCAATATTTAAAAGGAGCCCTTTGGTTTCTCAAGCTGACTTGGGATGGTGATACATTATTTTTCTCTACTGGATTTGTTCAGAGAACAATTGCTAGAATAACATTACAACAGGCAGGATTGACATTTATGTCTTTCTAAAATACTTCAACCTTGGGATGAAAGATTTATGTTTGTCATTCTGGTAAAAGGGCTTTTGTTGACTTAGCAAGCATTCCCCGGCACCAAATGATAACACATTCCTGGAATGCAAGGACGAGATATTGCTTAGGAAGGTTTTGTATATTCTAGCTTAATGAAAATTTCTACTTGATCATAACTGCCTTCATTTTGTGTTGTCTTTATTTAACTTTCCCAAGAATCTGAGGTTATGAACTCATGGAAATTCAATAAGAAAAAATACTCTGTACCTTTGGATCCCTGTCATCTGATTTTCAGTCATCATGTAAACAAAAATTCCAAATAGGCTTTAATCCTGAGTTGGACCTTCTCTAAACCCACACCTAACCCTGGGTCTTATTGGGCAAGGTAGAAATGTAACCATTATTGGTTTGTTTTGAATTTGTATGACATCTTTCTTTTAAAGACCTGGATCATGTTCAGAGATACTGATCTCATTTCAACCAACAGCAGGATAGGCATAATCATGTACAGTCCTACAGAAAATCCCCTGAAAAATCTTTATAGACACTGAGGATTATAACGCTTGAAAAGAACTATAGAAGCCACCTTGATCAATCCAACTGAACATATCAGTGGCTCTAAGAGCACGAGATAATTATGATATAGATTCTTTTCCCATCCTATCAGAAGCATTTTTATTAGGTAAAGGCTTATTTAGAACAAAATGTGTGTGTGAATGAGGCTCGTTTTTTTTAACCTGAGAATCTTTACACTACAATCTGTACAAACAGAGAAAGAAATGCACAATAGAAGGGACCCAAGAAATACTTCAGTATGACCCATTACTTTTCAATTAAGGGCACTGAGACTCCAAGAGGAAAAATGACTTTCTTAGGGTGGCAGAACATGCTGGGGGAGCCATGGTGGGAAAGCATGTCTCCTCAACCCAGGGCAGGCACTCCTCCCACACCACACTCCCAGGAGACCATTTATTTAAATTAAACCTCCCAAGAATTATTTAGGAAATATTCCCTTTTTAGTAAATAAACTGGCTACCAGCATGGAGAAAGAAATACCTCTGGAACTCTGGAGTCCTTTACACTGGGAAAAGAAAATACAAATAGTACTCTTTACTGTTAATAATCAAAGCTAACAACATTATAAACATAAAGAATCCTTACGAATTCCCTGGTGATTAGGTGTTTATATTAACTGCCTTTTTTATTTTGTTTCATCTCTAGAAAAACCATTACCTTGAGGGAACTGTTGGTTTGTTCTTGATACTGAATTTCCAATTCCAATTTATTTAGAAGTTCATTTACTACAATGATCTCATCTCCTATTTTATTTAAAATGGTCTTCAAGGTAGGTTCTTTCCCTATTAATAAACAAAGATAAAATGGAAAATAAAACACAGAAAACCATAAAACCTACATGTAACCAAGGGAACTCCTGGAACAGAGCCTTACCCTAAACGGACACTGAGGAAAGAACAATGTTTCAGCCCCTAGGACTTGTCTCCATGAATAATCTTAAGAATCTGTTACTAAGTAATATGAAAAAAAGGAAGGAGGAGGTAAATACAAAGTATCCCCTGAATCTTTTGTTTTTGGAAAATTCTTCCACTATAATAAAGCACTTAGAAATGCTAGATAAAATAAATACCCTTTTGCATGCATAGTTGAGCTCTTAGGAGAAAAAAGGTAAATCTCCATGAGTTTCAACTTGAAGAAAGAATCACAGACCAGATAGAATGTACGAGCTGATGCTGCAGTAGCCCTAATGAGGGGGGTGGGGGGCATACAGAAGCAGGACTCAAGGTGCAGAGAAATGCAGGAGAAAGGAGGTTGTCAACCTCAGCAACCTAATAAATTTGGTTTTAATGGGGATAAGAGTCCCGGCTTTGGGCCTTCAAAGCACAGGATGCTGGAAGTGAGAATCCCGAAGGAGGCCAGAACTCTCTTCATGGGATATATCCTGTGAATGTGTAAACCTGAAAAATTCTAATCACTGGCCAGAAAGATAAGCTTACATTCTGGACTGGCCTGCAAGTGTCTGGGGGAGGTAGGGGAGAGTAGCCTGCTCTCAAGTTCCCAACCCCACCGCCAGGCCCCTCTCCCCAGCTTCATAGATACAAGGATGGGAAAACCAGAGAAACTTCCTCCTTAGAAATAAAAGAAGTGAAAAAAAAAATTTTTTTAAGGGCACCTCAAAAGCACAAAAGGGAAAACCATCCTCATAACCAAATATTTTCCATCTTCTCTTCTAACAACCAAATCATGAAATATGCCTAAGTGAAAACAAAGTGTGACCACACTGGAGATTACAGATGCAGAGTGAAATGGCTAGAGTTTCTAGGCCTGCAGTCAGAGACACCAGCACTTGCCCTCAGAGAATTAATGAGAATCAAGAAAGTACATAGAAGAGGGGTGGGCACTCTGCTTGCAACCTAGTAAGGCACTCAGTAAAGGCAAGCTGTTACAAATCAACAATCTAATAAAGCATTTGACCAAAGGTTCATAACAGCTGAAAGAAATGAACAAATAAACGAGAGTACTGATGTCTCTGCTGAAACAGTTAGTCGGATATACTGGTATCTCAAATAACCCAGTCACCTAAATTTTAGGGCCTTGTTTGCTGATCTGTAGTAAAATAAGTGCACTAAGTAAATTCACTACTTTTGATAGTAGCGATCTAGTAAATTATAGCAGCCAACGTGGCAAACACATTACTGGGCTTTCCTGAAGAAGCTGCGGAACCGAACAGACAAATTATTCTCCCCACGTACAAACGACAGTTACCCAGTGTGTAGTAACCTAACAGGTCAGACTGCTTCTGCCAGGCCTCATGCTTCAGTGGGGCCATTTGAATTCAAGGTTGGATAGTTTTATAATCTCTAAGTTATATTTATCCAAGAGTAATCACACTCAGAAAGAAAATCTAAAGACTACTTATTAAATATTTAAATGTCCTTTTTAGATTATTCAATAAAAATGGCATAGAAATAGACAAGTACTATACTGGGAATCAGGACACAAAAGCTGTAGTCCCAACTGACCACTGATAAGCAGGAGAACCTGGGCAAGTCGCCTGACTTCTAGAGCCTCGGTGTCCTCATATGACACTGGGGGCTACAGAAGAACTTACAGTTGCTTCAGCTTTAACTTTCTACAGAATACATAGCCACCAACTGTAAACTGGATGAGTCTCTTTATTAGTGGTTTTTGACAAGGGAGGGAGAATATGCAAGTCTCAGAAGGACATGTATAGTTTGAAAGGACATTCCAACAGTATAATTTCATTTTTGAATTTTTAAAAAAATATCCATTCAAAATACAATAAAAGTTCAACAGGATCTCCCCTGCAAATGGAATTCTGCCTATCAAATCTTTAGTTCTCCTAGATAAGGCTGGAGAGCACATCGTTTTTGTAAATGATATTTTTCCAGGATCCCGTTTCTCTGCACTTCAAACTAGTTTGGAAGATGGTCACAACCTCCAAGTTTCTGGATGTTTGAATAATTTATTTCATTTTCAATTAGCTGTTTCCTAGTGATATATATTGATAATATTGATATATATTGATAACCTTCCTTATCAAAGCAGTCTGCAATATGATTTATGGGATACTCTATCTCTATGGATGTTTTCCATGTCTGGTTTTTTCCTTATCTTTTAGTATCTCTGCTTAGTTCTAGAATCAGGAACTCAACATAACCTTAAAATCTTACTACTCAGCCTTGTGTGTCTCAGAAAAATATAAATAAATAAATGTAATTATTAGCTAGTTCATTGTTCAATGTGATTTACACTTTAGTATCCTCTGCAATATTCAAAATACAGATAGCAGATTGCTTTAAAAATCACTATTCAAGGCTGGTCCGAAGGTAGTGAGTTATCTCAATTGATTGTTCACAGTCAGTTACAGATCGAACTCCTCGTTCTACTCTTCCCCCCTTCTCACTACTGCACTTGACTAGTCTTAAAAAAAAAAAAAAAAAAAAATAATAATAATAATAAAAATCACTATTCAAAACTGAAAATTACCTAAGATACAGTCACTTATCCACACATAAGATATCAAAGTGGGACAATAACCAAAATGTATTTTCAATGTACAAAGTCAGTGGAATCTGTTTTACTTACCACAGTTCCTCAATGACAGAGTTTTTTTAATATTGCCAATCTTTTCATTAATATGAGAGCATAACTGTTCCAGATCTGAGGCCATTCTTTAAGCCTCTGAAGAAAAAAAAATATATAAACACATTTACCAAAAAAAACACACCAAATTTCTGTTCACTTTCAAAACCTAAGAATGATAAATATCCAGTAAGTCACATCTCCTGGAAAACAAAGTACCAAAACTCATGAGCAATATCTTTCAATTCTATAAAATTCAGTTTCTAACCAAGGAGATCAAACCAGTCAATCCTAAAGGAAATCAATCCTGAATATTCATTGGAGGGATTGATGCTGAAGTTCCAATACTTTGGCCATCTGATGCAAAGAGCGACTCACTGGAAAAGACCCTGTTGATGGGAAAGATTGAAGGCAGGAGAAGGGGACGACAGAGGATGAGATGGTTGGATGGCATCACTGACTCAATGGACATGCGTTTGAGCAAGCTCTGGGAGATGGAGGATAGGGAACCCTGGCAGTGCTGCAGTTCATGGGGTTGCAAAGAGACACGACTCAGTGACTGAACCACCACCACCAATGTCCAGTAATGACCCGTCTTAGAGCTCTCTATAGGCAGTTCAATCGCTCAGTCGTGTCCGACTCTCTGCCACCCCATGAATCGCAGCATGTCAGGCCTCCCTGTCCATCACCAACTCCCAGACTTCACTCAAACTCATGTCCATCCAGTCGGTGATGTCATCCAGCCATCTCATCCTCTGTCGTCCCCTTCTCCTCCTGCCCCCAATCTCTCCCAGCATCAGAATCTTTTCCAATGAGTCAACTCTTCCGCATGAGGTGGCCAAACTTTAGCATCAGTCCTTCCAAAGAACACCCAGGATTGATCTCCTTTAGAATGGACTGATTGGATCTTCCTGCAGTCCAAGGGACTATCAAGAGTGTTCTCCAACACCACAGTTCAAAAGCATCAATTTTTCGGCGCTCAGGTTTCTTCACAGTCCACCTTTCACATCCATACATGGCCACTGGAAAAACCATAGTCTTTCTATAGTCAGTGCATCCCAAAGCAAGGTACAGAAGACAAGACTGTGTCATTTCCTCAGAGATTCAGGCGGACAAATATGCTATTTATACAGAAAGACAACATCAGTATTTTCTCTGAAAACGTAAATACCCGAGAATTTTAAGGAAAAACACAGGAAGTTCAAAGAAACGGGTCCAGGAAAGCATTTCTCCTATGCTGTGGGGACTGGGGCTTTACTATTGGGGTCGGTAAGGAGGCGGACCCAGGAGGAGGAAATGGCAACCCCCTCCAGCATTCTTGCCGGGAAAAATCCCATGACTGAGAAGCCTGGCTCTTCTATGGGGTCGCAAAGAGTCGGCCACGACTGAGCAGAGCAAAGCCCACAAGGAGACGGAAGGGGAGGAAGGAAAGAAATCAGGTACTGTTCGTTCACTTCAAGGGAGGTGAAAGAAAGTGAAAAAAGAAAGTGAAGTCGCTCAGTCGTGTCCGACTCTCTGTGACCCCATGGACTATATATATAGCCCACCAGGCTCCTCCGTCCATGGGATTCTCCAGGCAGGAATACTGGAGTGGGGTTGCCATGTCCTCCTCCAGGGGACCGATCCAGGGTTTGAACCCGTGTCTCCCGCATTGCGGGCAGACGCTTTAAGCCCGAGGGTAGGTGAGAAGGTCTAAATAAAGCCTCCACTCTGGCTAACGCGGCTAAGGCCCGCTCCTCATCCCGGCCCGCGCCGCTCCGACCCCCCGCCCCGCCTAAACAATGCCCGCTTCCGAAGGGGGGATCAACACCAGACTCTAACCTCGTGAGGGTCCGGGAGCAAAGCGCCCACTCAGTGGGGTCGCGAGGCGCCGAGAACTGCCCCCTCCCCCACCCAATCTCGGTCGGAAGCGTAGGGTCTCGAGACCTGGCTCCGGGAGCAAAACTCAAACTGCCCGCTGCTACTCGGTGCCGCGCAAGCGCACAGCCACACTCCCGCCCTAGGCGCCGCGCAGGCGCACAGCCGCACTCCCGGAAGGCTGCTCGGCGGGCTCACGCTTTTTCGCGTTCATCCGGGGCCACAGCCGGGCGGGGCCGGGGCGGGGCCCGGGCTGGGGGCGGGGCCGATCTGGGGAAAAGGCGGGGCCGGATTGGCTCCGGCGCCGAAGACTACCAACATACTTAGCACTCCGACTCCGCGTTGTAACAAACAGGTGATCTCAGTCGGTCACCGAATCCTGACCGTCCCCCCAGCCAGGGCCCAGCGCTCGGGGGATCAAATCGCGAGCTTCAGCACTGGATCACCAAATTGGTCGCACATTAGAATCACCAGGGCAGCTTTTACAAATTCCAGCGGCCAAGCTGTACCCTCAATCAATGAATTCAGACACTGTAAGTGGGGTCCAAACCTTAACATTTTTAAAAGCACACCAGGTACTTCCAAAAAGCAGCCAAGTTAGTGAGCTATAAGATTGAGAGATCCTCCCTTTCGTGGAGTTAACAAACTCTGTAAGGGCAAATGCAAATTTTAAAAAAAAGTTTAATTCTCTGAATAAAAGAGGAAAAGTTGCCCAGGGCTGGTGTGGCAGCTACACAGTCATCATGGACCCAAGTTCTGTCTATCTTTTCCACCCATCCCGATGGCATCATGCATTCTGGTGTGAAGTTTTCCTGTGATGCAAAATAATTGTCAGTACCTTTCTCAGTTCTTTGAGAAAGAACTAGCTGAAGCAGCACCTTTAAAGAGTATTCCTGGAAACCACACCTAATGAGTTCTATCTGCTTTCCATCGGTCACTCACATCTACAAGGGAGACTAGAAAAAAATAAAATCATTGAAATTAAAAAAAAAAATCTGGACAGTTACATTGCATCCTCAACAATAAAGGGGTTCTTTTTGTAAGTGAGAAGGAGAACAGAGATTCTGGGGGCAGTGAACAGCTGCCTTGGCCATTTCTACTTATTATTCTCTAAAAGTCTTTTATTATTGAAAAATGTGAACATATACAATTAGGAGAGTACAATGAACCCCATGCTCAACCCATCATTGGGTTTTGACCACTATTAATTTATAGCAAATATTGTTTCAGCTATACTTCATCTCCTCCCACCTCTTGCCTCCCAGAATATTTTGAAACATATCTCAAATGTATTTTTTCACCTAAAAACATTTCCATGTTTATCTTCTAAAGATAGAAAGTTTTAAAAAAGTGTTTATTTTTAAAAACTGTTGGTTTTTTAAAGTAGAATTCAAACAAGATTTACAAATTGTTGTTTGGTTGATACATTTCTTAAATCTCTTTTGATTGGGACACACCTTATTTAGAGCTAAAATCCTATAGCAGGATCAAAGCCTTTCATTGTAGGGCTAAATGTACAGCTTAGAATATCAACTCTACAAAAAATAACATAATAAGAGAAATTCACCCTGCAGCATCAAGGGCAAACATTATCAGATTATTTCCCATGAAAAAAATGAAGAAGAAGACAGCTTAAAAGCACTGAATACAAGAGAAAGGGGAAACGTGGGGAAAAAATACAGAAATGAGCAATTGGATCATACTATCTACTTCTGATTTCTCTCTGGGACTTGGCAGGACTCCTTCAGCTGCAATGACAGAAACTCAATCCAAACTGACTTAGGCAAGAAAAAGATTTTATTTGGCTTATAAAATTGTAAAGTGTGTGTGTGTGTGTGTGTTTAGTTACAGCTGAACCCAGGTACTCATACCTTTAGGAAACCACTCCATCTCTCAGTTATGTGTTCCTCTGTGTTGGTTCCATTCTCAGGCAGCCTGTTTCCTATGATGACCACTGGTATCTCCAGATTTATACCCTAATGGGTTAGCAGTTCTCGCTTTCCTAAGAGATCTAGCAAAAACCCCAGGACTGAATCTCATCAGCCTGACTTGGGTTATCTACTCACTCCTGAGTCAGTCTATTTGAAATGGCCTGATTCACTAGACAGCCTGGAGTTGGAAGCCAGGATAGCCTTACCCTACAGAGTCTCAGAGTAGGACAGAGGTAATTTCTCAAAGGAAAATCTAGCAACGTTTATGAGACAATGGGGACAGGGAGATATAAAACAAAACAAAAACCTGTCTTCTTCAGAGTTATGACCACATATATCCAAGAGGAAAAAAAGATGGAAAGAGCAAGATGTAACAAATTGCTGGACTGTTCCTTGCAAGAAATATGAGCAAAAGTAATGTGAACTCTCGTCTTCAGAGGAAAATAATAACAATAACATCAGTTAACATTTATGGGGTACTTATTCTAATTCACCCCACTCCAGTACTCTTGCCTGGAAAATCCCATGGACGGAGGAGCCTGGTAGGCTGCAGTCCATGGACACGACTGAGCGACTTCACTTTCACTTTTATTCTAATTCAGGCATTTTACATATGTTATCCTATTTAATCTTTGTAATAAATGTATGAATACTTATATTATGATCTTCACTTTACAGATGAGGAAACAGAGGCTTATAATTAAGTAACTTGCCCAAGTCAATAGATGGCAAAATGGGACCCTGACCTCAGAATTGGTCCTCTTTCCCATGATGCTCTGCTGCTCCCCAGGAGCCAGGGGTCATTTGCTCCCATGTTTTGTGTTTCTGAACCTATAGACTTCCATCATCATTTAATTCCCTCCTGACATATCACCCCATGAACAATTTTAAATTAGTTATGAATTCCAAGCTTTTCATACCTAATTGACTCTAACAGAAAAGACTTTACTTGTATGTCTTGTACTTCTCTCTTTCTCCTGCAGTTAAGTGTCACGCTTAACCTCCTGCTGCTGCTGCTAAGTCGCTTCAGTCGTGTCCAGCTCTGTGCGACCCCATAGACGGTAGCCCACCAGGCTCCCCCGTCCCTGGGATTCTCCAGGCAAGAACACTGGAGTGGGTTGCCATTTCCTTCTCCAGTGCATGAAAGTGAGAAGTGAAAGTGAAGTCGCTCAGTCGTGTCCGACTCTTAGCGACCCCATGGACTGCAGCCCACCAGGTTCCTCCATCCATGGGATTTTCCAGGCAAGAGTACTGGAGTGGAGTGCCATTGCTTAACCTCCAGATGTCCCTAAATCAGAATTAATGAAAGTCTTCACTATAGAATAAAGATCACAGATTTCTTTAAGCAATAGAACTCTGCATTTCTAGGCAGCTTGGGAAATACTTATTCCAGTGACTAGCGACCAATTGGTCCAGTAAGTTTGGGGACAGGTTCATAACTTTCTGCTGATGGGTCTTCCTTTCAGAAGAGGGAATGCCCACTGTAACAGGCGGGCTGTGTTCTGAGACGCCTCACGGATCACGCAGGATAGTCTGACCTTTTAAGGAGTTATTACACCCGAGGCAGATTACGTTTTTACATTTCCTACTAAACTACATTCCTTTGACTTCCCTTTGGTATTTATTTACCTATCTATGGCTGCCCACCATGGCTTGCAGGATCTTAGTTCCCCAATTAAGGACTGAATCCTGGGCCCACGGTGACCCCACAGACGGCAGCCCACCAGGCTCCACCGTCCCTGGCATTCTCCAGGCAAGAACACTGGAGTGGGTAACCATTTCCTTCTCCAATGCATGAAAGTGAAAAGTGAAAGTGAAGTCTCTCAGTCGTGTCCAACTCTTCATGACCCCATGGACTGCAGCCTACCAGGCTCCTCTGTCCATGGGATTTTCCAGGCAAGAGTGCTGGAGTGGGTTGCCATTGCCTTCTCTGAACTTTGAATATAAAGAGTTCTTTAAGCATTAAGGTGATAAGCAAATTGACTACAAGAAAGGAAAATGTCAGGGTGCGCTTAACTTTTTACATTTTATCATTCAATATCCTGGCAAGAATCAGAAGGAAAAGGCGAATTGGATAACTGGAGGAGAATTAATAAAAAGCGCTGTCCACAATGTGCAGTCAGATTATAGAAGGTAACAAATGATGGTGAGTTTCCCTGGGGTTCACAACCTCGAGGACCAGTTAGTACCTCTAAGCACAAAGACTAACGGTCATGTGAGCCTGGGGTGGCAGCGGTATGGAGGGGTGACCTGGCAGGAGCTGTGGCCTCTGGTTAGGTTCAGAGCATCCCTGTGCAGCAGGAAGGAAGCTGAGAGAGTAAGTACCTGCTTCCCCTCTCCTCCTACCTGTGGATCTTCCCACTGCCATTGACTACATCCATCCTAAAGTCAGAAGGCAAAGGAAACTCTTGAAGCAGTTCATATAGTCAGGTCACCTGCTCCAGGGCTGGATGGAAAACCATGGAGAGTGGATACTGAGGGGCAAGCAGAAGGCAGCCAGGACACGCAGTTAGATTATGGCACTCACATACTGACACGCTTTGTGAATTTCATAAAATATTTCTTAGAACAGGCATCAATATTTACATATAAATATTTGAAATCAACTACTATAATAAGTTACATAATTGTTTATTTTATTTGACAGATGCTCTTCCCAAAGCTTTTAAAACACTTAATAGATACTATTATATTGATACTTACAAAGTGAGCAATGGTCCAGTTCTTGAACTGGAGAAGAGTAAGGCTTGCCAAATTTTCCAGGATCAATTAATTGTGGAAATAGCTGCCAGTCAGATCTCATAATAGGTCAAATGAAAGCCAAAAAAGATGTTTGGGTATCATTTATATCAAGGTGTTCATTTTGCTGAATACGTTCTCATTTCCTGGCACTAAGGTGTTTTTCTTGCTTACCTTCTGAAAGTTCTTTTCCTTAAGAAAAACTTAGCAATGAAAAGGAAAACACAGTTAGAATTTCATTTTATTAACTGTCATTATGATGTCCAAGTCTATATTATGAAGTAATTTCCATGTTTTGGATAACTTCTGTCTGTGTGGATGCAACCAAACACACTGAAGTACATTTGGTATAGCAGGTATGTTTACAAATCTTGTGGAAGCTTTGTGCATGCATGCTAAGTCACTTTAGTCATGTCCGATTCTTTGTGGGTTGCCATAATCCTGGAGATCTTCCTGACCCAGGGATCGAACCCACGTCTCTTGTGTCTCCTGCATTGGCAGGTGGGTTCTTTACCACTAGTACCACCTGGAAGCCCATGTAAGCCTTATTTAAAGCTAAATTAATAATAGTTCATGGCTTCCCTGGCGGCTCAGTGGTAAAGAATCTGCCTGCAATGTGGGAGACCCAGGCTTGATCCCTGGATGGGGAAGATCCCCTGGAGGAGGAAGTAGCAACCCACTCCAGTATTCTTGCCTGGAGAATTCCATGGACAGAGGAGTCTGCCAGGCTCCATGGGGTTGCAAAGAGTTGGACACGACTGAGCAACTGATACTTTCATGCATTTCAAAGGTGCTTTTAATAAATTGCAAGATTTTCCATCATTGCCTCAAAGATTTATCAGAAATCAGAACACATTTAGTATTTACTGTATCCCCCCAAACCTCCAGATAAACTTTCTGGATAATCTAGAAAATGGTCAGATTGCATCAGAAATCTCTCACGATGCACCATGATACTGTTGTAGGAGAGTCAACAAACCCAAGCCCAGCACCTTTACCCTCTCAGTTACTATTGATGTTTGAGACCCTGAGGCCTTCAGGAATTTGAGCCATAGTTGAAGGCTCCCCGCCGCGTTCACAGTGAGCAACACAATCCGGCCAGCGCACGTGTGCCTGCGTCATGCCAGCGCCTGGGGCAAAGCTCAGCCCTCCACCATCCGCGGCTTAGCTGTTGTGCACATTCTGCAATCAAGTGGCTCTGCTCCCCTTCCCCACATACCAGTGAAGGTGCTCCCAGGACCTCATTAGCCCAGACTTTCCTCTTGGCCTTTCCCCTCGTATCCAGCATAGGTCCCTCTACCACACCCTTCACCTCAATGCCTGGGCCTAGCTGTTCACCTCCCCTCCCTACCCCTGAAGTCAGAAGGCAAAGGAAACCCTTGAAGCAGTTCATATAGGTCAGGCCATCTGGCTCCAGGGCCGAATGGAAATCCATGGAGAGTGGGTATTGAGGGGCAGGCAGAAGGGAGCCAGGACATATGGTTACATTTTGGCGCTCGCTTATGCATTTCCGCACTATTCACCCCATTGTTTGTCTGGCCCAGATCTCTTCACCATCAATATGCTCCATGAATCTTGCCCTGCTGTTGTCCTGCCCCTTCTATTCTACCCTGAATCCCAGCCATCCACAGCAGCTTTGGGTGTGGTAACAGCATTCTCCTTCCCATCATTCGACTCACACTTGCAATTGGTTACAAAAGTAGATTCAGAACAGTGATTCGGCCAACCGGAGGGCAGCCAAGTCAGGGAGGCAGGGACGAGGTCAGGAGTGAGTGTGGTGATCGAGATGGATCTCCAGGCTGCCCTGCTGAAATGCTGAAGTTGATGCCCAAGTCCACCCTCGACCTGGGCCCTGCCTGCCCCTCAGCTTCATCTCCCAGCACCTCTTGCTCGTAGGGACGCACCTGGGCCCCGGGGCATGGCCCCTTGCCAAGACATGCACAGACCCTGCCCCTCCCTGTGGTTCATCCCCTCTGTGTCTTTGCTCACAATGGCCTGTCTACATTCCTCTTTATTTTCCACATCAATCATTTTTACTCATTTTTTAAAAACTCAACCAAATCAAAGTTTTACCTAAAATACGGTATATTTTTTGCCTTCTTCAAAGACAGTCTTCCTCTTTATTGAAATGCTGGTTGGAAGGCTCCCATGCCATATGGCCACTAGATGGCAGGGCAGCACCATTCACAGAAACTCAGGCCCCTGTGGCCACAGATGTGCAGTACACCTGCTCTTAAAGTTGATGAAATTAAACTTCAATATCTCTTTTGTTAAGTTTCCCCGGTGGCTCAGACGGTAAACGCATATGCTCGCAATGCGGGAGACCCGGGTTCAATCCCTGGGTTTGGAAGAGCCCCTGGAGAAGGAAATGGCAACCCACTCCAGTACTCTTGCCTGGAAAATTCCATGGATGGAGGAGCTTCATAGGCTACAGTCCATGGGGTCGCAAAGGTGGGACACGACTGAGTAAGGGCTTCCCAGGCGGCTCGATGGTAAAGACCACCTGCCAATGCAGGAGGTACAGGTTCGATCCCTGAGTTGGGAAGATTCCCTGGAGGAGGAAATGACAATCCATTTCAGTATTCTCACAGGGGAAATCCCCTTGGACAGAGGAGCCTGGTGGGCTACAGTCCATGGGGTCAGAAAGAGTCGCACATGACTGAGCATGCCCGCATCACCTTCTTTGCTAGCACTTGTTTTTTCTGTTGTAAAAGAAGCACATGTTTTTAATTGAAAATTTGAACACAGGAAAGGACAAAGAATAAAATGAAAATGCTCATTATTCCACCTGTCAGAAATAAACATAAGGTCCAGGTGCTGCTCCTAGAGTAACAGGGGTAAACGTGGACCATTTCCAGTATTCTCTGTAAATATCCCCTGCTCAGAGTTTTCTCTTCCCTCACTCACTATGAGTTTCACCCATACCTAACCATAATCCCAACTCCAACCCAACCTTAACCCCCAAAACACAATCTCCCCTTTAAATGTATAATGGCTATTTTAAAAAATTTGTTAGCACTCTTAGATGAAAAGCTACGTTCAACATTCACAATGTCCACTATGGAAATCAAATCTTATGACAACCGCAGCACCGGGTAACGATCGTTGCAAAATTGATAACCTGATGTTTTTTAAATACGGGTAAAGAACTGACATCTGAAAAAATGTCACAGAGAAATTAGACTTTGGTGAAATGTCTGTTCAAATCTGTTGCCTGTAGGGCTTCTCTGGTGGTCTGGCAGTCCGCTGGTTAAGAATCCACCTTGCAGTGCAGGGGACGCTAGTTCAATCCCTGGTCTGGGAAGATCTCATACAATGCGGGCCAACTAGGCCCGAGCACCACAGCTCCCGAGCCCGAGGGCCTAGAGCCTGTGGAGCACAGGCTCTCCACACCCAGAGAAGCCCCCGCAATGAGAAGCCCCTGCACCACAACTAGAGAGTGGAGCCTGTGTGCCGTAACTAGAGAAAGCCCACACACATCAACGAACGCCCAGCACAGCCAAAAAAAAAAAAAAGTGTTGCTTATATTTTAAGATTGGATTGTTTAGTTTTTCTTATTATTGAGTTTTGAAAGTTCCTATACATTTTAGATAGATGTCCTTTGTTGGATATGTTTTGCTCATATATATTTTCCCAGCTTTTGTCTTGCCTTTTCATTCTCTGAACCGTATCGTTCACAGAGCAAACGTTTTTAATTTTTATGAATTCCAGCTTACTTATTTTTTATTTAATGGCTCACACTTGATGTCATGTCTAGGAACTGTTCGCTGAACTGCAGGTCATGAAGACTTTTCTCCCATGTTTCTCCTGCTTTCTCTAGAAGCTTTATAGTTCCATGTTTTACATTCAAATGTATGGTAAATTTTCAGTAACTTTTTGTATACAATGTGAGGTTGGGGTTGGAGTTCTCTCACTGTCTACAGGTGGGTGTCCAATTGTTCCAACATTATTTGTTGAAAATACTGTCTTTTCTCCATTAAACTGTGTTTGTAACTTTGCAAAAAGTCAATTGGTCATATCTGAGTGAATCTATTTCTGGACTTTCTATTCTGTTGCATGATGCCTATCCCTTCACTAATACCATACTGCCTTGATCACCGAAGTTTCATAGTTTAAAGTGAAGTTGTGTGAAGCCACCAAATTTCTTCTTCTTTTAAAAATTATTTTAGGTATTCTAGTTCCTAAATTTCTATAAAAATTTAAAATCAATTTGTGTATATATACACTGAAAATTCTGCTGATATTCTGAATGGAATTGTGTAAAGTCTGTCATTCAACTTTGGAATGCTGCTGCTGCTGCTAAGTCGCTTCAGTCATGTCCGACTCTGTGCACCCCCACAGATGGCAGCCCACCAGGCTCCCCTGTCCCTGGGATTCTCCAGGCAAGAACACTGGAGTGAGTTGCCATTTCCCTCTCCAGTGCATGAAAGTGAAAAGTGAAAGTGAAGTGGCTCAGTCGTGTCTGACTCTTCGTGATCCCATGGACTGCAGCCTACCAGGCTCCTCCGTCCATGGGATTTTCCAGGCAAGAGTACTGGAGTGGGTTGCCATTGCCTTCTCCGAACTTTGGAATGACTGACATCTTAAATATACTTAATCATCTAATCCATACACCTGACACATCTCACCATTTAACTATATTTCTTTTATTTTTCCATTAGTGTTTTGTAGATTTTAGTATACAGACACAGCACAGTATTTTGTTAGATTCATACCTACGTTTCATTATTTTGAAATTATTTAAATGGTATTATTTGAATTTTTCTGGTTTCAAGTTAGTGTGATGTTCATATGGACATATGATTCATTTTGTCTATTGACCTTTTATCTTGCAGCATAACTAAATATTTATAAGTTCTTGGAGCTTATTTAAGTTTTTTTTAATTTCTATGTAGAAAATCAAGTTGTTTGAGAATAGGGGAAGTTTCATTTCTTCTGTTCCAATCTGTATGCCTTTTGCTTCTTTCTCTTGTCTCATTTTACTGAGTAGATGTAAGTAGATATAAGTAAGCCTGTATGATGTTACCTACAGGCTTTTTAATGGATGCACTTTATCACGTTAAAAAGTTGATCTTGTACCACACATCTTGCAACTTTGGTTAAATTGTTTATTAGATCCTATAGCTTATTTTTGTGAATTCTTTGGGATTTTCTTTTTTAATTAATTTTTAATGGAGTATAGTTAACTTACAATGTTGTGTTAATTTCTACAATGATGTGTAACAGGAGAGGTGAGAGCAAATGTTGAACAAGTGATATCTGTTGCCTAGCAGCAACAATTCCATGATTTGCATGTTTAGGGTAGCAGAGAAATACACGCCTCACATAGGTGCTGAATGGAACACTGCTTTCCTCATGTAGAGAAGAGTCAGAGGAATACCAGCTTCAACAGTTGAGTGTCTGTCCCTCATGGTCAGCAGGGACACAAGAAACCGCTGACACAAGAAGATGGTCTGCACACCCCCTCTTGTGCTGCAGCTGAAGGACCCCTTTACCTCTCCTCCAGGAACAGACATAGCAATGGGGTTAGCCAGGTGCTATAGGACACACACCCATAAACAGAATGAAGAAGTACACGTTAAGTCTAGATCAGGGAAAGATATTCCCAAAGCGATACGCCTAGCTCAGCCTGTGAGGGCTCTTTGTCTCTTTGCTAAGAAATATTCCAGACCCAAGGTCACTCTTATGCAACTGTGCAAAGGGCAAGAAGCTGCGCTTGACTGCCTTTCCCAACAAGTCGTAAGGAGAAAGCATTCAGTCATTCACTATTTAAGTATGATGTTACCTACAGGCTTTTTTTTCTTTTTCCTACAGGCTTTTTAATGGATGCACTTTATCACATTAAAAAATTGATCTTGTACCACACATCTTGCAACTTTGGTTAAATTGTTTATTAGATCCCATAGCTTATTTTTGTGAATTCTTTGGGATTTTCTTTTTTCAATTAATTTTTAATGGAGTATAGTTAACTTACAATGTTGTGTTAATTTCTGCTGTACAGCAAAGTGAATCAGTAATTTGTTGTTTCGTTGCTAAGTCATGTCCAACTGTTTTATGACTCCATGGACTGTAGTCTGCCAGGATCTCTGTCCGTGGGGGCGAAAATACTCTAATGGGTTGCCATTTTCTTCTCCAGAGGATCTTCCTGATCCAGGAATCGAGTCTGTACCTGCACTGGCAGGCATATTCTTTACCCCTAGCACCACATGGGAAGCCCAAAGCTTCGCGTTGCCCCCTCTGAGGTTCAAACTCAGGACCTTCAGATTATGAGACTGATACGCTGCAGGCAACTTAATGGTAGAGAAAAAAATCCTCTTCTCCCATATTTGTCAAATCAAAGGAAAACATTCATGAAATCAAAACAATAACCTTTGTATTTGCCATTCTTTGTAATATTACAAGTGATTTTTCAAAACATCCTTTATATAATGAGCAAATATATACATATTGTAAATTCATAAAGATTACATAATACATTTGAAAGAAACTAAAAGTCACTGCTGACTCTTTGCGACTCCCTGGACTTAATTCTCTAGGGCAGAACACTGGAGTGAGTAGCCTTTCCCTTCTCCAGGGGATCTTCCCAGCCCAGGGATCGAACCCAGGTCTTGGGCATTGCAGGCAGGTTCTTTACCAGCTGAGCCACAAGGGAAGCCCAAGAATACTGGAGTGGGTAGCCTATCCCTTCTCCAGCGAACCTTCCTGACCCAGGAATTAAACCGGGGTTTCCTGCATTGTAGGCAGATTCTTTACCAACTGAGCTATCAGGGAAGCCCTTATGAATATATGTATAATATATAAAATTATATATTATATGTATAATATATAAAAGTGTATATTATATAATATATAATTAATATAATATATGATATAATATATTTATTATATCATATATTATATATTATAAAATATA
Source organism: Oryx dammah (assembly GCF_014754425.2). NCBI lineage: Eukaryota > Metazoa > Chordata > Mammalia > Artiodactyla > Bovidae > Oryx > Oryx dammah. Next base: position 11,995,750 of record NW_024070206.1, read on the forward strand.
ATCTATTATATTATAAAATATATTTTTATATTATATAAATAAAATTATATAAATAATATACAAATGATTATAAATAAATGATTATATAAATTTGTTATATATATTTATATTCATATATAATATATTTATATAAATATATTATATTTATATATTTGTTTATATAAATATATAAATATATAATATATTTATATTATATATTATATTTATAAATATATTATATATTATATTTATTTATATTATATTTATATAAATATATTTATATTCTTATATGTATATATTTTATTTATATATACATATATTGATATATTATTAATATTTTATATTTATTTATATTTATTTATTTGTAGATAATATATATTATATTATATTATATATTATAATACATAATATATGACTATATTATATATAATATATTATATAATTAAATAATATAATATATAACATATATATTATCTATAAAATTATATATGTATAATATATAAAATTATATATCACACATATATTCATAGGGGCTTTCCTATAATATAAAATTATATACATATAATATATAATTTTATATATTATAGAAAGGAAAATCCTTTATATAATGAGCAAATGTAAACACATATATTATAAATTCATAAATTCATAAAGATTACAAACACATTTAAGAACAAAAAATACATTTTATAGGTACATTTGTTTTTTGAAATGTAAACAAAAACACTGTCCATATTAAGGTAAAACACTAAAAAATTATTTAAAACAATTTCAAAAACATTACACAAGAATTTGGGGGCAGGTTTCTTTGTTTTGTTTTCACACAGTTCCCTCCTATGCTTGAAACCAAAAGAATGTTGGGACAATTACCATTTCTAAAATAGCACAAAACAGAGCTATAACATAGCTTATGGTAGCCTACCATAAGCATTCCGAAAATTGCAAACATTGGTTTTATCTTCCTAAATCATCAGGAGGAGGAAAGGGTAATTTGGGGACACAGGAAGAAAACAAAGTCATATCACAATACTAGGGGGAAAAAAAAAACACACAATTTGGCAAGTGGTGGTGATAACTTCTACTTCAGTTGTGGTGTGAAAGGCCATGCCTAGGAGAGAACAATGGTCACACAAAGGCCTCCAGCATATCTCCCGATGCCAGAAAGATTTCTCTATCTATCCTAGTACTGAAGACCCACAAAGGCAACGAGGATACAGGCTGACAAACAGTCAGATACCTGAGAAAGCAGTCTCAGGTCCTCTGTTAGGGGAAACACGGATTGAAATTGCCCACCCTTGCCAGGCATAACAGTAACCATTTGCTGCTGCTAAGTCACTTCAGTCGTGTCCAGCTCTGTGCAACCCCATAGACGGCAGCCCGCCAGGCTCCCCCGTCCCTGGGTTTCTCCAGGCAAGAATACTGGAGTGGGTTGCCATTTCCTTCTCTGATGCATGAAAGTGAAAAGTGAAAATGTAGTCACTCAGTCATGTCCCACTCTTAGCGACCCCATGGACTGCAGCTTACCAGGCTCCTCCGTCCATGGGATTTTCCAGGCAAAGTACTGGAGTGGGGTGCCATTGTAACCATTTGCATGAGTGATTTGTGACAGGAGATCGTGGTAAGGAATATGCAACTAACAAGCCACCACCAACAGGAAGAATTCAGGAAAGGTCAAAAGGAGACAGGAGACACCAGTCCGCCTGTCCTACCAACCTCCCAGAAACCTTCTGGCTAGACTCCATTGTGCCTGAGTGATGTGCATGCCACCAGAAAGGACCCTGAGTCAGAATGATTGGCCAGAGACAACCCAAAAGTAATCTCATCACCATAAAACCTGAGACTGCGAACCACAAGGCAGAGCGATCCTCCTGGGTTCCCTCGCCCTCCTGCCTTCCACCCGGGCACCCTTTTCCAGCAAAGTCTCTCGCTTGGTCAGCACGTGTGTCTCCTTGGACAATTCATTTCCAAGTGTTAGACAAGAGCCCAGTCTGGGCCCTGGAGGGCAAACTCCCTTCCTGCAACATGTCCAGGTGACCCTTGCTCCTGATGAGCTGCAAACCCCAGCCTGCCAAAGCAGCAGGTTTTCTCAGACTCCTGCTCCTCCTGGTGTCACGGTCCCCAGGGGCCCATGATACACTTCCTGTTTTACTGAGGGGGACCCAGTTCCCAGGCAGCATGCTCTTCACGCTGCCTGTCCCCAAACATGACTGGCTGGACCAGGGCTCTATGATCTGGCTCTTCCTAGGCAGAGGTAAAGGGCTGAGTCCTTGAGGAGGAAGAGAGTGGTTTGACCGTGGGCTTCTGTCTTATGCCATCAATCTTGTGACTTTATTAAATTAACATTTGTTAAGTGGAGTATAGGGCTTTCTGGGTAGCTCAAAAGGTAAAGAATGCCCACATTGTGGGAGATGACTGGGTTGGGAAGATCCCTTGGAGAAGGGCATGGCAATCCACTCCAGTATTCTTTCCTGGAGAATCCCATGGACAGAGGAGCCTGGTGGGCTATAGTCCATGGGGTTGCAGAGTCAGACACGACTGAATGACTAACACACACACACAAGTGGAGTATAGGAGCAGGATGGTGGCAACAGGACCACAAGAGTAATTAAAATAGATAAGCTTATTACTCACAGGTCCTGGAGAAGGTACACTTCGTCTCTCCAGTGGTCTTCAAGTCAAGACAGGGTGCAGAGAGGCCGGATGCCTTTATCATAAGGGTCCCTGGGTGGAGTGCTTTGGGCTTCCTAAGATAGGATCCCGGTGATCCATTCAGACCAGAGTTTTGGTAAGCCACAGAAGGTCTGTCTAAGGAGGTGCGTAAGGCATCCAGGCGCTGGGATACAGGAGAGACTGTTGATCACAAGAGCTATTGGCGAAGGCACTTCAGGAACTTATGTTTGCTTATGACTCTGTAGAGGCCATAGCGGGTGCGTGCTTGTGTGAGGGGGCTGATGTCAGTTTAAGGTCTCTGCAAACCGCTTGGCCAAACAAAATGGACGAGGAGGCAGCAACACCCAGGAGTAGCTTAGTTACATTCTCCATATGTCGACACGGGTTTCCCCGTGGGAGTGAAGGCCGCCCGGCCGCCGTTTTCAGACCCGGCCAGAAGGCGCAGAAGCCCCACCCCGTCCCCGGGGCACGGCTGAGAGTCACCCTGGCGGTGGGTAGCGTATGGCGAAGTCTCTCCAGGGGAGTGCCGGGCTCTGGGACAGCACGGGCCTCTTGTTGCTGAGCTGAGGCCCCTCCAGCTCCTGGCGCGCCCTGATCGCCGAGGGATGCAGGATTTCCATTATGAAAACCCTCCCTCCCAAGAACGGGTTCCGAGGTTGGACGACTGTAGAGGGCGGACGGACCTCAAGCGGGACTCGACTTCCGGGGCTCCTTGGCGGGATGAGGAGCTCTAGGAGTGCCCGGGGTCTCCGGTTGGAGCCCCTGCCGCCGATGTCAAAGCCGCGGCAGCAGCAGGCAGCAGAAGGGACCCGGCGCGGGCGGGGCCGCGGCTGCTGCGGGAGGCGGCGGAGGGGCCACGGCCACTACCATAACCTCGCTCTCCTTCGCCTGATCTGGATGGGCACTCCCGCTTCCCCCCATTTTAAGCCAGTACAATAAATAACAAAAATCACAAAAGTCTTCCCGACGTGCTAAGAAAGCCTGAACTGTGCACTCTTAGGATAAGATGGCATGTAACCAACCCTTTATTCCCATTATAAGATACAACTAGCTGTATAAATTAGAGTTGTATTTTGGCCTTCAACTTTTCCAAGAGGAAAGGCATACTACATAGTTTGCCTTCCGAGCAGAAACTGGAAAATATCCAGAGAGGTGGACTAGAGAATCTCGAAGCCTCAACCGAGAGGAAGTAGCTGGTTTCGGCGTCCTACGTTGCCCATGGTCACGGGGCCCCCTTCCGGCCAGGTGAAAACCGCGCAGAGTGGGTAGCCCGGGGCAACCAGAACGCGGCTCCTGGAAGCACTCCTCACTAGGCTTTGCGATTTGAGGCATCCTGCCAAGGCGGCGGCTGAAGGTACCCAGTACTCTGAAAATGTAAAGACAACTTCCTGACTTTCTGGGACACTGAGAGGTGAAAGGCATAACACTGTCTCTTGGCGACCCGGGCAACTGAGGAGTTGGAGGGCAGGGAGCTGGACACGGGAGGATGAAGGGGAAAAAGAAGGGAGTTAATGACTTGGGCCCTAGATTCCAGACATTTGTCCAAGCCGCCTCCAGTTCTTAGGCCCAGCCTAGCCCAGCTGGACCTGCACTCAGGACTCATATTAAGAAGAAAGAATGACATCCTGTGTTTGTAGAGGGAAAAACTTAAGTCATATCGGACTCTTTCGACCCCATGGACTGCAGCCCACCAGGCTTCTGAAGAAAGAATCCTGGAGTGGATTACCATTTCCTTCTCCAGGGGATCTTTCAGACTCAGAGATGGAACCCAGGCCCCTGTGCTGAAGGCCATCTCCCTCATTGCAGGCAGATTCTTTACCAACTGAGCCACCAGGGAAGCCCCTGGTAAGCAGGAATTGTGAGTCAAACAATTTTGTTATTCATTCAAAATTGCTTTGGTTATTCTGAATTCCTTAAATTTCCACAAGCTTGTTTAATTTTTCAAATAAATAAGGTAGGATTTTTGATAGGGTTTGATAAGGGTTGTGTTGGCCTGCCCCAAATTGATCTACCAGTTCAACACAACCCCTATCAAACACATAAAAAGATCATATATAATCTTTTATTCCCGTACTCAACCATGAGACTGAGCTTTCTATCCATTGGAGGTATGCTTCTAGAATTCCTACATTGCTGTCTATCTTATTGTGTGCTGTGCTGGAAAACTGACTTTTAATTGTTCACTTGCTTAGTTTCTCTTTTTAGAGTCCATTCCACTCCAGTATTCTTGCCTGGAAAATCCCATGGATGGAGGAGCCTGGTAGGCTACAGTCCATGGGGTCGCAAAGAGTTGGACACTACTGAGCGACTTCATGCACTCACTCACTCACACTCAAATGAACAACCTAGTTATTCAGCTTAAAATAAATAGGTAAAGGAAAGAAAATTAAACCCACTGCAATCAGAAGGAACACTAATAAAGATTAAAGTGCAAATTAATAAATATTCAAAAAACAAAGAGTTAGGTCTTCGAAAAGATTTTTTAAATGATGAATTAGCTAGAATGACCAGAAGGAAAAACACAGAAGATTGATTCAAATTACTAAAATCAAAAATGAAATACCGACTTTACTGAAGTAAACGATTATTTTTTAAAATAGTGTAAATCATTGCCAATAAATTAGATAACTTAGATGAAATGGACAAGTTCCTAGAAAGACACAAACTACAAAATATGACTATAACAGAAATAGAAAATCTGAGTAGACCTATGACAAGCAAAAGGATTAAATTAGTAATTTTAAAACTTCCCACAAAGAAAAGGCCAACCCACATGACTCCACTGGTTAATTCTATAAAATGTTTAAAGAATAATTAATATCAAGCCTTCACAAACTCCTCAAAAAAAAAAAAGTAGAAGAGGAAGTAACAGTTCCAACTCATCAGAGGTAGAGGCTAGCATTACCCTGATACCAAAACCAGACAAAAATATCACAGGAAAATAAAGCTGCAGACCAAGATATCTTATAAAACAATATCCTCAATAAATTACTGGCAAATCAAATCCAGCAACATATAAAATGATCATACACAATGATCAAGTGGTGTGTATTCCAGGGACACAAGCATGGCTTAACGTTAAAAAAAAATCAATCTTTATAAATCAATATTTATAGAATATTAGCCTCATCTACAGACACTGAAAAGCACTTGACAAAATTCAAGAGCCTTTCATGATTTAAAAACTGAAACACTTAACACACAAGGAATGGTAGGGAACTTCATCATTCTGATAAAAAGTCCAAAAAAGCCCACAGTTCACATCATACTTACTGGTAAAAGACTGAATACTTTCCCTCAAGGGCAGGAACAAAACAAGGATGTCTAGACATTTCATGTAAATGAAATCATATAATATGTGACTTTTTGTGTTTGTTTCTTTTATTTAGCAGTGTTTTCAAGATTCATGCATGTTATAGCATGGTATATGAGTACTTCACTCTTTTATGTAATGGAATAATATTACATTTTACAAATATTACAAAAGAGTCAACATGACTTAGTGACTAAACAAAGAGAGGTCTGCCTTCTTCCCTACTTGGCTTTGGGTGAGTATCTAAGCCCCATCATGTTATTCCTCACAGGAGTGTCTTTGTTTGCCTGGGGATATTTTAGTCACTTTATAGACAATATAGGTCCATCTAGTGAAACCTGTGGTTTTTCCAGTAGTCATGTATGGATGTGAGAGTTGCAGTATAAAGAAAGCTGAGCATCAAAGAATTGATGCTTTTGAACTGTAGTGTTGGAGAAGATTCTTGAGAGTCCCTTGGACCGCAAGGAGATCCAACCAGTCCATCCTAAAGGAAATCAGTCCTGAATATTAATTGGAAGGTGAAGCTGAAACTCCAATACTTTGGCCACCTGATTCGAAGAACTGACTCTTTTGAAAAGACCCTGATTCTGGAAAAGACTGAAGGCAGGAGGAGAAGAGGACAACAGAGGATGAGATGGTTGGATGGCATCACTGACTCAATGGACATGAGTTTGAGTAAACTCTGGGAGTTGGCGATGGACAGGGAGGCCTGGCATGCTGCAGTCCATGGGGTTGCAAAGAGTCAGACATGACTGAGTGACTGAACTGACTGAACTGATAGTCAATATAGTAATTCAGGTTGGGGCTGGCCATGTCACAAAGTCTAACAATGTCATTTAGGATGAGGACTTTAGGTCACATGGTATTATCTCAACCTCCTAAGGGGTTAAAAACTGAGATCAGGCACATGGGCAATCAACTGTGTCTATGTAATGGAACCACAGTAAAGATTTTTGATGCCAAGGCTCAGGTGAGCTTCTCTGCTTGGCAATTCCATGCATATTGTCCCTGGGAGGAGCTAAGCCTGTCCGTGATTCCTCAGGGAGAGGATAACTGGAGGCTCTGCATTTGAAACCCTCCTGGACTCTATCCTATGAATGATTTTAATCTGTATCTTCTTCCTGGATAACTATGGGTATAACAACTTTCAGTGAGTTTGGTAAGTCCTTCTTGCAAATTAGTTAGGGATCCCCAGATTTGCAGTTGGTGTCAGAAATAAACATGGTCTTGGATAACCCTTAAACCCTGCAATGATTTCAGAAATAAAGGTGGTCTCTTGGACACCATTTCTCAAATTTTGCAGCATTTATGTTCATGGGGTATATTTGTCTATTATTTTTTCTTGTAATGTCTTTTTCTAGTTTGGTGTCAGAGAAATGATTCCCAAAAGGAATTGGGGAGTATTCCTTCCTCTTCTGTTTTCTCAAAAAGTTTATTTAGGATTACTATTTTTACACCTTCAATATTTGACACAATTTGCTGGTGAACTAATCTGGACTTGAAGCTTGCTTTGTGGGATGGTCTTTAATTATAAATTCAAATAATTTTATATCAATATGGCTACTCATATTTTTTATTTCTTCATTTGTTAGTTTGGTAAATTGTCTTGCTAAAGACAAGAAATTTGTCCATTTTATCCAAGTTGTCAAATATATTAAGTTGGTATGAAAGTGAAGTTGCTCAGTTGTGTCCGACTCTTTGCAACCCCATGGACTGTAGCCTACCAAGCTCCTCTGTCCATGGGATTTTCCAGGCAATAGCACTGGAGTGGATTGCCATTTCCTTCTCCAATTAAGTTGGTATAGACGAGTGAATAATATTCTCTGCTCAGTATCTGTTGGATCTATACTGATGGCTCTTTTTTCATTCATCATGGGGGTGATTTGTTTTTTTACTGTGTTTATTAATTAAATTAAATCATATTAAATAAATATTTACTTTATAATTAAATAAATATTTTAATAAAATATATTTCAAAAATATAGAATTGACTATAAATTTAGTTCACTCAATGATATTAAATTTTAGTTTAATGAATTAAGGTGAATTTGAATTAAATTTTAAATATGTAAAATTAAACCATATTAAATAAAATGTCATATAATAAATTGAACTAAAATTAAATTGAAATTAAATATGTAAGACATTGAATTTCATACATTAAATTAATATTAAATTATTTTAAAGCAAATTGGCTACATGAATAAATCCAAGTTCAATTATGTTAAATTAAATTTAGCTTGAGTAATTAAATTTAGGGCTTCTCAGGTGACTCAGTGGGTAAAGAAACAGCCTGCAATGCAGGAGACACAGGTTCAATCCCTGGGTTGGGAAGATCCCCTGGAGGAGGGCATGGCAATCCACTCCAGTATCCTTGCCTAGAGAGTCCTATGGACAGAGGTGTGTGGCGGGCTACAGTCCATAGGATCACAGAGTCGGACACAACTGAAGTGACCGAACATTCAGTTCAGTTCAGTTCAGTTCAGTTGCTCAGTCGTGTCCGACTCTTTGCGACCCCATGAACTGCAGCAAGGCAGGCCTCCCAGTCCATCACCAACTCCCGGAATTTACCCAAACTCAAGTCCATTGAGCTGGTGATGCCATCCAACCATCTCATCCTCTGGCATGCATGCATGCAATTAGATTTAATTTAAATCTGAGTTATATTCTCTTAAACTTATTTTTAAACTGGAAATGAATAAAGTCATTCTGGCTTTGAATGTGGACATGAAGACATTTATAATGACCACGACCTCCCCTTTCAGTGTGTGTATGTGTGTGGGGCAGGGAGGGGCTGTACTGATACTTTGTATCTTATTTGATTTTAATGGTGGTCCACGTTAGAGCATTACCCTGAGGAAAAGTCTGGCTCTCCAGTCTGAGGATTTTTTGTCATACATAATATAAATTTAAAAAAAACTTAAAAATTAAATTTATGGGAGAGAAAAGTGAATACATATGAAACAAGAGAACCCAAGTGGACATCGCCAAGATGTGACACTCTGGTGGTGGGTGTTAGCTAGGGAGCAGCAGGGATAGGATGGGTTTAAACCAAAGTGAGTTTTGTTTTGCAGAAAGTTGCAGCCACTAGATGTTCCAAAAAGGTTACAGTGTATTCCAGTCAATAAGATACTACAGTGAGAGCAAGTAACCAAGTGCCTACTTACTTGCAGTTTTGGGCAAACTAGAGTAACCTTTGTTTCATTATAATGATCATGCCTCCTGTCAGGCTTAACTTAAAACACCCCCAGGGACACAGTGCTTTGAGAACTATCTCCTTGTTTCCTTGTCACAAGTAACAAATAATAAAGCAGAAGATTTATTATTTGTTACTTGTGACAAGGAAGTTCTTGATGTGTTCATTGGCTAAATAACCCAAATGACAGACCCATTGTGTCTGCTCAAGGGAAGACTTGATGAAGCTGGTGGTTGCTGACATAAAAATCTACTTTGGTTCAGCCATTCTCACCAGAGATGGTCAGGTCACCATCATGTATGGCCTTCAGTTGTTGCCTAATTCTGATGGATGAGTGCTCTTGTAGAGGCCCAGAGGCTGAATCATCAGGTAGGCCTGGCTAAGGCACTGCTGGGAGGAGTGACAGCTGCAAACAGTGGTGGGAGGTGTCAACACAGATAATCAATAAACAATCTATGTTAAAGAATAGAAGAGAGTTTCCTTTGAACCAAGCTGAGGACTGGCCCAGGAGTGCAGCCTCCACCAAGGAAGAAAGCACTCTAGAGAAGCATAGTTTTCAACAGTTTTATACAGCATCACAGAAGAACTGTACAGAAAAGATCTTCAAGACCAAGATAATCATGATGGTGTGATCACTCAAGAGCCAAACATCCTGGAACGTGAAGTCAAGTGGGCCTTAGAAAGCATCATTCTGAACAAAGCTAGTGGAGGTGATGGAATTCCAGTAGAGCTATTTCAAATCCTGGAAGATGATGCTGTGAAAGTGCTGCACTCAATATGCCAGCACATTTGGAAAATTCAGTAGTGGCCATGGGACTGAAAAAGGTCAGTTTTCATTCCAATCCCAAAGAAAGACAATGCCAAAGAATGCTCAAACTACTGCACAATTGCACTCATCTCACACGCTAGTAAAGTAATGCTCAGAATTCTCCAAGCCAGGCTTCAGCAACACGTGAACCATGAACTTCCAGATGTTCAAGCTGGTTTTAGAAAAGGCAGAGGAACCAGAGATCAAATTGCCAACATCTGCTGGATCATGGAAAAAGCAAGAGAGTTCCAGAAAAACATCTATTTCTGCTTTATTGACTATGCCAAAGCTTTTGACTGTGTGGATCACAATAAACTGTGGAAAATTCTGAAAGAGATGGGAATACCAGACCACCTGACCTGACTCTTGAGAAACCTATAAGCAGGTCAGGAAGCAACAGCTAGAACTAGACATGGAATAACAGACTAGTTCCAAATAGGGAAAGGAGTACGTCAAGGCTGTATATTGTCACCCTCTTATTTAACTTATATGCAGAGTACATCATGAGAAATGCTGGGTTGGAAGAAGCACAAACTGGAATCAAGATTACCAGGAGAAATATCAATAACCTCAGGTACGCAGATGACACCACCCTTATGGCAGAAAGTGAAGAGGAACTAAAAAGCCTCTTGATGAAAGTGAAAGAGGAGAGTGAAAAATTTGGCTTAAAGCTCAACATTCAGAAAACGAAGATCATGGCATCTGGTCCCATTACTTCATGGCAAATAGATGGGGAAACAGTGGAAACAGTGTCAGACTTTATTTTTGGGGGCTCCAAAATGACTGCAGATGGTGATTGCAGCCATGAAATTAAAAGACGCTTATTCCTTGGAAGGAAAGTTATGACCAACCTAGACAGCATATTGAAAAGCAGAGACATTCCTTTGCCAACAAAGTTCCGTCTAGTCAAGGCTATGGTTTTTCCAGTAGTCATATATGGATGTGAGAGTTGGACTGTGAAGAAAGCTGAGTGCCGAGGAATTGATGCTTTTGAACTGTGGTGTTGGAGAAGACTCTTGAGAGTCCCTTGGACTGCAAGGAGATCCAACCAGTCCATTCTAAAGGAGATCAGTCCTGGGTGTTCTTTGGAAGGACTGATGCTAAAGCTGAAACTCCAATACTTTGGCCACCTCATGCGGAAGAGTTGACTCACTGGAAAAGACTCTGATGCTGGGAGGGATGGGGGCAGGAGGAGAAGGGGATGACAGAGGATGAGATGGCTGGATGGCATCACGGACTCGATGGACATGAGTTTGGGTGAACTCTGGGAGTTGGTGATGGACAGGAAGGCCTAGCATGCTGCAATTCATGGGGTCGCCCTGAGTCGCACACAACTGACTGAACTGTCCTGACCTGAACTGATACAGCATCAGAACAAAGAACATATTAATACATCAAACATGGCAAAGGTATGTTCCTTCGAGGTTTCAACAGCGATGTGTAGTTACAAATTAGCAGACACATAGTGAGTGAGCATGACCTTGGCATGTGGGACAGGAACCTTATCCTCCAAGGAGTACTGCCATTGGTGTCACAGGAATAATAAGATAGAATGAAGGGACAAAATAGGTGATTAAGTAGTTAATCCCCCTTAGGGGACTGATTCTAAGTAGAAAAATATGGGAAACTCCTGTAAGTTAATAATTACTGGAGAAAGCAGGTTTGCTTAACCACAAAAGGGAGGCGTTTCTCCCTATCGGAAAGTGGGCATTCTTTAATCGCAGTGGTTAGCACAAATGTACAACGTGTACTTGCTGCTGCTGCTAAGTCGCTTCAGTCGTGTCCAACTCTGTGCGACGCCATAGACGGCAGCCCTCCAGGCTCCCCTGTCCCTGGGCAAGAACATCCCCCGCCCCCCCAGGCAAGAACACTGGAGTGGGTTGCCATTTCCTTCTCCAATGCATGAAAGTGAAAAGTGAAAGTGAAGTCGCTCAATCGTGTCCGACCCTCAGCGACCCCATGGACTACACCCTACCAGGCTCCTCTCCCATGGGATTTTCCAGGCAAGAGTACTGGAGTGGGGTGCCATTGCCTTCTCCACAACGTGTATTTGACAGATCATAAATCAGGCTGTTCCAGTTTTACATAAAGTTTAGGCCGAATGAGATATAAGCCTGACTGGGCTTCCCCTGCCCCTAATAGGCAAAAATTACCTGTCAGAGGTAATGTGGGACGCATAACGAAGGGACTGCTTTCCTTCCCAGCATAAGGCACACAGTATACGGACGTCCATTAGTAGACGCGGAAAGGAAAAACGACTGAAGAGTGGAAAGAGCTACTATCTTAGGAACACTTAGCTACTATTTTAGGAACACTAATCTAGGTAGTGTTCCTAAAAGAGGGTCCCCTTCCCTAGAGACATCTAGGCAATACCAGCTACCGGCGCCAGAATCCACCGGCAAGATGGCGGCGCCCTCTCGGTGGCCGATTAGGACGCTGCCACTGAGCGTACGATTCCAAAATGGCGGCGTCAGCATGGAAGTAGCGCAGTAGGCGCGACCATATTGCCTAAACTTAGCGGCCGTACAGGTAGTGACTGTACGGACTAGGCCGGCCAACAAGATGGCGGCGCCTTTAGTAAAGCTGAACTATAGGCGCCGCCATGTTTCCCGAGAACACTTGAGAGCACACGAGCTCGGCTGCCGTACGGTGTCGGTAGTCAAGATGGAGGCACCTCGGAGACCGGCAGAGCTCTAGCCGGGAGACACCAACTTGTGTGTCGCGGAACCAACGCACTGGGCCTGCGCAGTAGGAGTATGGTGCCTGGGAGGCACCAGGAAAAGCGGAAGTGCTTGTGGGCGCCTTTGCAACGGCCGCGGACGCCGCCGAGTGGTCTGTGCAGGTTCGCGGGTCACTGGCGGGGTTCGCGAACGGGTTCGTCGGGAGCCAAGAGATGGTAAGTGCGCGGTCCCAGGAGGGAGTCGGCGGTTAGAGGTCAGTGAGGTAGGAAATGGTGGAGTCCATTGGCAGGCTCGTGGGGGTCTGTGGTGATCCATAACCAGCGACTGTGGGCTGAATGGGGGAGGGGGAGGGTCTGTTGTGAGCCTTAACCCGGGTCCCTGGGTGGAATGACGGGGGTCTGATGGTCCGAATTTTTGCTCGTGGGGGAACCATCGGGGAGTTCTCTGATGAGCCATCATGGGGGTCTGTAATGGAAGTTTAGCGGGGATCCCTGATGGTAGTGCCTTCAGGGTCCCGATGGGGGATTCTTTGTGCAGAGTGATGGGGAGGTTTTCGAAGAGTTGTGTTGGGGCAGTCTGCAGGGAGCCGTGATGAGTCCGTATCAGGCATCCAGGGGGGCGGGGCCGCCGGTGAAGTTGATCACTTCAGAACCTGAAGGGCACCGTGATGGGAAGTTTGCCGAATGAATAAAGTGGTACCTATGAGAGCCTGTGATGGGGGTCCCGTGCAGAGCCATGACAGGGGCAAAATGTGGCGAGTGGCGGGGTGTTTGCAGCGAGCCATTATATGAGTGGGTGCCTAGTGATGGGGTGTCAGTGGGGTAAGTGATTGGAAAGTCTGAGACAAGAGTGAGCGATGGGGAGTGGTCTATGGGGACCACGACGGAGAGATTTAATGAGGAGCCGTGGTGGGAAGTCTGCACTGGGAGACCTGAGATGTGTGGTGAGCCGCGATGGGGCTGTACTAGTCGGATGAGGTGCCATGATGGGGGGCGGGTCCCACAGGAGGGCGACGCTTCAGATCCAGAGCCTCCAGACGCCGGGGAGGACAGCAAGTCCGAGAACGGGGAGAATGCGCCCATCTACTGCATCTGCCGCAAACCAGACATCAACTGCTTCATGATGTGAGCCCGGGAGAGGCGGGTGGGACGGACACCTGGCCAGGTGGGGTGAGGCCGGTGGGTCCCACCCCTCACGTCTCCCATCACTCGCCCCGTTCTCCACAGCGGGTGTGACAACTGCAATGAATGGTTTCATGGGGACTGCATCCGCATCACTGAGAAGATGGCCAAGGCCATCCGGGAGTGGTACTGTCGTGAGTGCCGAGGTGAGGGGCAGGCAGCTGGGGCTTCGAGGGAGGATGAGGAGCCTTCATGGGAGGGTGGGTCATGGGGAGCAGTGGATGGGCGGCTGTGGGCGGAGTAACTGCAGGTCGGTGCCCTGTGATCTGTGATAGAAGGGGCAGCCCTGCCCTGGAGTAGGGAGAAGGGGCCTGTGGGTGGGCCAGAAGAGGAAGAAAGAGTTCTGGGGCCCCTCCAGATCCCCCCATACCAACCCCCACTGGCCTTGCCCTCTGCCCCACAGAGAAGGACCCCAAGCTGGAGATCCGCTATCGGCATAAGAAGTCTCGGGAGCGAGACAGCTCCGAGCGAGACGGCAGTGAGCCCCGGGATGAGGGTGGAGGGCGCAAGAGGCCTGCCCCGGATCCGGACCTGCAGCGCAGGGCAGGGGCAGGGACAGGGGTTGGGGCCATGCTTGCTCGGGGATCTGCTTCGCCCCACAAATCCTCTCCACAGCCCCTGGTGGCCACGCCCAGCCAGGTGAGTGGCAGTGATGGCTGGGATCAGTGAGGGGCTCCCCTGGGAGGCCCTGCTTGGTCCCTGAGTTCTGTTCTGGGCCCCTCCGTCAGCATCACCAGCAGCAGCAGCAGCAGCAGCAGCAGCAGCAGGTCAAACGATCAGCCCGCATGTGTGGCGAGTGCGAGGCCTGCCGGCGCACGGAGGACTGTGGCCACTGCGACTTCTGCCGAGACATGAAGAAGTTTGGGGGCCCCAACAAGATCCGGCAGAAGTGCCGGCTGCGTCAGTGCCAGCTTCGGGCCCGGGTGAGCATGGGCAGAGCTGGGCGAAGTCAGGTCGGGGGCCAGCGTGTCCAGGAAGAGCCGCCGGAAGCTAGGCGGGGTGGGGTCTAACCGCATTCAGACAGGTGGCGAGCGGCCTGTCCTGTCCAGATGAGCGGGGTGTGACCAGATGTGCCGGGCTGGCAGGGGAGCCTCCAGCTCCAGGTGGACAGGGTAGGGCCAGGCATTTCTAGGTGGTCGGGCCTGGCTGGGGCAGGGCTGAATGTGTCTTGGTGATGAGCTGTGGGCAGGCTGGTGTGTCTGGGGAGGTGAGGCAAGGCTGGTGGGTGGGGTCAGGCACTTGCCAGGGCGAGGGCAGGGCCCCCCTCCCTCCACCTGGGGCTGACCTGGGCCTTCCTCCTGCCGGCACAGGAATCGTACAAGTACTTCCCTTCCTCGGTGAGTCCAGCCCCCCAGGGCGGGCGGGGCATGCGGGCCGGGCGGTCAGGGCCAGTCCTGAGATTCTGCCCCGCAGCTCTCGCCGGTGACGCCCTCAGAGTCCCTGCCGAGGCCTCGCCGGCCCCTGCCCACCCAGCCGCAGCCACAGCCGTCGCAGAAGCTGGGGCGCCTCCGAGAGGACGAGGGGGCAGTGGCATCTGCAGCAGTCAAGGAGCCACCGGAGGCTACGGCAACACCCGAGCCACTCTCGGATGAGGACCTCCCACTGGACTCTGAACTGTACCAGGACTTCTGTGCAGGGGCCTTCGATGACCACAGCCTGGTGAGCAGGCAGAGCGTCCCATGGTGGAAGGGTCAGCCCAGTTGAGTTCAGTTCAGTCGCTCAGTCACGTCTGACTCTTTGCAACCCCATGAACTGCAAAATGCCAGGCCTCCCTGTCCATTGCCAACTCCCTGAATTTACTCAAATTCATGTCCATCGAATCGGTCATGCCATCCAACCATCTCATCTTCTGTCGTCCCCTTCTCCTCCTGCCTTCAATCTTTCCCAGCATCAGGGTCTTTTCAAACGAGTCAGTTCTTCGCATCAAGTAGAGGTTACAGAAGCAGAGAGTATCCGTAATGAGGAGAGAGGAGGCAGAGGGTATGGAAGGTTGATGTGGGGACTGAGTAGGTCGTGGGGAGGTCACTAGGAGCGCAGGACAATCAGCGTTTGCCTCACTGGCAGCCCTGGATGAGCGACACGGAGGAGTCCCAGTACCTGGACCCAGCGCTGCGGAAGAGGGCGGTGAAAGTGAAGCACGTGAAGCGGCGGGAGAAGAAGTCTGAGAAGAAGGTGACAGGGTGCAGTGGGTGTGGGGAGGGAAAGGTCAGGGCCTGACGGGCTGGGGCACCGGGGGTGTCAGGGATCCAGAGACGACTTCAGCCCATGCGTGTCATCCCACAGAAGGACGAAAGATACAAGCGCCATCGACAGAAGCAGAAGCACAAGGACAAATGGAAACACCCAGAGCGGGCTGACGCCAAGGACCCCGCGTCGCTGCCCCAGTGCCTGGGGCCTGGTTGCGTGCGCGCAGCCCAGCCCGGCTCCAAGTATTGCTCCGACGACTGCGGCATGAAGCTGGCGGCCAAGTGAGTCGTTTTGGGGGTGTCGGGGAGGACACGGTAGGGCATGACCAGAGCCCCCAGTCAGTCATGTGGCCACCGTTCAGTCAACCAAGCACCCACCTGTCCGTCCACCTGCTCACGCACCCATCCTCTGTCTGCCCGTTCGTTCCCCTGGTTATGCACCCTTTCACCCTTGAGTCCCCTTCCATCCTGCGTCGGAGCATCCCACTTACCCTCCTCCTTGCTGGCTTCCTCCCCTGTGCACCCAATTCCCCACGTCCCTGCAGCCGCATCTACGAGATCCTCCCGCAGCGCATCCAGCAGTGGCAGCAGAGCCCGTGCATCGCCGAGGAGCACGGCAAGAAGCTGCTCGAGCGCATCCGCCGGGAGCAGCAGAGCGCGCGCACCCGCCTCCAGGAGATGGAGCGCCGCTTCCACGAGCTCGAGGCCATCATCCTACGCGCCAAGCAGCAGGCAGTGCGCGAGGATGAGGAGGTGAGGGCCGCAGCCGCAGCAGCCTGGCGTGGGGCCGCGTGCTTGGCCCTGTCCGGCCTGATGGTCCCCTCCGCCCGCGCAGAGCAACGAGGGCGACAGTGACGACACAGACCTGCAGATCTTCTGCGTCTCCTGCGGGCACCCCATCAACCCACGCGTTGCCTTGCGCCACATGGAGCGCTGCTACGCCAAGGTCAGGGTGTCGGCCCGAGGGGGTGGACGGTGTGGGTCATCGCGGGGCCGTGGGGGGCAGGTGGGCCGTCCGGCGAGGGCCCGCAGCGCACACCCACGGCTCCCTCGTTTGTGCTCGCCCCTCCAGTACGAGAGCCAGACGTCCTTTGGGTCCATGTACCCCACCCGCATCGAGGGGTGAGTGCGGGCGCGTGCAGGGTGAGCGCGGGGTTACAGCGGGGTCGGTGGCCGCCGCCGGTGCAGGCGGGGGCGCTGCCGTCCTCCTCTTCCACGCCCTCCGCTCCACACCCCCAGGGCCACACGGCTCTTCTGTGATGTCTACAACCCTCAGAGCAAGACGTACTGTAAGCGGCTCCAGGTGCTATGCCCCGAGCACTCGCGGGACCCCAAAGTAAGGCTTTCTCATCCCCGCTCCCTTCCTCCGCTCATGTTTGCCCCTTCCGCTGCCCGGCCTCCTCACCGTCATCCCTCTCTTTTCTGGGGCCCCCCTTCCTTGCATTCCTCTCTTCCCTCTGCCCCCGCCTCTTGGTTCCTTCCCACTCTCCTCTGAACTTGCAACTTCGCCCACCCACCCCGGCCTCCCTGCAGGTGCCAGCTGACGAGGTATGCGGGTGCCCCCTCGTAAGGGATGTTTTCGAGCTCACGGGTGACTTCTGCCGCCTGCCCAAGCGCCAGTGCAATCGGCACTACTGCTGGGAGAAGCTGCGGCGCGCCGAGGTGGACCTAGAGCGCGTGCGCGTGGTAGGTCCTGACCGCGTGCTAGGCCCTGACCGTGGATGTGCGGATGCCGATGTGGATGCGGCCGGGGTCGGGTGGAGTGGGGCTCCAGAGCCGCTTCTTAAGGTTTCTGCTCCCCACGCAGTGGTACAAGCTGGACGAGCTGTTTGAGCAGGAGCGCAACGTTCGCACAGCCATGACCAACCGGGCGGGCTTACTGGCCCTGATGCTGCACCAAACCATCCAGCACGATCCGCTCACCACCGACCTGCGGTCAAACGCCGAGCGCTGAGCCCCACACGTCCTCTCTCCCTGCGCTGCGGGCGGGCCCGGCCCTGGACCCCCGTTTGTCTGGTCTGCCATTCATGTTTCTCCGACGGTCCCCGAGTCCCTGTGCCCATCCGTCCACCGTCTGACTGCCTGTCTGCCCGTCTGCCCTTACCAGAGGGCCTCGGAATTTCACATCTCTCCGTTCTCTGTGCCTGGGTGGGACTGTGGAGTCTGCTCACCCGTGCCTCCCCGAACTCTGGTTTTGTTAATAAAATTTTGCTGAAAAAAAATAAAAATAAAAAAAAATAAAAACTTTTGCTGAAACAAAAAAGATAGCTGTTGGTGGTCTCCAAACTTTTCAGTTGCAAATACGTTCCCACGGTCCTAGAGTAGAGGGGCGCACCTGTGTTTCAGAGTGGCTGTGTACACGTGTAGACTGCACGAGGCTGCATGTATTCAGCTGGCGCACATTCGGTGCTCTGCAGGCCCCACCTTGGGCGTGGGGATCTGGCTTGCTGAATGAGAGTCCAGTGACCTCCACTGCCACCCTGTTATTGTGAGACTAGGTGTTTGATCAGCATTCCTTCCATGAATGGCTGAGTTATCATTCCTGTGTGAACAGGAATCTTCTTATTCTTACGCATATTCTCCAGACCAGAGTTGTATTGAATGATGGACACAAGGCCTTCCTCTTCCCTGCAAACCCCTCTCTTGGGGTGCACATACACCAGGAGCGCCCCCCACCCCACCCCCAATGTCAGGGCCAGTCAGCGCCAGGCGCTGCCTTTCCAGGATGGATGCACCCTCGTGGTTTCCACGGACCTGGCCTTTTATCTGCAGAGCAGTATTGCCCTCTCCCCCTGTGGGAGAAAGAGCTGTGGCCATCAGGGGGCGTGACTTTTCTGGGTGCTCCAGTGACTGTTCATCTTGGGAAGTGGTGGGAGGGGAGGGCAGCGGAAGCAGGGAGAGAGGGAGGCAAAATTGCTGTGGAGGAGATCTTAAGTTTTAAGAGAAGATAAAATTTAAGCATAACATGCTGCCTGCCTGTATTGGGCCTTCCTAGTGAGCAGTGTGTGCCTGCCTTATACATTAACCAGACCTCCCCAAAGGCAGCAATGTCTGCTCAACCATAAAGATCAATGTTTTCTCCCCCTTCTTTTGATGCCAGCAATGTAATCCTTAGATTATAACTTTCTTCTTTCGTAATTTTGTAACCTGCGGCTGCTTCCTATGTGTAGATCTGGACTATGTATCTTTGGTGAACTTTATGTAAAATGTCAGTGTGTCATTTTGATACATGATCCTTTGTCTCAAATATATATATGACTGTGCCTTTGACTTCTGTGCCTTAGAGCTTTCTGAAAGACTATTTCTAGGGTTGTGATTCTCAGGTTGGCTCAAAGAAAATCACCTATTTCTCCTTTAGATCGACTATTGATTAATTTTTCATCAATGTAAATCTTCCTCTGTTCTGTGCCTCTCATTGAAGTGGATATGGCTGACTATTAGGTAAAGAAGCTTGGAGTTGTCAGCAGTCATTTTAATAGGAGTGGCTGACACAGGTATATGGTGATAGGGAAACATTTTATAGGCTATACATGTTATCAGTCATATTGATTTGTTGCACAAACATTGTACATGTACTTTTAGAAGCTGAATTAAAGCATGCAGTGATACACGCCATGAGTAGCTTGAAAGGATAATACATAAAATGAAAACGATAATCATCTGTAAAACTGAGTGAAAAAAATACCTAGTCCTGAAGGGAGCCAACTAAACAGATCATTAAAAGGATCTCTTTTCTTTCTTTCTTTCTCTTTTTAAAGTCATAACCATTTTGTCTTTTGAGAGCATTATCTAGGATCATCTATACTCGTGCAGAGGTGTTTATGTAAGTGGAGCAAGCAGGGTGAGTGATAAATAGCACACCTTATTTAGCCAGTAGGAAATGAAAGGCAGGGAATTCCCTGGTGGCCCAGTGGTTAGGACTCTGAGCTTCCAATACAGGGGCATGGGTTTCATCCCTGCTCTGGGAACTAAGGTCTTGAAAGCAGCATGGCCAAATAAACAAAAACATCAAAAATGAAAAGAAAATGGAAGGGAATTGTATTATCCAGTACAACTGAGTTAAGGGATTGAAGGATATTATACTGTTTGGAGACTCTTTGGCTGGCCAGTGGTAGCTGGTAGATGTACAACTATATCTCTCTTTCCTGCCCTAGGGATCAAGAGTCTCAAAAAACTTTGCTATCAGGTATCTTGGTATGCTGATAACATGGGTCTCTTGATTCCTTAAAGGAGAGAGAAATGCAGTCCAGCTGTCACTTTTATATAGACGTAACAACCCAATAAGCATAGACCTTGTAACTGCCAGCTCTTAAGATATTTATGTGCCATTCATGGACAGGCCTGTCAATTCCAATGCCACATGTGAAGACAAAACCTGAGGGAGCTAAAGTCATCCTCCCAAGAGAGCTCTCATTGATGGACTCATCAATTGGAAATTTTGCTTACATGTCTTTAAACCATGGGTCATTTCTCTTGCAGGCTTTCCAAGAGCCATCTGTGTGGTATTGGACATAGGGAATTGCTGTCACAAGTTACTTGCTTTTTCTCCTCAAGACATTTGTTAAGTAAGGGATGGAGCAAAAGGGTCCTAGGCTAAGTCATGTTCAATCTCTAAGGGCCAAGGATAGTATCAGATAGGGGATGGACACATTGATAGGCTGGGGAATTTGAACCTGAAAGGTTAAGCCAGAGGGAGATGGATCTAAGTGATAACATTAGGAATGTCTGAAAGTTCAGTGACAGGAATTATGAGGGGCTTGTATCAGTCTTGTATTGACTGAGGAATTTGGTGACAAATCCAACAATCGGTTAAATGACCCCCAATATCTATACTCTGTGACAACTTGACTAAAGAATTTTCTTTCCATCCTAAACACTGGGGCAAAAGGATAGCTAAAGGTAGAACAATAACACTCATTGTTGACAGAGAGACAGACAGCTGGTAAACAGTTCAGTTGAATTAGTAGGATGAGTCCAACAGGGCTGGTCTGGACTCTTGGGTTAGCTGTCTGCTGTTGTTAGTGACATCTCAATCCAGCTTGTCTTAGCCAAAGACAAGGTGTCAGAAATAGGAGTCACAGTCCATGTAGGAGCAGAAGCTCTTTTTGAAAAATGCGAGATAAGAACCCAGGGTTTACTCCTTTCAGCTTTACAACACAGATGTTATTTAATAATACCTGATAGGGCCCTTTCCAAAGCAGCAGCAAAGAATCTTGTATTTGATACCTTTTCCAATGGACAAAATCTCCAGGTTACAACCCATGATCCAAAAGGTCTTCATCTTCCAGGAGCTCATTGTGAAAGGAATTAGTTACCAGCTTTTCATTTGGGGCTTCCCTGGTGGTTCAGAGGGTAAAACATCTGCCTGAAATGGGGGAGACCTGGGTTTGATCCCTGAGTTGGGAAGATCCTCTGGAGAAGGAAATGGCAACCCACTCCGTACTCTTGCCTGGAAAATCCCATGGACAGAGAAGCCTGGTAGGCTACAGTCCATGGGGTCGCAAAGAGTTGGACACAACTGAGTGACTTCACTTTCTTTCACTTTTCATTTTCCTTAAGTGCCTTAAGAAGTCCCTGACTTCCCTTAAAAAACTGGAAATAGAACTGCCATATGACCCAGAAATCCCACTACTGGGCATACAAACCAAGGAAACCAGAATTGAAAGAGACACGTGTACCCCCCTGTTCATCGCAGCACTGTTTACAATAGCTAGGACATGGAAGCAACTTAGATGTCCATTGGCAGACAAATGGATAAGAAAGTTGTGGTACATATACACAATAGAATATTACTCAGCTATTAAAAAGAATGTATATGAATCAGTTCTAATGAGGTGGATGAAACTGGAGCCTATTATACAGACTGAAGTAAGTCAGAAAGAAAGACACCAATATAGCATATTAACACATATATATGGAATTTAGAAAGATGGTAACGATAACCCTGTATGCAAGACAGCATTCAGCTTTAGCATTATTCCTTCCAAAGAAATGCCAGGGCTGATCTCCTTCAGAATGGACTGGTTGGATCTCCTTGCAGTCCAAGGGACTCTCAAGAGTCTTCTCCAACACCACAGCTCAAAAGCATCAATTCTTCAGCATTCAGCTTTCTTCACAGTCCAACTCTCACATCCTTACCTGACTCCTGGAAAAACCATAGCCTTGACTAGATGGACCTTTGTTGGCAAAGTAATGTCTCTGCTTTTCAATATGTTATCTAGGTTGGTCATAACTTTCCTTCCAAGGAGTAAGCGCCTTTTTATTTAGGTAGATGGTATTTGTGACTGACACAGGACATGCCCTTTAGAGAAGTAAGAAGCATCATTGTGAGAATTTGCAACAACTTTACCATACATCATACTGAAATACAAAATAGAGAAAAATTTCCTGAGTCGCCTGATAGAAGATAATTGAGGTGACTGAACAGAATTCTAGCTTCTATTGATGGAAAATAACAATGCAGGAATGAAAGATGTATGAATCCAATACAATAAAAAGCCACTATAATCATCAAAAAAAAAAAAAGAAGTCCCTGACAACAGTGCAGCATATCGTCACCCTTACACAATATTGATTTGTACACGATTTCGTCTGGTGCATAGGCCGTCCAGAGGTTATTTCAAAAAAAGACAGTTGATGCTTAGGAAAATGGCAATCCAATCCAGTAGTTTTCCCTGGGAAATCCCATGGACAGAGGAGTCTGGTGGGCTGCAGAAGGGCGACTTAGCAACTAAACAACAACAAAAGGAGGGGACCTAAGACAGAAGCACCAATGGGAGAGCTTTTGTCCATGAAAGGTTAAAAGCCCCTGAGAGTTTTGTCAGTTGCATTTTGATAGTGCTGTTGGTTCTTTCTTTCCATCCTTAAGATCGGGAGTGATAAGTGCTTTGAAAATGCTGCACTGTTGGCTAAATGTTACAAATTAATTTAATTATTTGTCCAGTAAAGTGAGTCCCTATATAACTGCATCACTATATAACTTGAAAGTGATTCCCCAAACAGGAATTATTCTTTCCAGCAGTGATTTACCTGCTGCTATAGCCCTTGCTCTCCTGCAGGGAAAGCTTCAACCCAGTGTGAAAACATACAGATCATCACCAAGATATATTTATATCCTTGAGATATAAATGGCCATACTTCAAAGGGTCCCTTAGGAAGGGGAATGTGGCCTTCTGACCCATGTAGTGGTTTTCTGGGATTGTATTTAGGGCGTAGACTACAGCGAGTACATACTTGACAAGTCTTCATGGCAGAAAGTTTCCAAAACGGTTGTTTTCCCCATGAAACTGCCTCTCAGTTGCCCAGTGAATTAAAGAAAATGCATGCTGCTGTAATGGCCATTTACTCTTACAATCACTATCAGGGTCTTTTTTAAAAATCAGGTCCAAACCATATTTGTGTGATGGGGTAAAATATTCCCCCTTTTTTGTTGCCACATCTGTTTATCTTCTTTAGTGGTGATTTCTTAAGCCTGTGGAAGAAACTCTCCCTGGGTTCGCAGGGTTCACAGAGGGCAGTGGACATTCTCAAAGCTGAACAAGAGGAATTTTTAAAGTTGTCCGTTTGCAGCGTCAGC
The DNA here is from genome assembly GCF_014754425.2 of Oryx dammah. NCBI lineage: Eukaryota > Metazoa > Chordata > Mammalia > Artiodactyla > Bovidae > Oryx > Oryx dammah. The sequence continues at coordinate 12,019,340 of NW_024070206.1, forward strand.
AGGCTAATTTCCTTTAGCTTCCTTAGCGTCAGATTTGGGATGTCCTGGTTAATAATTGCCAACTGCTTAGTAGTTGTGTAGCATTTAATAACTGCAACCTGTCTTTATAGGCTGTCTGGAAGAGCCCTCATTTCCATCGCATCCAATGTTGTGTGCCACTCCGAAGGCATAACAACAGCCAATATATATGTATTTACTATCTGGGTTTTAGCTAGTTGACAAGCTTGGGCTAAGGCAATTAATTCCGCTTGCTGTGCCGACTTTGTTGCTGGTAAATAAGAGCTTTCAATTATGTTCACTGTGTATGTCATTGCATATCCAGTTCACTAATGTACCTGTTCATCCCTTAAGTAGGGTCCTTCTGTAAACCAAATTAAATCAACATTATCAATAGGAATTTCTTGGAAGTCATACCTGGAACAAGAATTTAGTCTGTTGATAAAATGCAGTCGGAATTTCCCTGGTGGTCTAGTGGTTAAGAATCCAACATGCAATGCGGGGGACACGGGTTCCATCCCTGGTTGGGGAACTAAGATCCCACATGCCCTGGAGCAATTAAACCCCTGCACCACAACTGTTGAAGCCCACATGTTCTGGAGCCCATGCGTTGCAAATGGAGAGAGCCCATGCACTGCAAGGAAAGAGCCACATATCACAACAAAGACACTGAGTGCTGCAACTAAGACCTGGTGCAGCCAAGTAAATAAATTAAATATTTAAAAGAAAGAAAGAAAGAAAATGCAGTCCTGGTTGTTTTCTTCCTGTGGTGCTGAAAGCAAGGTTGCAGGATTAAGACTATTACATTGTAGTCCATGCCCATCCAGGGACACTCAAAAAAAATTGTTACATTGAACAAAGGTAATATTAGGTACAGAAAGCAACAATAGTTCATACGAAGCTAGTCAGCTTACAGAACAATGCTGACTGTCTATGAGAGCTTAGAGAAGACTCAGTTGAGGGTGAGACATAAACAAAGGAGACCTCATTATTATTTCTTCAATAATCTAACATAACAAAACCTTTGCTGGAATAACCTTCATGCAAAGTAGAAGTCCTTTTCCTGCCAAGTCTGATTGTTGACTCTAATATCCTATGGGTCAATGTTGATCACCACGTTTTTGGGTAATACACTTAAAACAGTTCCTTTTCTTCAAGTGCAAAGAGAACAGGCAAGTTATAATTAGTGCAACCCAAAGCCTGTGCCTGAGTTAAGATGGATTTTAGTGTTCATGGTCTCTTTTCCTTTCAGCACCCATTCAATCAGATCAGGCTGGTTGGGCTTAAGTGATGCATATGAAGGTTGAGAAGCAAGTGGGAAATTAGGTACCTGATTGCTACAGTATTCAGTCAGACTCAGAAAGCCCCTCAATTATTTCTTTGTGGAATTAAGCAAGCTAAAATCCTGTTAGTTATTTTGGAGTTGTTTAATAGTCTTTCCTTAGATATTAAGTGGCCCAAAGTTTTACAATAGGTGGACACATTGGAGTTTATTTTTAGACAACTTTTGTCCCTTAGAAGCTAGTTGTAGTAACAGATATGGTGTCTTTTTGAGAATTCAATTCAGTTTTAAAATATTAAAACAAATCATCTACACATTGAATTCAAGTGGAGCCACCAGGGAAGCCTACATCAGCTTTAAGCATATGAGAAAAGAAAGTGGGGCTCTCACTATAGCCCTGTGGCATGACTGTCCAGGTATATTGATGATCACCCCATGTGAAGGCAAAAAGATATTGACTACTCTTCTCCACTGCTCAAAATTCTCCAAGGCAGGCTTCAGCAATATGTGAACCGTGAACTTCCAGATGTTCAAGCTGGATTTCGAAAAGGCAGAGGAACCAGAGATCAAATTGCCAACATCTGCTGGATCATCGAAAAAGTAAGAAAGTCCCAGAAAAACATCTATTTCTGCTTTATTGACTATGCCAAAGCCTTTGACTGTATGGATCACAATACACTGTGGAAAATTCTGAAAGAGATGGGAATACCAGACCACCTGACCTGCCTCTTGAGAAACCGATATGCAGGTCAGGAAGCAACAGTTAGAACTGGACATGGAACAACAGACTGGTTCCAAATCAGGAAAGGAGTACATCAAGGCTGTATATTATCACCCTGCTTATTTAACTTATATGTAGAGTACATCATGAGAAATGCTGGGCTGGATGAAGCACAAGCTGGAATCAAGATTCCCAGGAGAAATATCAATAACCTCAGATACACAGATGACACCACTCTTATGGCAGAAAGCAAAGAACTTAAGGAAAGAAGAAGGTGAAAAAGTTGGCTTAAAGCTCAACATTCAGAAAACGAAGATCATGGCATCTGGTCCCATCACTTCATGGGAAATAGATAGGGAAACAGTGTAAACAGTGGCAGACTATTTTTGGGGCTCCAAAATCACTGCAGATGGTGATTGCAGCCATGAAATTAAAAGACGCTTACTCCTTGGAAGGAAAGTTATGTCCAACCTAGACAGTATATTGAAAAGCAGAGACATTACTTTGCCAACAAAGGTCCATCTAGTCAAGGCTATGGTTTTTCCAGTAGTCATGTATGGATGTGAGAGTTGGACTATAAAGAAAGCTGAGTGCCCAAGCATTGATGCTTTTGAACTGTGGTGTTGGAGAAGACTCTTGAGAGTCCCTTGGACTGCAAGGAGGTCCAACCAGTCCATCCTAAAGGAAATCAGTCCTGAATGTTCATTGAAAGGACTGATGTTGAAGCTGAAACCCAATACTTTGGCCACCTGATGCAAAGAGCTGACTCATTTGAAAAGACCCTGATGCTGGGAAAGATTGAAGGCAGGAGAAGAAGGGAACAGAGGATGAGATGGTTGGATGGTATCACCGACTCAATGGACATGAGTTTGGGTAAACTTCAGAAGTTTGTGATGGACAGGGAGGCCTGATGTGCTGCAGTCCACAGGGTCACAAAAGAGTCTGACATGGCTGAATAACTGAACTGAACTGAATTATTCTCCATACTAGTGGAGAAGGCACCACATAAATCAATTATGAAGAATAGCTGTTATCAGCCGGAATGGCTGAGAAGAATGTATGTGGATTTGGGACCAGAAGATGTACAGGAATCACAGTATTATTTATAGCTTTCAGATCTTGAACTTACCTCCAACCTTTCCCATTTTCCTTTTCCACTGGTACCTGCCTGCGTGCTTAGTTATGTCCAACTCTTTTCAACCCTTTGGACTGAAGCCCGCCAGACTGCTATGTTCATTGGGTTTTCCAGGCAAGAGTGCCAGAGTGGGTTGCCACTTTCTTCTCCAGGGGATCTTCCCAATCCAGGGATTGAAATTGCGCCTCCTGCGTCTCCTGTATTGCAGGCTGATTCTTTACTGCTGAGCCATCGGGGAAGCCGTTATATGCAAATAAATAATACAAATATTTATCAGAGAATTATCTAGCTTACTTTCAATATACTAACATTAAAAGAAAAGAGAAATAGAAAGAGCAGAGGATACATCATCAAACTGGGTTTTGACCAACAACCAGACTTAAACAGCACTCGGAAGTCTCATGTAACAGCACATCTGGAGTCCCAGTTGGGAAAAAGTCCCAGGCATCGTGTCAGCTCCATGGGTGACACTTTGTTTCACTGGTGAGGTCAGTATTTTACAAGGTCTCATACGGGGAACTGTAAGTCCCTCCTTAAGGAATCCCTGAATAATAGGTTGTCCCATTTAATGCCTCTGATTTAAGTGATATTGTCAAATATCAGGTAGAAGCTTGGAGTTGTCAACAGTCCCCTTGATAGGAGTGGCCATTTTAAATATTTCAATATCTAAGGAAGAAAGCGGCCATAATTCTTTAGGTGCTGGCAGTAACAGGTCATTAATTTTTCTTGGTCTGTTTGAGTCACTGATTTTATAACCATCTATCTCTCAGTAACTAGATTTTGTTCAACATTAAATTTTCTAAATCTAGAAGCATTTCCCCTTTTTGTGAAAAGGCAGTATGGATATTGTTAGCTTCTAAAAGTTCTCTTCCTATCAAGTGAATTGGGGTACATTTTACTAGGAGAAACACAAGTTTCACTGTGATAATTCCTATTTGAATGCTTATCGATTCTGATTTTAAAATTTGCATAGGTACATCAGAAACCCCTACTATTAATATTTGACTTGACTGTTTATTTTGAGGGAGAGGGCAATGAATAGGGCAGGGTAAAGAACAAGGACTGTAACCCCAGTATCTACAAGGGCCTTTAAATTTCCCCCCAACTGGTGTTTCCATTTCCCCTAAGGTATTGGTGAGGAGCCTTGGCTAGCTGGTAAAGAATCCACCTGCAATGCAGGAGACCAGGGTTCAGTCTTTGGGCTGGGAAGATCTCCTGGAAGAGGGAAAGACTACCCAGTCCAGTATTCTGGCCTGGAGAATTCCATGGACTGTATAGCCCATGGGGCCACAAAGAGTCGGACACGACTGAGCGACTTTCACTATTGGTGAGGAACAGGGGGAGATTCCTTCTCATAATCATCAAAGCAGCCCTAGTCCTATTTAGTTTTGCTTTGGTTCAAGTTTTGCTTAAATGTATAGCATTCTCATTTGAAGAGATCAGACTTTTTGAAATAAAAACAAATGTGGGTACTTTGCTTTGGGCCAGAGTTAGAAAACAATGTTTTAATAGAGCCACTAATACACTAGCATGTACTGTGGCCCAGTCCAATTGACATTTTTTCATTAGCTTTGCTATTTTTTCATCTAATCCCTCTTAAAGATTGAATTTAGAATTGGATCATTTTGATGATTTTGAAAACTTTCAGGGGCCATTACAGAGTCCTGTTGGAAGGTTTTCCTCCAACCTCTCAAAGTAATGAAAAATAATTTCTTTGGGCTTTTGTTTACATTGGTGAACCACTGTCCACTCAATTTTCTCAGTAAAAATTTGGGGGATTACTTGTTACAAGTTGCAAGCACATTCTTGACGCCTGTGAACGTCCGCATGCTTGTGAAAATCTTCCACAGCTGACTTCCACTCTGCCTTTTGTAGTCATACTTTTGTTCATGTGTGCTCACTCAGTTGTGTCTGACTCTTTGCGATGGTTTGGACTGGACCCTGCCAGGCTCCTCTGTCCATGGGATTTCCATGCTAGAATACTGGAGTGGGTTGCCATTTCCTTCTCTAGGGGATCGAATGGACCCAGGGATCGATTGGATACTAGCAAATGCTCAAGTTATTACAAATCTGAGTATCTTGGCTCATGTGTCCTTACAGAATGAATTCTCATAAAGATCCTAAAAGGGGACTTTCCTGGCAGTCCAGTGGTTAAGACTCCATGCTTCCAATGCAGGGGATACAGGTTTGATCCCTGGTCTGAGAACTAAGATCTCACATGCCACATGGTGTGGCACCCCCCCCAAATAAATAAATAAATAAATAAACCCTAAAGGATCTTGTAAAGGGCCTGGGAAAGTCTTAGTTAAATTTAAGTTCAGTGCTAGTTGAGGTAGTAGAAGTTAGTGCAGGCTCACCTCTTCAGTAAGCTTCTCTTTAAAGGGAGTTGTAATGATTTGAGGGCTCTCAACATTTAATCCCTGGGGTCCAGTTCATTTCTCCTTTGGAGTTTACAGAAGAGGTAGAGCAGACAAATCGAGATATGGACATTCAGAAAGGAGAGGGATCCCCTGGAGAAGGAAATGGCATCCCACTGCAGATTCTTGCCTGTAAAATCCCATGCACAGAGGAGGCTGGTGGGCTACAGTCCATGGGGTCCCAAAGAGTTGAACATGACTGAGCACACACCCATGGACACATAAAGTTCAGAAAGGAGGGGAAGGAGGAAAAGGAAGGGATAGGGTAACTCCTGAGCTTTTCTCTAACAACAACTATTTCTAATAGTTTTCAGTTAGTTTCCTGTAAAGATGCCATTTTTCCATTACCATGCTTCAAAGCTTCAAAGTAACAATTGAAGGATGCTTCTCATCTTGTCTATGTAATTTTATAGCCAACATTTTCCAACTGGGCACAGAAACTAATTTTGGTAAGTTTCCCATTTTGGCCATTTAAAAGTTAAATTATTTTTCTTTAGATCTTCCTGTTGGGACCTAACAAACGCCATGATAGGCTTTGGGGACTAAGGTAAGACTCACGGGAAAAGCTGAGTCATTGCCCAGTGAGGTCATCCCCGTGGATGCCAGGACTTGTCTAATCAGCATACTCCCCGTAACCTGGTTTGAGTTTATCAGGATGTAAAAGACATCCCCCTGCAGCCAATAGCCAATTAGTAAATACCAGGAAACTCCTGCAGCCAATCAGCCCTTGCCAACTCTCTGTCTTTGTTCTAAACATATAAATACTGCTGTAAATCTGGGCTCGGGGCTCTTGCTCCACTCCACTGCGTTGGATGTAGCGGGAGCCCTAGCTCGAGCTAGAAATAAAACCCCTTCATGCTTTTGCATTGCTGTGGACGTCTTATTCTCTCAGTTTTGGGGACTCGGACTCTGGGCATAACACTTCCCATTTTACCCAGTTCTTACAATATTGGCTCCATATATATTGCACATGAAGCCCTCCAAGTTCCAGTGGGTGGCTGCCCATCTGGGAGTTGGTCAGCTTTAAAAGCACAATTCCCACCCCCCCTTTTCTTTTGTTTAGTTTTCATTGTGTAGTCACAATCTCTAGTACCCAGGTGGCACTAGTGGTAAAGAATCCACCTGCCAGTGCAGGAGATGTAAGAGAAGTGGATTCGATCCCTGGGTCAGGAAGATCCCCTGGAGAAGGGCATGGCACCCTACTCCAGTATTCTTGCTGGGAGAATCCCATGGACAGAGGAGCATGGTGGGCTACAGTCCATGGGGTCTCAATGAGTCAGACACAACTGAGTATCTGAGCACAGCACTTCAGACACTTCTTCTAGGTTCTCAGTCACCAGAGAAATGTCCCTTTTCTTCGGAGCTAAAGACCATTTATACAAAATCTTTCAAACTTGAGCCAAATGAAAAAGGACCAGCCAACCCATTTCACTCTAAATTTCCTTCTTAGCTTTCCCTTTCTAGGAAATTCCATCTAGGCCATTGCCTAGGAAATTTCCCCTTGGTCCCTTTTACCTGGAAATGTACTGGTACCCTGTTAAGACTACAAGTCCTAAGATTTTAACAGATGGGATAAAATTCAGGAACATCATGCAAATTGATGAGGTCCGAATATCAGGAAAATTCCAAACCATCTGAGAAATACCAAAAAGCCAGAGGGGCTCAAAGAGCCAGTGCTGGTTTGAGCGCTGGTTTAGAATAGACTCCAGGTGTCCTCTGGTGGGAGACTCTGATATCCTACTAACTATACCCAGCAAACATCAACAAAAAAGTAATCAATATTGATCTTAAGTAGACATAGAGAATTTTATTTGAGCCAACCTGAGGATTATAACCCAGGAGACAGTTTTTCGGAAAACGCAGAGAATTGTTCCACCTGTTAGAAGTCAAAGGCACCATTATATACACGTTTAAGATGAAGGATCATACATTAAAATGACACACTGACATTTTATATAAGGTTCACCGAAGTTACATAAAGCAGATCTTTACATACAGGACAAGCAGTCACCACAACCCTTAACAGGATTAGGAAAGGAAAAATGAGTCTTCTCTGGAGGTACATTGCTATGTCAGAAGAAGGAAAAGAAATGATCTTTATGGTTGAGCAGACGTTCCTGCCTTTAAGGAGGTCTGGTTAATGTAAAATACTGATTCACATTGCCCATTAGGAAAGGCACAAAATGGACAGAGACTATGTTACAGTTAAATTTTCTTGTCCTGCTTCAAAACATAGATTTTATGCCATCGCCTGTTATTCAGGAATTTCTTTTAAAAAGTAATTCGCTGTACTAGTCCTTGAAACATGCCTACCCTGCAAGCAAGATAGCTGAATGGAAAAGGTTGGAGATTTGTTCAAGATCTGTGAGCAATAAATAATATTGCAATTCCTTAATATCCTTTGGTCCCAAAATCCACACACTTTACTCTCAGTCATTCCTACTAAAAGCAGTGCCTTCTTTAGCATCCCAGTAGAGAAGGACAATCACATAACTTTTTGTCTTCATGTGGGAAAATCATTAATACAACTGGACAGCTATGCACAAGGCTACCAGTTACTTTGCTCAAATGCTTAAAGCTGATTTAACTGATGTAGACTTTCCTGGTGGTTACACTTTAATTCAATACATAGACAATTTGATATTATGCTCTAAAACTGAACTGGATTCTCAAAAAGATACTATCCGTTGGTTACACAAGTTAGCTTCTAAGGGGCATGCATGCTCACTCGCTTCATTCATGTCCAACTCTTTGTGACCCTGTGAACTGTAGCCCTCTAGGCTCTGCTGTCCGTGGGATTCTCCAGGCAAGAATACTTGAGTTGGTTGTCATTTCCTCCTTCAGGGGATCTTCCCAACCCAGGGATTGAACCTGTAGTTCCTGTGTCTCCTGCATTGGTAGGCAGATTCTTTACCACTGAACCACCAGGGAAGCCCCTTCTCAGGGACACAGTTGTCTAAAGATAAACTCCAACTTTGCTTACCTACTATAAAACATATGGGCCGCTTAATATCTCAGGAAGGACTATTGAATGAAACCAAAAAAATTAAAATAATTTTAATTTTCTCACCACTCTCCCCACCCCCACCCAGAATACCAATTGAGGGGATTTCTGTGTCTGACTGATGTTGTAGGAATTGGGTACTTAATTTTTAATGTATTGTCCAACCTTTATACGGACTGCTTAAGTCCAGTGGACACAAGCCAACTGAAGAACAACAGAAGGAGAAAAAGGCCATAGGAGTTTGAAGTCCATGGTAACCAAGCTGTGGCATTAGGCCATTCTAATCACAATTGACAGTTTTTTCTCTCTTTACATGAAGAGAAAGATAGTGTCTTAAGGATATTAATAGAGAGTCATGGTGATCAACATCTACTGGGAGGATGCTATAGTTGTCAATTAGATTCATAGTGAGAGGACTCTCATCCTGTCTGAGAACTATTAATATTTCAGGGACAGCTTGCCAATGCAAGGGACTGAATAAATAGTGATGGGATCTCTGCTTTGACTATGTTCTGCACCCAAGTCTCTTGAATTCTCATCATAGTCAATGCTGTTCTGTAAGTTGGCCTCTTACAAGATATTGCTGCTTTCTTCACCTCATATTACTTTGGCTGCAGTGCAATAATCTTAACCCCACAACTTACCCCCATAACGCCAAGAAGACAACAACAATAATTACACTTTACTGATTATTTTCTTGTTTTTAGGAATGGTTTTCAGGAAAACCCTATTAGTTATGCTGATTTAGTTTGGTTTACAGATGGATCTTACTTAAAGGAAGAGCAGGGACAATACTGCGGAGAAGGCAATGGCACCCCACTCCAGTACTCTTGCCTGGAAAATCCCATGGACGGAGGAGTCTGGAAGGCTGCAGTCCATGGGGTCACTGAGGGTCGGACACGACTGAGCGACTTCACTTTCACTTTTCACTTTCTTGCATTGGAGAAGGAAATGGCAACCCACTCCAGTGTTCTTGCCTGGAGAATCCCAGGGACGGGGGAGCCTGGAGGACTGCTGTCTATGGGGTCGCACAGAGTCGGACACGACTGAAGTGACTTAGCAGCAGCAGCAGCAGGGACAATACTGAGCTGGGTCTGTGTTAATAACATTAATTGTAGATGCAGCTGGGAAGCTTTCATCTGTCAGAAGCAAAGTCAGCATAGCAAGCTGAACTCATTGCTCTCATCAGAGACTGTCAACGAACTAAGGGCCAAACAGCAAACATGTACGATGATAGCTGCAATGCTTTCAAAGTGACACGATTTGGAGTGCTCTGTAATAAGAGAGTTTTATGTCATTAGGAAAACCCATAAAGAATGGGAAAACAGACTTAGAATTATTAGACTCTATACAAATGCCTAAAAAAAAAAAGGCCATTATTAAAATACCTAGACATTCCAAATCTGCTTCACTAGAGCCCAAAGGGAATCAATCCACTGAGGCAGCAGCCAAACAACCTGCTGTAAGTTCTGTTTCTAGCCAGTTCTGAGAATGTCCGCTACTCAAACCTAACCTGGATAAAACTGTCAAGAAACTTCTTTTACAGGCTCAAGAAGTAGCCTCAGAAGGTGAGAAGCAAATGCAGGAGAGGAAAGGAGGATTTTTTAACCCCACTTCACAAATATGTTTTGGACCAAATAAGAGACTTACAGTGTCTGTAGGGGTTCAATTGCCTTTACTCCAGCAGTGTACTCCCTGACCCATAGGGTTCTTGGAAAAATGATTTTGTGGGGAAAACAGCATTTTTGGACTCCCTTCCTTACACTGGCTCACAGAGCATATGTCGATGCCCTATTTACCTGAAATAACAATCCCAGAAAACTGTTTCATGCATTTCAATACCACTTAGCCCTTCTTAAGGAAACCTTTGGGGTATGGCAGTTGGATTTTGTCCAAATGCTTCCATCTCAATGACACAAATGTATCTTGGTAATATTTCCACACTGGGTAGAAGCAGTTCTTTGAAAGAGAGCAACATTAATAGCAGGTAAATGCACTATTAAAAAGACTAAATCTTATTTGGAGAATTCCTTCTGAGTTGCATAGGGACAAAGAAATGTACTTTGTCAGAGAAATAATTAAATCAATTTGTGATTTCTGGTCAATAAGAGCATTTTCACTGTGCTTATCACCCCCAGTATTCAGGATTGATAGAAAGCACTAACTGACTATCAAAACTCAACTGGCGAAACTCTCAGGGGCTTTTCATCTTCATGGCCAAAAGCTCTTCTGTTGGTGCTCCTCAACCTTAGGTCCACTCCTTTTGGCAAGCGTCAATTGTCTCCTTTTGAAATAACCACTGGATGATCTATGCACCAGATGAAGGCGTGTACAAACTAGTATTATATAAGAGTGATGATATGCTGCATTGTTGTCTGATTTCTTAAGGCACTTAAAGAAAATGAAAAGCTGGGAACTAATTCCTTTCACAGCTAGCTTCTGGGAGATGAAGACCTTATGGATCATGGGTTGCAACCTAGAGACTTTTGTCTATTGGAAAAGGTATCAAATACAAGATTCTTTGCAGCTGGGTTGGAAAGGGCCCTATCAGGTATTATTAACTAATCCCTGTGTTGTAAAGCTCAAAGGAGTGAACCCTGGGTTTCTAGCTCTCAATTTTTAAAAAGGGCTTCTGCTCCTACATGGACTGTGAACTCTGTTTCTCACACCTGGCTTTGACTCAGATGAGCATCACCAAGCTGGCATGAGAAGTCAGTAACAGCAGTAGACAGGTAACCCAAGAATCCAGACCAGCCCCGTTGGACTTACCCTACTAGTTCAATTGTACTGTTTACCAACTGTCTGTCTCTCTGTCAACATTGAGAGTTACTGTTTTACTGCTGCTGCTAAGTCGCTTCAGTCGTGTCTGACTGTGTGACCCCATGGACGGCAGCCCACCAGGCTCCCCCGTCCCTGGGATTCTCCAGGCAAGAACACTGGAGTGGGTTGCCACGTCCTTCTCCCATGCATGAAAGTGAAGAATGAAAGTGAAGTCGCTCAGTCGTGTCCGACTCTTAGCGACCCCATGGACTGCAGCCTTCCAGGCTCCTCCACTCATGCGATTTTCCAGGCAAGAGTACTGGAATGGGTTGCCATTGCCTTCTCCAGTTACTGTTTTACCTCTAGCTATCCTTTTGCCCCAGTGTTTAGAATGGAAAGAGAATTAGTTCTTCAGTAAAGTTGTCACAGAGAATAGCTACTGCGGGTCACTTAACCAACTGTCGGATTTGTCATCAAATTCTTCAGTCAGTACAAGACTGATACAGGCCCCTCATAATTCCTGTCACGGAATTTTCAGATATTCCTAATGTTATCACTTACTTGGATCCACCTCCTGGCCTTTCAGGTTCAAATCCCCCAGCCTAGTAATATGTCCATCGCTTGTCTGATACTGTCCTTGGCCCTTAGAGACTGAGCACAGCTTAGCCTAGGACCTTTCTGCTCCATCTCTTACTTAATTAACGAATGTCCTGAAGAGAAAAAGACAAGTCATTTGTGCCAGAAACTCTCTTATGTCCAATACCACACAGATGGCTCTTGGAAAGCCTGCAAGAGAAGTGACCCATGGTTTAAAGCCATGTTAGCAGCACTTCCTATTGATGAATGCATCAGTGAGAGCTCTCTTGGAAGAATGACTTTAGCTCCCTTGGGTTTTGTCTTCACATGTGGCATTGGAATTGACCCACCTTCCCATGAATGGGCACATAAATATCCTAATTGCTGGCAGTTAGAAGGTTTATGCTTATTGGGATGCTATGTCTATACAAAAGAGACAGCTGGACCACCTTTCTCTCTCCATCAAGGGATCAAGAGACCTATGTTATTAGGATACCAAGATACCTGGTAGCAAAGTCTTTTGAGAATCTTGATTCCTGGTGCAGGAGTATAAATAGAGATATGGTTGTAAATCTATCAGCCACCATTTGAAGAGACTGCAAATCTATTGGACATCCCTCAATTCCTTAACCCAAGTAGTACTGGATAATACAGTTACTTTCGATTTTCTAAGAGGTAATCAAGGAGTTGTTTATCCTGTTGCTCACCTGACTTGTGGCATTTATATCAATACCTCTGCAGAAGTAGAGATATTCCTAGATAAAGTTTCCAAAAAGCAAAATGGTTATAAGAGTAAAAACCGAACAAAACAAAAACCCAGACCCTTTTGATAATCTGTTTAGTTGGCTCCCTGCAGGCCTAGGTAATTTTTATTGTATAGATGATTATTATTTTCATTGTATTATTATAATTTTCATAGCTATTCAAGTTACTGATGGCATGTAAACTGCTTGCTAAATTGCACTGCTAAAGGTACACACACAATGTCTGTGCAACAGTCAAGATGATCAACAACATGTATAGCCTGTAGAATGTTTCTCTGTTAGTATATATCTCTGTATTGTTCACTACATTCAATTAACTAATTTTTCCCTTGGTTTGTTTAACTCTGAAGTCTTATGGTAAGGAAAGCAAAGTTACAAAACCAAATAGGTCTTGGCATTTTAACCACTTGGCAAGGAGGAACCTGTACTACAATCCAGACTGAATTTTGTAATTTCATACCAAAATTAAATTTTCATTTAGTTTTCACCACATGGAAAATTAAATTTCTGCATTACGGGATCCTAGATCCCCTTCCTAGTCTAGGTTACATCTTGGGTAAATGGTTCAGTTCTGGGGGTTCATGGCTTAAATCTCAGCTTGACTTTAATGTTGCTGTTGGTTATACTGATTGTGTTCTGTATCACTTATGGAGGACTATTGTGATTTTTGCTGCATATCCAAACTTGCTAGTAAAATAATGATGTCTAAGTGACTTGAAACTATTGATCATATGTATAGTTTTAAGGAGATCCAACCAGTCCATTCTGAAGGAGATCAGCCCTGGGATTTCTTTGGAAGGAATGATGCTAAAGCTGAAACTCCAGTACTTTGGCCACCTCATGCGAAGAGTTGACTCATTGGAAAAGACTCTGATGCTGGGAGGGATTGGGGGCAGGAGGAGAAGGGGACAACAGAGGATGAGATGGCTGGATGGCATCACTGACTCAATGGACGTGAGTCTGAGTGAACTCCGGGAGATGGTGATGGACAGGGAGGCCTGGCGTGCTGCGATTCATGGGGTCGCAAAGAGTCGGACACGACTGAGCGACTGAACTGAACTGAACTGAACTGATGCAAAATGCTGGACATGCATAATGTCTATAGGAGGAGGATTGGACAATAATTGGCATGAGTTATATTGAACATGTTCAACATAACATTATTAGTCGTGAGTCCTTGGCTTGGTACTTTAGTGACACATAAACTCCTGAAAGAAGAAACTGGCCTATTGGGATCTGGCTTTGTAGGACAGGACGGATCCAAAGCAGGTAAGAAACCACTCTGGTGTTGAAGAACCAAGTATTTAATCACCTAATGTTTTCTGTTGAAGGATTAATGATCAAAAGAGGGAAAAGAGAGAATAAAATTTATTTATTGAGGCAAAACAAGAAAATTTAAATATAACATACTCCTCACCCATATTGGTCCCTCCCTAATGGGCAATGTATATCTGCATTATATGTTAACCAGATCTCCTCAAAGGCAGGAATGTCTGCTCAAACATAAATATAATTTTTTCCTTCTTCTGGTGCTAGCAATATAACTCCTTAGACATTAGTCTTTTTCTCCCCTAATCCTTCATAGGATCATGATGACCCAACAATCTGGGAGCATCAGCAGCTGCACTCGGCTCTCCTGAGGGCATTTAACAGAGTCAAAACTAAAGGTAGAATCTAAATACCAAGACAGAAATACATCCATACAATGGGATCTGGGGTTTTTCCTTCCCTTTGGGGGTCTTATGACTAGCATTCCTCATGGACCGTTAACCATCTATGTTAGCAAATAGACTAACAAATAGACAAACTAAGCACCATTCTTTCAGTTTTCATATAAGATGGAGGCAAGGGTTAAAGTTGATAAGGAGATTATCTGGCTCAGGTGCATTCCCCTCTGAAAGTTCAGTCACATGGAAAGGGGAGGAGTCAGGACTGCAGGCCTATGATGGAGTTGAAGAAAAAATGGAGTCAGTGTGGTTCAGCCACACATTTCACCCAGACATCTATATGGCCCATGCAATTTTATCCACCATTCTTTACTGAATACTCTGGGGCCAGACATTGGGAGGTAATCTGTATGCCTGTACCACAACAGCAACATACAAAGAATCCCTGTTAGACAAGGAAGAGTGCGTAGCAGGGCCACGGCACATTTGCCTGGTAAGGAGGTCAACCAACAGATGCAGTCATCTGCAAAAGAAATGTTCTCTTCATGGCTGATAGCCTTTTTTATATGAGATGATAAATCAGTGATGCTACATTGATAAGAGGGGCTGTAAGTACGATATTGTTGTTGAATTAGGACATGTTTCCCCACTTACCTATGTCAGAGCCATATAGTTTTGGAAAACCACGAGGAAAGTGGAATTAAATGAGGAACATTTAGTTTCCTGATTTAGTAGAAAAACGCTTTACCTAGAATTATTTAATACAAAAGCGGTGAGCTCGGCTAGAGCTTGTATTTCTAATTTAACATGAATGCCCATAGGCACTGCAATGGCTCAGTGGTAAAGAATCTGGCTGCAATGCAGGAGACACGGATTCGATCCCTGGGTCAGAAGATTCCCCTGGAGGAGGAAATGGCAACCCACTCCAGTATTCTTGCCTGGAAAACTCCATGGACAGAAGAACCTGGCCGGCTATACAGTCCATGGGGTGGCAAAGTGCTGGACATGACTGAGCACGCAAGCCAGCCACCATGAATGCCTCCATACTGAGAGAGAAAGATGGAGACCAGCCATCCCCACAAGGAGAGATTATAACTCCACCCAGTTTTGAGAGTCAGCAGGTTTCAGGAAGTGTCTGACAAAGAATAGACCTTTCTAGACAAAGAGGGGTAAGTCCACCCATATGGGAGATAAAGCCAAAGACTGGTGTCACATATTCAGGTGACACCTTCGGGTGATAAGAAAGTCCTTGCTTTAAGAGTCTTCTTTCCTTGACCTGTCCATTCAGTTGAAAAACCAGGTGGACAAAAGAAAGAGAGGACAGTGGTAGTACTCCATATGGTTACATTTGGCCAACCAGGTGTTTTTGTCCTCTGGCTGTGGAATCCAGAGTCACAAAACACACCTTGGAGGACACTTAAGACAGTGAAGCACAGTTTATTACACCAGTGGGTCCAAGGGAATCAGTTCCCAAAAAGGACCCTGATGTTTCTGAGAGGCCCTGTTTTGTACCTCTCTCCCCCACATGACTGGTTACATGTTAGCAACCTCTTTGTTGTATATGAGTTTTATAAGTAGGTGCTAAGAGAACAAACAATTAAGGTTAAAGGGTAGGGGGAACAATGATTATGCATCAAGGGGGGATGTCTCCATGGTTAATCTAACAGGGGCAGCCTGACCTCAACTACAATCTCTGTCATCTATTGGGAGGGAAGTCTCGAGGAGACCTGGTTTTCATTAGCAACGGTTTCCTCACTCTTGGGCAGGGCTCAGACCCAGTTCACATCCTGTCTTTAAGATGGATGACAGCCTTCAAGATGGAGTCTCTCCTGCTTTCCTCACACTGGCCCCAACATTTCTTTACAAAAAGAGCAGTAAGTCCAAGTTGGTTGTATTTAGCACATAACCACCCCAGACCATCCTAGATAATGACCAAGGCAGTGTTAAGGCTAGAGGAACTGGGTTCAAGCTGAGGAAGAAATACTTTTTATTAATACTATCATTACTGTTAAAGGGGAAAACGTGAGCCATGGTGACATCTAGTGTTCCCAACAGGAGTTTACCTGCCTGCCCACCCACTGTCCCCTTGCTGTGAGGTTGACAGGCAGACTGACCCACGACATTCCTTCAGTGCTAGACACTGGCAGCAATCCATATCCCTAGCAGTCAGAGCATTTATGGACTCCAGCGTAAGCGGTAGCCCAGGACAGAAACGCATTGTTGGAGGCAGGTGGCATGAATCTCAGAAGGGAAAGACCAAGAATGATAGATATGAGTTTCTTCATTCAGAAACACCATACAAGTCTGGTCTCCATGTACAGATATCACCCCAGGCATTGGCACTTTTCTCAGAGGACAATGCCAGACATGTCTTCTCTTTATGTCAGAAGCGGACAGGGAGATGTTATATGTGGGAATTTTGGTAGCGCCCATGAGAGGAACCCTCCTTGAGTCCCCTACCTAATTTCAAGGAGGAGATCACCTTGTTTATGGGTGGGGCTTCTATTAGAAAGTTTGAGGAAATACTATGCCAGGGGCTGGCCCTTCCTACAAAGGTATAAGGATGTCAAGCCACCTGGGAGGGAGATACCATCTAAGTCTCCAATCTAAGATAGTCTCCAAGGTGGGAAGTCTTGTGGCATTCTTAGGATAGTATCCATAGCATGCTAAATGGGTCTCAGTCCTCCTTCTAAGTCTTACAACTTTACGGCCCAAGCTGACAGAGCAGGTACAGTCAGTGTCGCATAAACTGGTGTATAGCCTGCTGCAGGTTGCTGTGTTTCATTGCTGGATGGCTTCTAACATCCAGGTTAGATTGTGAAGACCATTCTCATAAAGAATTGTCCAGAGAAATCGTCTTCACTCCCTCTTTCAGTAACCAATTAACTTTTTTTTTTTTTTGGTTTCTCTTTTTTTAAAAAATTAATTTAATTGTAGGCTAAATACTTTACAATATTGCTGTTGTTTTTGCCATACACTGACATGAATCAGCCATGGGTGTACATGTATTCCCCATCCTCCCACCTCCCTCCCCATCCCATCTCTCAGGGTCATCCCAGTGCACCAGCCCTGAGCACCCTGTCTCATCCACTGAACTTGGACTGGCGATCTATATCACATATGGTAATATACGTGTTTCAGCACTATTCTCTCAAATTATCCCACCCTCACCTTCTCCCACAGAGTCCAAAAGTCTGTTCTTTACATTTGTGTCTCTTTTGCTGTCTTGCATATAGGGTCATCATTACCATCTTTTAAAATTCCATATATATGTGTTAATATATATGTGTTAATATACTATATTGGCTCTTTCTACCCATCTTGCTTCCGTTGGGTTATACAGCCAATGGGAGGTTCATGAAATCTCATGGGCTTCTGACTATTCTTGTGTATCATGTCCAGTGAAACCAGTCCCTTGGTTGCTATCTATGTGAGTAGGACTTTGTACACATTTTCCAACTTGGTCAAGCCCCTAATGGTGACTGTTTGATTTGCTTTTTACTAGCCAAGGATTGCATCAGACTAGTGGCAGTAGCAGCAAGGTTAATGTGTGGTTGTGCCCCTCTGATAAGGGTAGTATGGGTCGATATAGTCCACCTTTCATCTGATCAGCGGATTAGTGGCTCAGCCAATGGAACCAAGGATATAGCTCAGGGATCATTGCTGCAAGTTATAGTGGGGCAGTCTCATTTCCATTTTTGTCCCTTTTAGAGAGTATAGAGACTCTTATTAGGGCCAAATGAAAGACTATTGGCCTCATTAGTGCCAAATGAGGTATGAAAATATGCCAGTAACCTGGTAATCTCCCCCCATCCAAGACTGTAATTCCTTGACCAGCTGTGGAATGGCCAAGTCTTGCTGTTGTTATTGTTCAGTCAATAAGTCAATGTCTGATTCTTTGCAACATGGAGTGCAGCATGCCAGGCTTCGCATCCTTCACTATCTCCCAGAATGTGCTCAAGTTCATATCCATAGCGTTGGTGATGGTATCCAACCATCTCGTCCTCTGCTTCTCCCTTCTTTTGCCATCAATCTTTCCCAGCATCAGAGTCTTTTCCAATAAGTCAACTTCTTCATCAGGTGGCCAAACTATTGGAGCTTCAACTTCAGCATCAGTCCTTTCAATAAATATTCGGAGTTGATTTACTTTAGGACTGACTGGTCTGTTCTCCTTGTTGTCCAAGGGACTCTCAAGAGTCTTCTCCAGCACCACAATTAAAAACCATCAATTCTTCAGCACTCAGCCTTCTTTATGGTTCAACTCACACACCTATACATAACTACTGGAAAAACCATAACTTTGACTATACAGACGTTTGTCAGCAAAGTGATGTCTCCACTTTTTAATATGCTGTCTCAGTCAGTTCAGTCAGTTCAGTTCAGTCGCTCAATTGTTCTCAACTCTTTGTGACCCCATGGAGTGCAGCATGCCAAGCCTCCCTGTCCATCGCTAATTCCCAGAGAGGACTCAAACTCATGTCCATTGAGTAGATGATGCCATCCAAACATCTCATCCTCTGTTGTTCCCTTCTCTTCCTGCCTTCAATCTTTCCTAGTATCAGGGTCTTTTCAAATGAGTCAGTTCTTTGCATCAGGTGGCCAAAGTATTGGAATTTCATTTTCAACATCAGTCCTTTCAATGAACATTCAGGACTGATTTTCTTTAGCATGGACTGGGTGGATCTCCTTGCAGTTCAAGGGACTCTCAAGAGTCTTCTCCAACACCATAGTTCAAAAGCATCAATTCTTTGGCACTCAGCTTTCTTACAGTTCAGCTCTCACATCCACCATACATGATTACTGGAAAAACGATAGCCTTGACTAGACAGACCTTTGTTGGCAATGTCTCTGCTTTTCAATATGCTATCTAGGTTGGTCATAACTTTTCTTCCAAGGAGTAAGCATCTTTTTATTTCACAGCTGCAGTCACCATATGCAGTGATTTTGGAGGCCCCCCGCCAAATAAAATCTGTCACTGTTTCTACTGTTTCCCCATCTATTTGCCATGAAGTGATGGGACCAGATGCCATGATCTTAGTTTTCTGAATGTTGAGCTTTAAGCCAGCTTTTTCACTCTGCTCTTTCACTTTCATCAAGAGGCTTTTTAGTTCCTCTTCACTTTCTGCCATAAGGGTGGTGTCATCTGCATACCTGAGATTATTGATATTTCTCCCAACAATCTTGATTCCAGCTTGTGTCTCATACAGTCCAGCATCTCTCATGATGTACTCTGAATATAAGTTAAATAAGCAGGGTGATAATATACAGCCTTGACGTACTCCTTTTCCTATTTGGAACCAGTCTGTTGTTCCATGTCCAGTTCTAACTGTTGCTTCCTGACCTACATACAAATTTCTCAAGAGGCAGGTCAGGTGGTCTGTTATTCCCATCTCTTTCAGAATTTTCCCCAGTTTATTGTGATCCACACAGTCAAAGGCTTTGGCATAGTCAATAAAGCAGAAATAGATGTTTTTCTGGAACTCTCTTGCTTTTTTGATGATCCTGCGGATGTTGGCAATTTGATCTCTGGTTCCTCTGCCTTTTCTAAATCCAGCTTGAACATCTGGAAGTTCATGGTTCATGTATTGCTGAAGACTGGCTTGGAGAATTTTGAGCATTACTTTGCTAGCGTGTGAGATGAGTGCAATTGTGTGGTAGTTTGAGCATTCGTTGGCATTGCCTTTCTTTGGGATTGGAATGAAAACTGATCTTTTCCAGTCCTGTGGCCACTGCTGAGTTTTCCAAATTGTCTGGTATATTGAGTGCAGCACTTTCTCAGCATCATCTTTTAGGATTTGAAATAGCTCAATTGGAATTCCATCACCTCCACTAGCTTTGTTCATAGTGATGCTTCCTAAGGCCCACTTGACTTCACATTCCAGGATGACTGGCTCTAGGTGAGTGATCACACCATCATGATTATGTGGGTCGTGAAGATCTTTTTTGTACTGTTCTTCTGTGTATTTTTGCCACCTCTTCTTTATATCTTCTGCTTCTGTTAGGTCCATACCATTTCTGTCCTTTATTAAGCCCATCTTTGCATGAAATGTTCCCTTAGTATCTCTAATTTTCTTGAAGAGATCTCTAGTCTTTCCCATTCTATTGTTTTCCTCTGTTTCTTTGCACTGATCACTGAGGAAGGCTTTCTTATCTCTCCTTGCTATTCTTTGGAAATCTGTATTCAAATGTGTATATCGTTCCTCTTCTCCTTTGCTTTTCACTTCTCTTCTTTTCACAGCCATTTGTAAGGTCTCCTCAGACAGCCATTTTGCTTTTTTGCATTTCTTTTTCTTGGGGATGGTCTTGATCCCTGCCTCCTGTACAACGTTATGAACCTCCATTCATTGTTCATCAGGCACTCTGTCTATCAGATCTAGGCCCTTAAATCTATTTCTCACTTCCACTGTATAATCGTTAGGGATTTGATTTAGGTCATACCTGAATGGTCTAGTGGTTTTCCCTACTTTCTTCACTTTAAGTCTGAATTTGGCAATAAGGAGTTCATGAGCTGAGTCACAGTCAGCTCCCAGTCTTGTTTTTGCTGACTGTATAGAGCTTCTCCATCTTTGGCTGCAAAGAATATAATCAATCTGATTTCAGTGTTGACCGTCTGGTGATGTCCATGTGTAGAGTATTCTCTTGTGTTGTTGGAAGAGGGTGTTTGCTACGACCAGTGCGTTCTCTCGGCAGAACTCTGTTAGCCTTTGCCTTGCTTCATTCTGTACTCCAAGGCCAAACTTGCCTGTTACTCTAGATGTTTCTTGACTTATTACTTTGCCATTCCAGTCCCTTATAATACATGTATATTATATATACATATATATGTGTGTATACATATATGTATATATGTGTGTATATATATATATATATATATATAATATGCTGTCTAGCTCTGTCATAACTTTTCTTCCAAGGAACAAGTCTCTTCTACTTTCATGGTTCAGTCACCATATGCAGTGATTTTGGAGCTCAAGAAAATAAAATCTGTCACTGTTTCTACTTTTTCCCCTTCTATTTGCCATGAAGTGATTGAACTGGATGCCATGAGCTTAGTTTTTTGAATGTTGAATTTTAAGCCAGCTTTTCCATGCTCCTCTTTCACCTTTGTCAAAAGGCTCTTTAGTTCTTCTTTGCTTTCTGCCATAAGGGCGGTGTCACCTGCATTTCTGAAGTTATGGATATTTCCCCTGGCAATCTTGATTCCAGCTTGTGCTTCATCCACCCTGGCATTTCGCATGATGTACTCTGCATATAAGTTAAATAAGCAGGGTGACAATATACAGCCTTGACGTACTCCTTTCCCAATTTGGAACTTCCTTCCCAATTTGGGATTCCAATCTCCTGATTTGGAATTTCCCAGTCCATTGTTCCATGTACAGTTCTAACTGTTGCTTCTTGACCTGCATATAGGTTTCACAGGAGGCATTTAAGTTGGTCTGGTATTCCATCTCTTTAGGAATTGTCCAGTTTGTTGTGATCCACTCATTCAAAGGCTTTCAGTTCAGTCGCTCAGTTTTGTCTGATTCTTTGTGACCCCATGGACTGCAGCACACCAGGCCTCCCTGTCCATCACCAACTCCTGGAGTTTGCTCAGACTCATGTCCATCAAGTTGGTGATGCCATCCAACCATATCATCTTCTATTGTCCCCTTCTCTTCGTGCCTTCAATCTTTCCCAGAATCAGAGTCTTTTGAATGAGTCAGTTCTTCCCAACAGGTGGCCAAAGTATTGGAGTTTCATTTTCAACATCAGTCCTTTCAATGAATATTCAGGACTGATTTCCTTTAGCATGGACTAGTTCAATCTCCTTGCAGTTCAAGGGACTCTCAAGAGTCTTCTCCAAAACCACAGTGGAAAAGCATCAATTCTTTGGTGCTCAGCTTTCTTTATAGTTCAACTCTCACATCCATACATGACTACTGGAAAAAAAAAATAGCCTTGACTAGATGGACCTTTGCTGGCAAAGTATTGTCTCTGCTTTTTAATATGCTGTCTAGGTTGGTCATAGCTTTTCTTCCAAGAAGCAAGTGTCTTTTAATTTCATGGCTACAGTCACCATCTGCAGTGATTTTGGAGGCTCCCCAAATAAAGTGTGTCACAGTTTCCATCGTTTCCCCATCTATTTGCCATGAAGTGATGGGCCCAGATGCCATGATCTTAGTTTTCTGAATGTTGAGTTTTAAGCCAACTCTCCTCTTTCACTTTCATCAAGAGGCTCTTTAGTTCTTCTTCACTTTCTGTCATGAGGGTGGTGTCATCTGCATACCTGAGGTTATTGATATTTCTCCCAACTATCTTGATTCCAGCTTGTGCTTCATCCAGCCCAGCATTTCTCATGATGTACTCTGAATATAAGTTAAATAAGCAGGGTGATAATATACAGCCTTGACATACCCCTTTCCTGATTTGGAACCAGTCTGTTGTTCCAAGTATGGTTCTAACTGTTGCTTTCTGACTGCACACAGATTTCTCAGGAGGCCGCTCAGGTGGTCTGGTATTTCCATCTCTTTAAGAATTTTCCAGTTTGTTTTGATCCACACAGGCAAAGGCTTTGGCATAGTCAATGAAGCAGAAGTAGATGTTTTTCTGGAGTTCACTCGCTTTTTCGATGATCCAACGAATGTTGGCAATTTGATCTCTGGTTCCTCTGCCTTTTCTAAATCCAGCTTGAACATCTGGAAGTTCACGGTTCACATGCTATTGAAGCCTGGCTTGGAGAATTTTGAGCATTACTTTGCTAGCGTGTGAGATGAGTGCAATTGTGCGGTAGTTTGAGCATTCGTTGGCATTGCCTTTCTTTGGGATTGGAATGAAAACTGATCTTTTCCAGTCCTGTGGCCACTGCTGAGTTTTCCAAATTATCTGGTATATTGAGTGCAGCACTTTCACAACATCATCTTTTAGGATTTGAGATAGCTCAGTTGGAATTCCATCACCTCCACTAGCTTTGTTCGTAGTGATGCTTCCTAAGGCCCACTTGACTTCACATTCCAGGATGTCTGGCTCTAGGTGAGTGATCACACCATCGTGATTATCTGGGTTGTGAAGATCTTTTTTTTATAGTTCTTCTGTGTATATGGGCTTCCTTTGTAGCTCACTCAGTAAAGAATCTGCCTGCAATGCAGGGGACCTGGGTTTGATTCCTGGGTTGGGAAGATTCCCTGGAGAAGGAAATAGCAACCAACTCCAGTGTCTTTGCCTGGAAAATCTCATGGACAGAGAAGCCTGGTGGGCTGCAGTCCATGGGGTTGCAAAGAGTCAGGCACGACTGAGCGACTAACATTTACTTACTTACTCTGTGTAGTCTTGCCACCTCTTCTTAATATCTTCTGCTTCTGTTAGGTCCATACCATTTCTGTCCTTTATTGTGCCCATCTTTGCATGAAATTTTCCCTTGGTATCTCTAATTTTCTTGAGGAGATCCCTAGTGTTTCCCATTCTATTGTTTTCCTCTATTTCTTTGCATTATTCACTTAAGAAAGCTTTCTTATCTCTTCTTGCTATTCTTTGCAAGTCTGTATTCAGATGGGTATATCTTTCCTTTTCTCTTTGCCTTTCGCTTCTCTTCTTTTCTCAGCTATTTGTAAGGCCTCCTCAGACAACCATTTTAACTTTTTTGCATTTCTTTTTCTTGGGGATGATCTTGATCCCTGCCTCCTATACAATGTCATGAACCTCCATCCATAGTTCTTCAGGCACTCTGTCTGTCAGATCTAATCCCTTGATCTGTTTGTCACTCCCACTGTATAATTGTAAGGGATTTTATTTAGGTCATACCTGAATGGTCTAGTGGTTTTCCCTACTTTCTTCACTTTAAGTCTGAATTTGGCAATAAGGAGTTCATGAGCTGAGTCACAGTCAGCTCCCAGTTTTGTTTTTGCTGACTGTATAGAGCTTCTCCATCTTTGGCTGCAAAGAATATAATCAGATTTCGGTGTTGACCATCTGGTGATGTCTATGTGTAGAGTCTTCTCTTGTGTTGTTGAAAGAGGGCGTTTGCTATGACCAGTGCATTCTCTTGGCAAAATTGTGAGCATTTGCCCTGCTTCATTCTGTACTCCAAGGCCAAACTTGCCTGTCACTCCAGGTATCTCTTGATTTCCTACTTTTTCATTCCAGTCCCCTATGATGAAGAGGGCATCTCTTTTTTTTTGGATTTACTTCTAGAAGGTCTTGTCAGTCTTCATAGAACCCTTCAACTTCAGCTTCTTAAGCATTACTGGTCGGGGCATAGACTTGGATTAGTGTGATATTGAATGGTTTGCCTTGGAAATGAACAGAGATCATTCTGTCATTTTTGAGATTGCACCCAAGTAGTGCATTTCAGACTCTTTTGTTGACTATGAGGGCTACTCCATTTCTTCTAAGGCTTTCTTGCCCACAGTAGAAAATATAATGATCTGAGTTAAATTCATCCTTCCAGTCCATTTTAGTTCACTGATTCCTAAAATGTCAATGTTCATTCTTGCCATCTCCTGTTTGACCACTTCCAATTTACCTTGATTCATGGGCCTAACATTCCAGGTTCTTATGCAATATTGTTCTTTACATTTTACTTCATCACATTTTACTTCCATCACCAGTCATATCCACAACTGGGTGTTGTTTTTGCTTTGCCTCCATCTCTTCATTCTTGCTGGAGTTATTTCTCCACTGATCTCTAGTAGCATATTGGGCACTGACCAACCTGGGGAGTTCATAGTTCAGTGTCTTATATTTTGCCTTTTCATACTGTTCATGGGGTTCTCAAGGCAAGAATGCTGAAGTGGACCACAGTTTGTCACAACTCTCCACCACGACCTGTCTGTCATGGGTGGCCCTACATGTTATGGCTCATAGTTTCATTGAGTTAGACAAGGCTGTGGTCCATGTGATCAGTTTGATTAGTTTTCTGTGATTGTGGGTTTCATTCTATCTGTCCTCTGATGGATAAGATAAGAGGCTTATGGAAGCTTCCTGATGGGAGAGACTGACTGAGGGGGAAATTAGGTCTTGTTCTGATGGGCGGGGCCATGCTCAATAAATTTTTAATCCAATTTTCTGTTAACGGGCGGGGCTGTGTTCCCTCCCTGTTGTTTAACCTGAGGTCCAACTATGGTGGAGTTCATGAAGATAATGGCGACCTCCTTCAAAAGGTCCGGTGCAGGCACTGCCACATTCAGTGTCCCCGACTCTGTAGCAGGCCACCCATGCCTCCTCCGGAGACTCCTGGACACTCCTGGGCAAGTCTGAGTCAGTCTCTTGTGGCGTCACTGCTCCTTTCTCCTGGGTCCTGGTGCACACAAACTTTTGTTTGTGCCAAGAGTCTGTTTCCCCAGTTCTATGTACGTTCTGGTGGCTCTATGGTGCAGTTAATGGCAACCTCCTCCAATAGGGCTTATGCTATATCCAGGTCTACTGCACCTAGAGCCCCTGCAGCAGGCCACTGCTGACCTGTACCTCTGGAGGAGACACTCAAACACTCAAAGACAGGTCTGGCTCAGTTTCTGTGGGGCCTCCTGTTGTGGCACAAGGTTTTTTCTGAGCCCTTGGAATGCCTCTGGCAGGTAATTTTCTTGAAGAGATCTCTAATTTTCTTGAAGAGATCTCTAGTCTTTCCCATTCTATTGTTTTCTTCTATTTCTTTGCATTGTTCATTTAGGAAGTCTTTCTCATCTCTCCTTGCTATTCTTTGGAACTCTGTATTCAGATGGCTACATTTTTCCTTTTCTCCTTTGTCTTTTGCTTCTCTTCTTTTCTCAGCTATTTGTAAGGCCTCCTCAGATAGCCATTTTGCCTTTTTACATTTTTTCTTTTGGGGGATGGTTTTGATCACAGTCTCCTGTACAATGTTACAATCCTCTGTCCATAGCTCTTCAGGTGCTGTATCAGATCAATTTTCTTGAATCTGTTTGTCACTCCTGGTGTATAATCATAAGCAATTTGATTTAGGTCATACCTGAATGGTGTAGCGGTTTTCCCTAGTTTTTCAATTCATGTCTGAATTTTGCGATAGGGAGTTCATGATCTGAACCACAGTCAGCTCCCAGTCTTCTTTTTACTGACTGTATAGAGCTTCTCCATCTTTGGCTGCAAAGAATACACTCAATCTGATCTCAGTATGGGCCATCTAGTGATGTCCAGGTGTAGTGTCTTCTTTTGAAGACAGGTTTTATGAACATTTATGAGATAAAGAGGCAGGGAGGTCTCATCATGGCCAAAGGTGATTGGAATTAAGGAAAGCGAGGTAATTAGAGTGGTGTAGTCAAGCTTACTGGCTCTTCATAGGAGACATGTTCATAAGATGGCAGTGTTAGCATGTTCTGAGGGTGGAGTTTTTCACCCTGTGTTATTAAAACATCATCCATCTGACGCTCATGCAGGCCCAGTTGGATAGTCGGTAGTCTCAAGTGGTTTGAACTGGCCAAGAATCGGCTCCATGTTACTGAAAATCAATTTACCCAACTGTTACTACAGTGATCCAAATGTCAGAGGTATTACATATAAAGAAGCTAGTGGAAGTTTAGTTTAAAATCAACTAAAAGCAAGCAACTGAAAGCATGGCAGGTTAGGTTTGGCGGGTCTTCTCAGGTTAGCTCTTGGTTTCATTACTAACGAAGAAGCACATCCATGCCAACGGGAAGCAGATTTCCCCCCCCCCCCTCCCCCAGGGGTCTCACAACTTTTATTCCTCAAAAATCATTAACCGTCTGCATCAGCAAAAGGCATTCTTCCAATTTTCCTATCAGATGAAGGCAAGGGTAAAAGTTGATACTGAGCTTCTCTGGCAGGGCGCATTCTTTCCTAGTAGGCTAAAGCTCAATCATGCAGAAAAGGGAAGAGGCAGAATTGTGGGTCTTAGTCCTACGATGGAGCTGAAAAACACGGAGTCAGCGTGGTCCAACTACACAGTATCTCTTCTGAACTTTACGTAAAATGTGTCACTGTGATATATATATCCTTCGATTCAAAAACGTATATAACTGTGTCTTCCAATGAAAACAAGTGGAACAATCCGTAGAGTTTTCCGAAACACTGTCTTTAGGTTTAGAGCCCTCAGGTTGGAACAAATAAAATTTCCTATTTCTCCTTTAGACCGACTACTGCTTCATTTTTCCTTGACAGGAGGAACTGTAGAGCACATGCGCAAACAAGGTTAAAAAGTGGGCGAAGACGGCTTACAGACCCAGCCTTTTCCACCCCTCCCTCTCAGTTACCTCTTGTGGGGACCGCCACTAACAGACTAAATCCAATCCCAATCCTCCTCCTCCCCTCAGGTTGGGATAGGAAAGCACACGTGACCACAAGCGGGTCCGAGGAGCTCAAGCGGGGTGCGCAAGCTCTGCGGCTTTCTAAAGAGGCGCGAGCCTTTTAGGACGTCAGTGCGCAAGCGCAGCAGGCCGAGTCTAAAGGGGCGCGCTCCGCCGCCCGACTCAACACGCAGGCGTGGAGTTCCCCTGCTCACGACCCACGCTCCGGGGTATTAGCGCGCAGGCGTCCCGCCAGGGGGCGGAACCCGAGAGAGGGGGGACAGCGGATTTCCGGTTCCTGGAGCAACGAACGGCCGCGGCGACGACAGCTACAGCTTCAGAGGAAGCGGCTGCGGAGGAGGAAGGCGAGGAGCCGGAGAAGGCGGGAGCCACGGGCGGGATTCTCGCCATGGGTCCGCGGACCTAGAACGGTGGAAGGTTCCGGCCGGGAGCCGAGCTGGTGAGACGGTCAAGGGGGCTAGAAATGGAGACCGCTCAGGCGGAGAATGGGGAAGGGTTGAGGCTCAGAGCGCTGACGGAGAGCAATGAAGGGCCCTCGGGCCGATGAGTGGGAGGAATGGCGGCCTCGGAATTTTGAAGGGAGTCTTGGGAAGATTTAGGCGGAGGACAGGGAGGACTGGGGGCTCCGAAGGCTGACAGGTGGAAGTGTCGGGCTCTTGGACAAGGACGGAGAGGAATGGGGAGGATCCGAACGCTGAGGGGAGATATCGGGGCCTCTCGGGTTGAATAGAGAGAAATGGGGGTCCAGGATGCTAAAGGGAAGAAGTGAGCGGCCCTCGGGCTACTGACGGGGAGAAATGAGAAGTTGGAATGCTGAAAGGGAGGGACGGGGGTCTCGTATGGAGGACGATAAGAAATAGGGGACAGAACGCCAACAGTTAGGGATGGCTTGGTCTTGGACCAAGAGGAGAGGAATGGGGTGGGGGGTTCAGATGCTAAAGGGAGAAATCAGAGTGTCTCAAGCTGATGAGAGTAACGGAGGATGAGGACTCCAAAGGAAACTTGTTAACTGCAGAAGAGGAAAATAGGGAGGGTTCGGAGACTTGGGAAGCAATTGGGACTCAAAACACTGACAGAGCGAAAGTGAGATGGGGAGGCGTTAGGAAAGGGGACCGAGGGAATGAGGGGCTGTTGAGGTCAAGGATGCAGGGGAGCTGGGTGTTCTTGGGCAGAGGACAGGGAAATGGAGGCAGTAATACTGAGGTAGAAGGATAAGAGGACAGCAGACAGGAAAGGAATGGGAGAGTTAAAAGACTAACAGAAATTAGTGACTCTTGGGTCAAGGAAGGGAATGAATGGGAGGTTAGGGTACTGAGCTAGCCAAGTCCTGTGGAGGCCTCTCGCGCTAGAGATGGGAGGAATGCGGTCTCTCTGGCTGAGGCTAGGGAGGAACTCGGGATTAGGACGGTGAGAGTGAGGAATGCGTTGAGGATGGGGACCCTTGGGTTGAGGATGGGGCTGCCAGATCATGAAGTGGGGGGGATGACAAGCTCCTGGGCCCAGGACAGGGAAGAACGAAGTGGGAATGGGGCTTTACCCTTCCTTATGTTGGCCAGTTGCCTGTGGCAGGTCCTAGCAAGCATGAATAGAAACACGGGTTTGTGTGGCCTGGGGCACAATATGTCCCGTTTTAAAGCCTCAGTTTTTCCCACTGCCCCTTCTTTGTTGCAGGCGGCTGCTGCTTCCGTGGTCCCCATGGCTGAGGACTGGCTGGACTGCCCAGCCCTGGGCCCTGGCTGGAAGCGCCGTGAGGTTTTTCGCAAGTCAGGTGCCACCTGTGGACGCTCAGACACCTACTACCAGAGGTACTGGGTGGGTTGTGGACAAAGGGGTTAGGGCTGAACCTGGTTAGGCAGGGTGAAATCAGGGGTGTGTGATTAGATTTATGGGTATGCATGTACAGTTGATCCTTATTATCTGAAAGGTTCTATATTTGAAGATTTGGTTATTCACTAAGATTTGTTGTTTGTACCCCCGAAGTCATACTCAACTTCGTTTTCATGATCATTTGTGGATATGCACAGAGCAGCAAAAAATAGGTCGCCTGATGCATGCGTTCCCAGCTAAGATTCAATGAAGATTTCTTATATTAGCTCTTAAGCTGTAAACAAGTATCCTTATTGAGGGCTACTTAGTGTTCTGTTTTTTTGCACTTTTTAATGGTGATTTTGCTCTGTAGAGTTGCCCCCAAGTGTAGTGTTGAAGTGCTGTCAGTGATCTAAGTGCAGGAAGTCTGTTTTGTGCTATATGGAGAAAATGCATGTTAAATAAGCTTTGTTCAGGCATGAGTCGCAGTGCTGTTGGCTGTGAGTTCAATGTTAATGAATCAAAAAGGCAGTATATCTAGAAAAAAAAGAGGAAATTAGCCAATTAGTATGGGAGGCTGCTCCAGGAAGTCCTAAAGTAACGTCTATAGTACATGATGAAGCTAAGGAAAAGGTGAAAAAGTGGCTAAATCTGTGGATCCATGAGATGGTGGCCAGGGTTTCGTGGACAGTGTGGTGAAACCAAAGCAAAGGACATCGGCTGTCATGTTCCCAGGGTTACGGAAACAGTAAGCCTGTTTCAGCTGGTCCTGGCTAGCTCACACGTTTCCAAAGTGATACTTTGTGAAAAGTGTTAAATTTGCAAGTGAGGCAGGTTCTGAAGGTAAAAGAGTCCATGGAAGAATTTTTAAAAACACCTGATAGGTGCTATACAGGAAAAGGGTTATGAGGAAGAGTAGGTTTTCAGTGCTGATGAGGCTGGCTTGGTTTACAAGGACATTGACAAAGGAACCTGTATAACATAGATGGCTTCCAAAACTGCTATTGTTAAATCATTCAAAGACCATGTAGTTAATTATTTGTAAGAGGACTATATTAAACGAGGTGTCTTTAAACAGAAACACACATAAAACAAGGTAGTATACTGATTGGTTGACAAAAATGTGACCAGAGGCTTACAGGAACCTAACCTGTAGTTCCCCTAGGAGCAGTGATTCTGAACTCACTAATTCAGTGTTCAAAGTGACTTTATAGAATAGAATTACTGTGAATAATGAGAATTGACTATAAACACATGAAAATATGTGTTTATAAAAAAGTTACTTTTAAGGATTTGAGGTCTTTTAGAATATGTTAGTCATGTAGTTATTAAATTTTCTAAAGTTTTTTTGTGTGTAAGTTGCTCTTTGCTTAGAGGAATGTAGTAAAATTGTAACTAGAATTACATTTATTTATATGCTTATAAATAAGCATTTTTATGTCTATATTGTACATTTATTCATGTATTTACAGTTTTTATAAAACTTTCAAAATAGAGGCCAGAGGTTTTACCCAAATTAGGGCAAGATAACAAGCGAGTGTGTTTCAGTTTTGGAGGTGCCAGTAGGAGATATGGGACCCCTAGGTCAGAGGTGACTGACAGTTCATTACTCACCGCATCAGCAGTATCCTTACGTCATCATTCTTGTATCAGTTCCCCAAATGCCGTGAAGAGGGCTACTTAATTAGCATCTGCACATGCACTCTTGTGGGAAAGGAACTCCGAGCTTAAGGAATCCAGTGTTAGGACAGGAAGGATGCCTTCCTTGCTCTGGAAGAACACCCTATCTCTTATCTTCCAAGGCTGATGCTGTACACACATCCTTGAAAAGATAGCTCCTTGCAAAGGGTAGTCAGTGCCTCTCTTGCAAGACGTGCAAAAATGTGAGTGACCTGTGGAGTGTTGTCTCCCGACATCAGCGACTTATACTTTGTTTTGTATGTAGTTGCATTTATTTGCTAACACCTGTATTTGTATGTATATTGTTTGTACACATACACTTGACCCTTGAACCATGTAGGGATGAGGGGAGCCAATCCCCTGTGCAGTCAAAAATACACATATAACTTTTGACTCCTTAAAAGCTTAACTACTAATAGCCTACTGTTGACTGGAAGCCTTATCAATAACAAATCATTGGCTAACACATACTTTGTATGGTGTATGTATTACATACTGAATTCTTGAGGGAAAATAAGCTAGAGAAGACATTAAAGAAAATCATGTGGGAGTTCCTTGGTTGCCTAGTGGTTAGGATTCCAGGCTTTCACTGCCATGGCCCAGGTTCAGTCCTTGTTTGGGGAACTGAGATCCCATAGACTGAGTGGTACAGCCCAAAAAGGAGAAAATCATAAGGAAGAAAAAGTTCATTCACAGCACTGTACTGTATTTAGCAATACGTTAAATTTACATCATCTGTTTACAGGATAAGTTGTCTGACTGTCAAGTGCCTACATTAAATATTATCTTATATGACACAAGGCATCATAGATCTTATACATATTACTAATACCAGATATCAAAAATGAAAACATAATATGAAAATTTTATGTTTATTTACAGGTATAACAATTCATGCATTGATAACTGAGAAGGAGCAATATAGTTGCTTTCTGGTAGCCTAGCCTGTATGCTAATGAATAAATTGTTATAAAGTTTTTACGGCATACAGTATTATAATCATATTTATGATACAGTGTTGTTACATTGGTGCATTTTTGGGTTTTTTCAAGCCACTTACCTGTGATGATAGGCACAGGGAGCGAAGCACACTGTATGGTAATGTAATTCTTTGACAGCATAGTTATAAAACAGTAAGAAAACTAACACGTTATTAATTTTATGTTAAATACCATTCACTTATAAATACCTGAATAAAGGTAGGCTATCCATTTTGAGTCTTGCATAGATGAATACTTGGGCCATGATGATGATGGTGACACAGAAATGTCTCATATAGTTCTTTTTTTGTTTTGGTTTCGCTGGGTCTTGGTTGCTGCTCGGGGGCTTTTTCTAGTTGTGGCAAGTGAGGGCCGCTCTTTGTTGCTGGCATGGACTTCTTATTGTGGTGGCTCCTCATGTTGCAGAGCACAGGCTGTAGGTGCCTGGGCTTCAGTAGTTGCAACACACGGGCTTAGTTGCCCCACGGCATGTGGAATTTTCCTGGACAAGGAATCAAAACCATGTCCCCTGCATTGGCAGGCAGATTCTTAACCACTGGACTACCAGGGAAATTCTCATACAGTTCTTGCCTTACAATTGTTAGATTTTCACACAAAGACACCCACCCACAAATGTGTAAGTATTAACTGTACAGCCTCGTTAAATATTTACTATTTATTAAGTGGAAGTGGATCATCACAAAGGTTTTCATCTTTGTCATCTTCACGTTGAGTAGGCTGAGGAGGAAGAGAAAGGGGGTTTCGTCTTACTGAGGAGGGGTGGCAGAGGCAAAAGGAGGAGGTGGGGGGAGGCAGGAGAGGCAGAAAGACTTGGTGTAACTTTTAGAAATGCACTGTAATTGCTCTCTGACTTTTTTGCTTTTTCAATTCTCCAAAAATGTTTCTACATTGTCTCAATCTTTCTTCCTGTGTTCGCTTTAATTTTAGTGCCCATGTTATATAAAATAAAAAGTGGTCTTGAATATCAGAACCCTTCTGCTAGATTGTCTAATAACAGTTTTTTTCTGGTACTCTATCTGCTTCATTATCTGGTACTGGTTCAGCAGCAGTCATCTCCATCAAGTTGTCTTGTGTTAATTCCTCCGGTGTGGTGTCTGTTAGCTCGAGTCCAAGATCGATGTCTTGAAACTCTTCATTCCCTCCCTGACTTTTGCCATATCCACAGTCTCTTTCATGATTTCTTTGATTGACTTGGCTGTAAATTCTGGGAAGTCATGCACAACATCTGGACACAGATTTCTCTAGCAGGAAGTTATTGTTTTGCACTTGATGACTTTCACACTCTTTTCTATAACGAAGATGGAATCTTCAATGGCATCCAGACTTTTAGGATGTTTTGTCTATGAAGATTCTCTTTGATAGCGTTGTCAGTTCTTTTCATAGAATTCTGCGAGTAAGGAGCCATAAAGGTCCTTTATGACCCTCTGATCTAGAGGCTGAATTAGAGACATTGTGTTTGGTGGCAAACAGACCACTTCGACACGTTTGCTGTTGAATTCATGGGGTTCTGGGTGGGCAGGGCATTGCCCAATATCAAAAGAACTTTAAAAGCTGTCCCTTAACTGGTGAGGTACTTCTTGACTTCCTAACAGAGCATCAGTGGAACCATTAAAAAAAAAAAAAAAAATGGTTCTCACTATCAAGACCTTCTTGTACAACCAAAAGCCTGGCAGCTGGTGTTTATCTTTTCCCTTCAAGGCTTGAGGGTTAGCAGCGTTATTAATAAGGGCAGTCCTGATCATAAACCTGACTGCATTTCCACAAAACAATAGAGTTAGTTTATCTCTTCCTGCCTTAAATTCTGGTGCTCACTTCTCTTTCTTACTAATAAATGTCCTTTGCACCATATTTTTTTTTTTTTTTTTTTTTTACTTTTCAGAATAGGGTACTTTCATCTCCATTAAAAATTTGTTCAGGCAGAGAGCCTTTCTCCTCAGTGATTTTCTTAGTGGCGTTTGGGCACTTGTCTGCTGCTTCCTGGTTGGCAGAAGCCGCTTTTTCTGTTATCTTGGTGTTTGTAAAGCCAAACCATGCTTTGCTGGCATTGAATTCCCCAGCTTTAGAGCCTTCACCTTGCTTTTGCTTTAAGTTGTCATATAATGACTTGACTTTTTCTCAAAACTTGTTGTAATTTATAGGTATGACTTTCTTATAGCCATCATGCATCCACATAAAAGCTACATTTTCAGTACAAGATAAAAACGTATTTTGCAAAAAGTACAAGGTTTCCGAGCTGCTGGCATAGTTGCAGCGACAGTTTCTGAATTGCCTTTGTTTTCCTTCCTTTCTTTTTTTTTTTTTTAAATAATAGTCCTTAAAGTGCATGGCTGGTGGCTCCGATGGTAGAGCATCTGCCTGCAGTGCAGGAGACCCAGGTTCCATCCCTGGGTTGGGAAGATCCCCTGGAGAAGGGAATGGCACCCCACTCCAGTATTCTTGCCTGGAGAATCCCATGGACAGGACAGCCTTATAGGCTGTAGTCCATGGGGTTGCAAAGAGTCAGACATGACTGAGCAACTAACACTTTCACTTTCACTTTATACTGGATTCATTAATCTTGAATTGGTGGGCACCCACAGCTGCAGACCTCAATCTATGGTACATGTCAAGCTATTCAGCTTTTTCCTGTAATGTTATGACTTTTCTCTGCTTCTTGGGAGCACTTCCAGTATCACAAGTGACACTTTGTTATGGATCCCAAGGTGTTATTAAAAGCTTACAGTATTGCACTAAATACAGTGAAAATGACATGAGAAAAACCACTGCAAGCGGTCACTTTCTGCTGTGATGCTCAATTTTATGGAGAAACAAACTGCTCACAGAGATGATTAGCCTTCCATGGCATTTAAAGTAAATACTTCAACACCTGAGTTCACTGCAGCAGCAACAGGAGGTGGCTGTGAGATGACTGTAGTAGTATGATACGTGCTACAGTTGATTTTGTGCAGTTATGATTTAATATTGCATCTTTACTTTTGTTTACATTTCTCTTGACTGCAAATGGTGCCACATATGATCTTAAGTATTTGTGTACATGTTTTGGTAAATTTTAACTTTTTATAATAGACTTTATATATATATCTTATGGTGGTAAATGATAAAATGATTAGTATCTACATATATTTTATGCATTCATGGCACACCTTTTTCTTAATTTTTTCAATATCTCTAGGCTACATGATTCATCGAATTGTTTTAAGTAGTCACAAATGTCCAAAAACTTTTTCAATAAATTTATTGAAAAAAAATTCATGTGTAAGTGGACCTATGCAGTTTATACATGTATTGTTCAAGAGCCAGCTATATTTAAAACATGTTTTTTTCTTGTATAAATTTTGTTTGTGTACGTAGTATGTAATGCTAATATATGTATGTTATTTAATTAATTTGTGTTATTTGTATTTCCTTTCACTTGAATGCTGGTAGTAGCACACATTATAAATCTGTGCATATCCATTTACATTTATCTTATTTATTAATCTTCGTCTACATGCTGGAATTTATACACCTTTTATATTCCAGCTGTTTGGAGTTATTGGGGGTAGTTTCTTGGTTGGGGTTCATAGGTTGATCCCAAGCTGCTTCCTGTATCCCACCAGCTCTACAGGCCTCTTCAGCAGCCCTGTGGGAGGGTTGTGTGGGTGGAGTGGCAGTGGCTCCAGCTAGGTACCAACCTGTCCTGGCCCATCCCCAGCCCCACAGGAGACAGGATCCGAAGCAAAGTTGAGCTGACTCGATACCTGGGCCCTGCATGTGATCTCACCCTCTTCGACTTCAAACAAGGCGTCCTCTGCTATCCATCCCCCAAGGTACTGTACGGTCTGGAATACTTGAGCGCGGGTGCTGAGCCTCCTGACACCCGCCCACTGGTCTCCTGCCCTTGCTGTTATCTCCAGGCCCACTCCTTGGCCATCACCAGCAGGAAGCGGAAGAAGCCTTCGAAGCCAGCCAAGGCTCGGAAGTGTCACGTTGGACCTCAGAAGAGTGAAGTCAGGAAGGAGGCACCAAGGGATGACACCAAGGCTGACGCTGACACAGTCCCAGCTTCACTTCCTGCCCCTGGGTGAGTGTTGAGCTAGAGCCAAGTCCGTGAGGGTTCTGGTTGGGGGTGCACTCGGCCCCACACCCATGTTTCCCATCCTAGGTGCTGTGAGAACTGTGGAATCAGCTTTTCAGGAGATGGCACCCGAAGGCAGCGGCTCAAGACTTTGTGCAAGGACTGCCGAGGTGAGTGGCCCCTGGGGCACTGGGAGGTAGAGCTGGAGCAGCCTCGGTGTCAGGCTGGCGTACAGATATCTGGCTGGGGGCTGAATGGTAGATGACAGGGCAGAGGGAGTCATGAGGTCAGATACCTGATGCTCCCTTAACATTTCTCTCTCCCTCCCTGCAGCACAGAGGATCGCTTTCAATCGGGAGCAGAGGATGTTTAAGGTAAGCACAGCCTACTTCCTCCTCACAAGTGTGTGGTGGGAGCAGGATGTGACGGGGGCTGGTTGGAGTCTGAAGGAACAGTGATGGATCCACTGGGTGTCAGGGTCATTTTGTAGGGAGCTGGCTGCAGGCAGTCGACAGTAATGGAAGTTAATTAGTAGACACTGTGATAAGGGTCACAGGGGAGAGTAGACGTTGTTTACGGCCTCAGTGATGGTGGCTAATCACTAGTTACCAGACAGTGATGAGGCAGACGGAGGACCAGCAGACATGGTGATGGGGGCCAATGTGGGGTCAGCAGACACGTGAGGGGCAGTGCTCCTGGAGCCACTCCGCTTGGACCCGTGACCTTGCCCCACCCATTCCTGGCAGCGTGTGGGCTGCGGGGAGTGCACAGCCTGCCAGGTAAAGGAAGATTGTGGGGCCTGCTCCACCTGCCTCCTGCAGTTGCCCCATGATGTGGCCTCGGGGCTGTTCTGCAAGTGTGAGCGAAGACGGTGCCTCCGCATTGTGGAAAGGGTGAGTCAGGCAGCTGGGGTGGGCCCCAGGCTCACCCGTGCTCCTGGCCCTCAGCCCTGGCCCCACGCTTCACACCTCCGGCCCCCACAGAGCCGAGGGTGTGGAGTGTGCCGGGGCTGTCAGACCCGAGAGGACTGTGGCCGCTGTCGAGTCTGCCTTCGCCCTCCCCGCCCTGGGCTCCGGCGCCAGTGGAAGTGCGTCCAGCGGCGCTGCCTCCGGGTAAGTCAGAGCAGAGGGGCCAGTGGGGGGTGCAGGTGGGGGCTGGGGCAGAGCTTACTCTGCTGTTGAAGCTGCTGCTGCATCCTTCTTTCCAACCAGCCTTGCCCTCCTCATGTCTTCTTTTCTCCCCCTGCTCACACTCACCTCTCTGGCTTCACCTGCCTGCCCCTGTCTGCCAGCACCTTGCTCACCGCCTCCGTCGCCACCATCAGCGATGTCAACGACGCCCTTCTCTCGCTGTGGCTCCCCCTGCTGTGAGTGCCCCAGCCCTCACTCTGCCTGCTTGTCCCCTTGCATGCTTTCTATACACCTGAGGGGAGGGCGGTGGTCTGTGTCTGCCTGGTGCCGCCAAGCCTAAACTTGCCTTCTGCTTTCTCACAGGGTAAACACGGCCGCCGCAAGGGAGGCTGCGACTCCAAGGTGGTGGCCCGGCGGCGTCCACCCCGAGCCCAGTCACCGCCTCCACCTCCCCCACCGCAGCCTCCAGAGTCTCCGGAGCTGGTGAGGCCCTGGTGGGCAGGGGGATGGCACAACCGTAACCTCACCAGCTACCTGCCCTGACCCCACCCCATTTGCCTCTGCAGCACCCCAGAGCCCTGGCCCCCTCGCCTCCTGCTGAATTCATCTATTACTGTGTAGACGAGGACGAGCTAGTGAGTGGCCTCACCCTACCTGAATAAGCCTAGACTCTCCCAGGGCGCTTGGTTAACCCAAAGAAGCAGATGCTGCAATGGGCCTAGTAGGGGAGTCGTAAAGTACAGTGATGGATACTAGTATGGGCTGAGCAGACAGCGGGGTAGGAACTAATATGGGACCCCCAGGTGAAGTGACAGGACCTGGTGTCAGATGAACCAACACTCTGATGGGGCTCGCAGAGGAAAAGCTGGCACAGTGCCCGAAGTCCGCATAGGATGAGCGGGCGCAGCGATGGGAACTAATGGAGCGTCTGCAAAATTCTGCTGGAGGCGGGGGTCAGAGACCTTATCTTGGTAGCTAGTGGGGGACCAGCAGATAGAACGATGGATACCATGTTGAAGCAGCCACCGTCCTCATGGTATCAAGGGCCTTCCAGGACAGTGATACCGCCTGGCGCTGGACTCACAGACAGGAGGTGTGACTAGTGGGAGCCAGTTCCCTCCAGCGGGGCTGGTGGGCGAGCAACAGGAGCAGCAGTGCTACTCTCCTAGTGACCGCCCCACACCCCCTGTCCCCAGCAGCCTTACACAAACCGTCGGCAGAACCGCAAGTGTGGGGCCTGTGCGGCCTGCCTGAGGCGGACGGACTGTGGCCACTGCGACTTCTGCTGCGACAAGCCCAAGTTTGGGGGCAGCAACCAGAAGCGGCAGAAGTGTCGCTGGCGCCAGTGCCTGCAGTTTGCTATGGTGGGTGTGGCAGGAAGGGGCTGGTGGGTGGGAGGAATAGTGCAGTCTCCCCCTCGTGCCCCCGCCACCCAATGCCTGGGAGGGGCGGGCCGGCCTGGTGGGTCCTGCAGCTTCAGAGTGGTGGGTGGGGCAGTGGGTTTGTCACCAATTAGCAGACATTGTGCTGGGATAAATGAGGAAACTGGGAGGTACTGTCATTGCCAATAGGAGACTCACAGCCTGTGTGATGAGGGGCTTGTCCATAAGGAGATTCCGCGCTGGGGCTAACGGGGTTGCACGCGTCAATCAGGGCAGGGTAGTATTGTACCTGGTGGCCATAACACGCCACCTCTCCTCACAGAAGCGGCTTCTGCCAAGTGTCTGGGCAGGGTCCGAAGATGGGGCATCGCCGCCCCCAGCTCACCCTCATCGAAAGAGGCCTGGCTCTACTCGAAGGCCTCATCTGGGTCAGACCCTGAAGCCTCCCTTGGCCACACCGGCAGCTCAACCAGACCGAGCCCAGACTCCAGTGAAGGAGGAAGCAGGCAGTGGCTTTGTGCTGCCCCCACCTGGCACTGACCTTGTGTTCTTACGGGAGGGCGCAAGCAGTCCCGTGCAGGTGCCTGGCCCAGCCCCGGCTTCCACAGAAAGTCGGTTGCAGGTGAGGGTCCCGCCTTATCCTGCCCTTCCTAACCCCGCCCAGCCTCGTGCAGGGAAGCTGGGACCAAGTCTGCTGCCATCCTCCTTCACACAGGAGGCCCAGTGCCCTGGCCTGAGTTGGGTTGTGGCCTTACCCCAGGTGAAGCAAGAGAAGGCGGATGCCCAGGAAGACTGGACACCGGGCACAGCCATCCTGACTTCTCCTGTATTGCTGCCTGGCTGCCCCAGCAAGGTGGGGGTCAGTGATGGGTGGTCTGTGAGCAGAGTGATGGGGAGCCGTGATGGTGGTTCTTTGAGCACAGTAATAGGTGTGCTGATGACAGCCTCTCACAGAATTATCCCGCCTGTCTGACAGGTGCCTCACCCTCCCCAGGCAACTAGTTTGGCCTGCTTTGCTGCCCAGTTAACAGGAAAATGGAAATCTGTGAGGAGTGGGAAAGGTCTGTAGACAGAGATGGTTTTTGTGTGCTCAGGTGTGACGGAGTGTCAGCACAGGGACAGGTTGGCTGGTAGGGACACTTTCCCCAGGCCAGCCCTGCCCTTCTGACAGCTGCCCATTTCCCACCTCTCCCAGGCAGTAGACCCAGACCTGCCATCAGTGAAGCAAGAGCCACCTGACCCTGAGGAGGACAAGGACGACAACAAGGCTGACTCCACCTCTGACTTGGCCCCAGAGGAGGAGGCAGGAGGGGCTGGCACGCCCGTGGTCAGTGCTGGGGGACGCCCCACCCTGTCCTGACCTTGCTCTAGGCCCACCAGTCATGTTGACCCTGATGTTAATTCTTCCCCAGATCACGGAGATTTTCAGCCTGGGT
Source organism: Oryx dammah (assembly GCF_014754425.2). NCBI lineage: Eukaryota > Metazoa > Chordata > Mammalia > Artiodactyla > Bovidae > Oryx > Oryx dammah. The sequence goes on from NW_024070206.1 coordinate 12,059,405, forward strand.
GGAACCCGCCTCCGGGATACAGCAGTCTGGTTGCCAAGGTGTGCCCCACACTGTGAGGGGTCGGGATGGCAGTGGGGTGTGGGGTTCTGGCCAGATGCGGGCCCTGAGTCGTGAGAGCAGCCAGCATTTTGGCATGGGGTAGTGGGAGGTAAAGGTCACCATCAGTGATGGAGTATGTGCAGGACCTTAGAGATTTCTCCTGAGGTCTGGGCCAGGGCTCTCCTTGAGGAGGGTTACAGCAGGTGATGGTGGCAGAGGAGTTGGTGCCCTGTGATAAGATTGGAAAGAAAAGGGAAGAGAAGAAAAGCTTTTTCCCTGTATTATTAAGAAAATCCATAGGGGTCAGACTTATAAATTCTTATTCAGAGAATCATCATTTGGGGTCTTGAAGGCCTGTGGAGTTTCCAAGAGATGAATGGGTGGGCTGGTCAGTGGGGAGTGATGAGATCTGGTCCTGAGATGGCTTTGTGATTGGGGCCCACACACAACTGAAGTAACCTTAGTGGAAGGAATCAGGCTGTGTTTCTTGAGATTTTCTGGAACCTGTTGAGGTCGTTAACTGTTTGAGCTGCTGCATAGAACTGTCCCTACAGGTGTGGCAGTGGAAGGAAGGATAGGGAGGTGGGAGGAGATCAGGGGAGCGCTGCCTCCTGCAGGACTGCTGAGAGCCCTGACCAGAGCCCAGACAGGCAACGTGAACTGTTCACCTGACCCCTGGATTCCTTTGTTCTTGCAGACTAGTGTCTGCAGGCCAGAAACTGCTCCACCTGTACTTAGGCGAGTAGTGAGGTACTGATTGAGACCCTGCTGGGCACACAGTGGTGAATCAATGACCCTGGGAGGCTTATCTTTCAGGAGACATAGGATTCCTGCCTTCAGGGAGCTTATAATCCAAGTGGTGACGCCGTTTCCCCTATGCATGAAATTATTACGTATTAACAGAAAAGTAATGATGGGCTATGTTGTCTGCAATGGAAGATTGCAGAAGAGAGGAAAGGGATAATTAAGGGGAAATGGAAGAGTAGGAAATGGTTTTGTGATGCTTCATTTTGCACATAGGGAACCTCATTCAACATACAGACCTGCTCCCTCTTCTCTAGGTCCAAGGACCTTAAAAAACCTGGAGGTAGAAAACAGTAGACTGGAGGCTTCTACAGACTGTAGGACTCAAGGTGATATTTACAGACCGACTTTATCAGAGACAACACTGATCTGCTCAGAGGCTGGACCATAGATGGATTGCCAGGGCTTGTGTGGGAGTCAGTAGGAACTGGGAAAACCTACCACCAAACCAGAGGATCAGGCCTGTTCAGTACTCTGAGCTTATAGAGGAAATAAGCAGAAAAGGAAGACAAAGAGTAGAAAGTTTGTGCATCTCCTCCAACCAGTGCAAACCCCAGGAGCCTGAGTGTCATAAGAAGTGTGGATATTAAAGATGGGGGAGCTGGGATGGGAGAGCTGACGTGATTAAAGCCACCTTCGGTCTAAACAAGCCATCATCATAAATGATTCTAAATGGATTTGGATGAGACCTGGTAGTGTCTCTAAACATTTCCTCAGGGAGACAGCAGTTCGGAATGTATTGGGAATGTAATGTGAATAAATGAGGAAAGGAACTGCTGTTCATTGAGTTCCTCCCATGGACCTGGTTTAATCCTCAAAAACATCTTTTTAGAACGGCTTGATTGTGCCCATTTTTGCAGAAGGGAAAATGAGATTCCGAGAAACTAAATAATCTGTCCAGTGTCGAACAGCTAGTATCAGTAGAGCTTAGGATCAAGGTCAAGCCCAGGTTGTAAAAGCCTTGTTTTTAAGTTAAGCCACTAAACTGTTAACTGTAACCTATATCCAGTAGTGTGTAATAGTGTCATATTAACAAGTTTCCAGTGACGTTACAAAGCTGGATTCTTGTAAGCATAATAACAAACCCTTTACAAAGCTGCTGCCCCTAGGGTGGCATAGGAAACACCAAGACAGTGTGGATCGTGCCACCTTGTCAAAGCACGCATGCCTCCTGAGACTGGGTTATTGCCAGGCCTTGGGTGCCACATAGGATTCCTCAAACCCAAAAGGGCATCTTTCCCCATGGCAGATACTTGCCATCACTCCCTATCGTCAGCCAAAGCAGTCTTCAGAATGAAAGCTCCTGGCCTGGCTCATGTTTCCTCGCAACTTGCCTCCCCTGTCCCTTGATGACCTTTGTACTTGGTTTCTACTCTCAGCCCCTGTCTTCTAGGAGTCTGAGCTCCTGCTTCAAGTCCCACCTAAGGGCCAGTCTTGGCTCAGCCCTGCCTCACTTTCCAATTCTTCATAAAGTGCCAAAAAGATTACATGTGTGATTCATTACTTAGCTTTACTGGGCTGGGACTGAGTGCCGGCCTCCTAAATTTTGTAGCCTATGTGCCTCCCTTGCTTACTGTAGTCCCAGCCTTGCAGCTTTAGATAATTCAGAGGTATATTAAGCGTTTCTCTACTTTAACTCATTGTACAGCCCTCTGCCATCCCTTTTTGCTCCTTCCTTTGCCTTACCCTACTTATTTCAGCCAGAGTCAAGACTGGATAATTTTCTCATACTGTTTTGCTCCCTCCCAGGATCCAACCACCCAGTTCTCATATTCTGGTGGTATTTTGACAGTGGTGCCCTAAATGAAATTTGAGAATAGCATTCTGACTCTTGAGATAAGTCTGGTTACTGTGTGTGTCAAGATACAATCAGAAAAGCAGCACTACTAATATAAAGATTTCATATATGTGTGTATATGTATATATAAATATGTATATTATCTTAAGGGATTTATTGTAGGTGATTTGATATTATGCAATTGTGGGAGCTGGTTGAACAGTCTGTATAAGGCTGTTGTCTTTGCATCTAATGCTGGAGCTTGAAGTCTGCAGGGCAGGCAATCAGGAAGGAAAGATGGATGTAAAATGTGGGACACGGAGGACACAATGGCGCCCACGAGCACGAGCTGGAAACCACAAGGATGGCCTGGAAGCCATGTCAGCCTCTCACCACTTCCAACTTCGGTGATGTGGGTGTCCTGCAGAAGAAGCTGGTGCCCTTCATCACAGAGTTAAATATGCATCTGGTCCAGGAATTAGAAGAGCTGAAGGAAGATCCTGGGGAAGGTGGAGCAGCTGCAGGCCTGGCTGCAGGCCTGACTGTTGCCACATACCAATGAGGTATGCCAGCAGATAATGACGTGTGTGAACTGCAACAGTGCCTGGTGCTCCTGCACCAACCTTCCGAGTGTGCTGCTGCTTCGCATCTGCCCTCCAGTTACCAGCAAAATCTCTCGTGGCCTGTCCTAACTGGAAGCATGCAGGGAAGGGGATACTGGGAAACGTAACCTAGTCAAGGTGACATGTTACAAAGCCACCCTGCCATGAATCAGCTCCTGAAGGTCTCACAACTCACCTGAGGATAACTTGGTAAAGCCGCATTGCTGAAAATGCAAAGCTTGAAGACCATGGATTTCATGGTGACCCCAGCAAGTACAAAAATTCTGTCAAGCCCATCCAGAAAAAAACTTGCTGTTCTGGGCTATTTTTGTGTCATTCGTTAGTTATTGAGAACCTGACCCATGGTAGGCACTATGCTTAATACTGAGATTCAGGAATGAAAAAGATATAGTCCATGCAGTTTTATTAAATACATCAATATGTATTTACAAATGGTGAATGAATTTCCAACTTTATCGTGGAATTTAATGGTGAAAATACAGAATTGAGGAAACTGTTGGGAGGACAGCCCTTGCGTGACCTTGTTGGGGCACAGTAGACATTGGAAATATAGTTTATGCTGTTCTATTTTAAAATTATTTTTAAATGATTTTTATTGTCCCGTTTACTGATTTATATATACTTAGTGTTTTGGGGGGGAGTATCTTAATGGTGCTTAAGTGTTGATAGGCTGCCTCTGAGAAACTGGTATAGAAAGTGGGTGGCAAGATCAAAGTCAAGTTCTATTCGAGGATCTTGGGTGAATCAGTTCTCCTAGATCCCCCTGGAGGTTGAGACTTGGTTGTCAAGCCAGGGCCGGTCCCGCCACCCTCCGAATACGCCCACCAGGGGGCGCTGGCGCGCGGACCCTGGTCCTCCGGCCAGGGGTGGACAGACGCTGCCCCTCAACTCCCTGTCCCTGGGGCGTGGCCTCCCCTGGGCCGAGGCGGTCCAGAATCAGCGCAGAGGGAAGCCGACTCCCCTCTCCACGGTGGCTCCACGGGCGAAACCGAAGCGGGATTAAATTACGGGACACGCCCGGGGTGAGGACGCGGCGCGAAGAGCTCAGGACGGGCGCCGGGACGTTCCACGGCCGCCGGGTGTCGCCGAGAGTCCGCTTCCCATGTCGCTGAAAATTCACGTTGACGGGACCCTCCAGGCTGTGGACCTCGGAGGTTCCCAACGGGCGCCCGAGAATCTGGCGGTTACCAAACCCCGCCCCTAGGCCGAGGGCGTCACCGCCCTTCTGAGGGTGTGGTGTCACCAGACCAGACCAGCCAGCGGGCCAGGCACCCGTGGGAATCGAAGATCCAGCAACTAGCCCTCAGGACCCGGTCCAGGGAGCGGAGACGATCGTCTAATTTCTTTTCTTTCTTTTGTTTCAGGCTACGTAAACTCTTAACAGTAAATGAAAATGAGTATTTTACCGAACTGCAATTAAAAGAAGAAGCATTATAGGAGATAAAAGACAAAATGAGAGAGAATTATTAAAAGAAATTGCAAAAGAGAAGAGACGTTATTTTGTGGCTGGAAGGCTGGACGAACAATTCAGGAAATGGAGCCCAAACCTAGGAACATGCCGCATGCAAAATCCGAAGTGGGCGGATTATAAATGATTAGGGAATGCTGGTTTATAGTAAATTGCGGTCTTAAGTTGGGATACGCAGTACTAGTTGTGCTTTTATTACACGTCAGTGACCTACTAGGTGCTGATTCTTTCCTGTTAAAGCTCTCTGTTCATTCCATTTGTAGAAAGAGTACCAAAGTGTCATTTGACTTTTTAGGTATTACCTACAACTTTTTGTGGCTCAGCTGGTAAAGATTCCGCCTGCAATGCGGAAAACCTGGGTTCGATCCGTGGATTGGGAAGATCCCCTGGAGAAGGGAAAGGCTACCCACTTTAGTATTCTGGCCTGGAGAATTCCATGAACTCTTAATAGTTCATGGGGTTGCAAAGAGTCGGACAAGATTTCGACTTTCACTCACTCACCACTTTGCTCTTGAGCGGAAGTTAAGCTGTAGTCTCCACTTGTGTTGAGGGCCCCTTTTAGGTTTCCTCACCTGTGTTTTTTTTTTTTTCCCTGCCTGGGATCCGGAATGCCAGAGCCTGATCACCGAAATTCTGATCCACATCCTGGCCCTGGTCTTTATTGCGCCCAATCAGGTCGTGCCGCTGCGCCCCCATCCTAGGGTTTCTCAAGTGTAAGCCCTGGTTTCCTGGTTTTATTAACAAATTTGTCACTACTGGTTGGGTTAGCTGACAAACCAGTTAGGTGCTCTCAGCTTGTTTTAGCTGTAGGATGAGGATAATACCCGCTGCTCCATCAGTCAGGTATTTGTGAGACTGAAAGGCTTTATGTGTGAAAATACCTTATAAATTCCTGTAAAGAACTACGCGAATAAGGTGGTCCTGTGATGATTTGCCCTGAAGGTTAACTTAGAGATGCCTCAAAATTTGACTACCCTACAAAGTGTCCGCTAACTTTTCTCATGCTTTTAGACATTACAGGATATAAATAGCAAAGTCAGTTGGAATGTAATTAGATCTTCGACTTCTTCGGGTTAAGGAGGCTTTTTTTTTTTTTGCTATATGATGAATCCTAGAAAGGGAGCGAGGTCGGCGGGAGGCCTGGTCAAGGGCGGGGTGAGAACTGCGCAGACTCAGCTCTTCCACTCCAAGAGGAAGTTGCGAGTGCCCGCGTCTGTGGTCACCGTGGTAACGGAACCAACTTCCGCCCCATTCACCTGTCCCTAGCCCCGCGAGGCGCACCACTGACAACCAGACCTGTGCATCTCACAAGCTCGTCCCGCCGGTAGCTGTGGTTGGGGAACCGCGGCGGACACCGCCCCCAATCCGAGGAAGCTCCAAAATGTACAGCCAGCGGTTTGGCATCGTACAGAGAGAGGTTAAGGGGCCCACTCCCAAAGTGGTGATCGTGGTAAGCACGGGATATGTGTGTGGGAGCCTACCGTTTTCTGTATCTTCCCCCATCTCAGGACCCAACCCAGCCTTGGCCCCCAGCAGGGGTTCTCTCAAGGGAAGCAGGTGCCTGAGGCAGTAGTTTGAATTTTGAACGAGGGAAGAAAAAGGTCTCTTGCCTAGCTCTCCCTACCCTTCCCGTCCCCGCGTCAGTTGTATTTAGTTTCTGTATTTGGAGAATCACCACTGGCGATCTTGAAGGCTGAAGATCTCGCAAGACTTTTAAAAGAGGTCGTCCCCTTGAAACGCGGAGTGTGTGTCAAGGAAAGGGCGCTGGGTTAAGGTGGCAGGAAATCTGGGGTCTGGGCTGGCAGTGATTCAGCTGTACGGTCGGGACTAGTTCCGTACGCTTAGGAAAACCGTCTGTTGAAGAGTGCTGGACTGTGGGGGTTTTGAGTGGTCTTAGGGCCCTTCCTCTGCTGACTTAGCTATAACAGAAGCATACCTGCCGGCCTGGGAATAGGAGGTTGGTTGCCTTTAAGGCAGCGGTGGTGGTAGGAGACCAGGGGAACACTGTCCTGCAGAATTTGATGAGCGCTGCCCAGAACCTCGGACAGTTGGTCCACGCACCTGCGTTCCTTTGCTTCTACACACTAGTTTCCACAGGCCAGAAACCCTCCATGTGTAGGTAAGCAACGATAGAGGTATCACATGAGTCCCGGCTGTGTGCACAGCTCTGTGGAAGATACAGGGGTGAATACATTGACCCTGGGAGATTTCACTTTCTCTAAAAGTTTGATCCTTGCCTTCAAACTGCTTATCATCTAATTGCAGAAACAACTTGCTCACGCCCCAAATCGTTAAAGATTAACACAGTGTGCCAGCACAATTGATAACGGTGTGCTGTCTTGTCTGTGTCGGGACACTGGAAGAAAGATCAGAATGATAACGATATAGTCTTATGCTCTATAGTGCACGTAGCAGTTGTCAGTCAGTTATAGACCTGCTCCCTCTTCTTTAGGTCCAGGGACTGTAGGCTCTGGGTTTGGAAATCAGTAGATTGGAGTCTTCTACAGCCTGTAGGGTTTGAGGTGATTATTATTTTCTTTATGAGGGACAGAAGTGGATGTTCTTTGGGTTCTTTATCTGAACCCTGTGCTCAGCTGGGGTACTGGTCAGGTGACATTCCTTGTGTCAGAAACCAATAAGGATTTCCATTCCACCAAATCACCACCAAACCAGAGAAGCAGGCCTATTGGATATTTTACATTTGTAGAAGAAGAAAGAGGAAAGAGGAAAGGTCAGAGCTGGTGTATCTCAGATATCAGAGTGTGATAAGAAGTGTGGATGCTAGAGGTTGTAGAGGTGTGATGGGAGAAGAGTTAAAACCACCAGAGATGAGACTTGAATGCTAAACAATTTCTTCGAGAGAAGGTGGTGAAAGATGTAATGTCTGAGGTGAGGAAGCAGCGAAAGGAGCAGCTGTTTGGTGAGTGCCTCCTAGGGACCCAGTTGGTTACTTCTTGAAATAATTTTGTTTTAGGAAGCCATTTGTTTTGCTCTTTTTGACAGGTGAAAAAACTGAGACTCAAAGAGGTCAAGTAACTTGCTCAAGATCCCACAGTTATCAGTAGAGGCCAGAATCAAACCTCAGCTTGTAAGATGTTATTCTTTAAGACATTAAACTGTAATAGGAGAAACTAATTTGAAGTGTTACAGTAACAAAAGCTTTCGGTGACCTTGAAAGTACAGGGTAGTTGTTAAACCCTTTATTCTGATTTTAGCATGGTTTAAGATTTGCAATGTTCAGTATGGTGGCCACTGGCCACAAATTTGAGCACTTGTAATATGTCTAGAGTCACATATTGAGACAATAATATTTTCGATATATTGGTTAAATAAAAATATATTAAAATTAATTCCCCCTGTTTCTCTTTATTTTTAAAAATATAGCTACATCAAAATGTTAAATTGCAGATCTAGTTTATATTATTTTTCTTTTAAAGAGTACAGGTTTTGAGTACATAATGCTGAGACTGCATGGATTGGCACCTCCAGATCTTACTTTATTCATCCAGAGACAAGGTCCTCCCTGACCACAAAGTCCTTCCTACCCCGCATGCCACAGCCTTAAAGGGTTTCCTAATTCCCTGCTACTGCTCAGTCTTTCTCACTGCCCTCCACTGCTATTTCCTCTTTAGTCAAAATGTACCTCAGAGCCTGATTCTTGCCCTGATTACTTAAGACAGTTGACTCCTGATGACCTTGGTGCTTGGTTCCTGTTCTCAGCCCATCTGTCTCTACTAGGAGCCTGAGTGTGTCCTGCTCAGGGTGCAGCCTTGACCCAACTCTGCTTTGTTATCACTGAATCTGTGTTCATAGGATGCCATACATATTAGAGAACAGTAGTTTCTTAACTAAATCTAGGCTGTAAATAATTTCATTATGAATTAGCTACTTCCCATGATGTAACCTTCGACATCACCTTCTGTCTCCAACCTACCTCAGCTTTGTATTATCTTGTTCAACTATTCTAGGCACCCATGTGTATACCCCAAACCTTGAATCTTTTCAAGAGGCTATCTTCAAATGTTGATTTCCCTTCCTTAGGAGACTCCTTTACCAAGTTTCAATGCCAGTATTCTGGTAACCCAGACAGTGATGCTTTCAGTGTAAATGATCAGACTGACTCTGTGCCTCGAGTTAAAACCTTTGTTGCGGTGCATCAGCACACCAGAGTCTGACTGCTCACCTAAGGGTGATTTGATAAACCTGGCTGAAAGTACAAAGCTCAAAACCATGGATTTCATGGTGGCCCCAGGAGGGGCAAGAGTCACATCAAGCCAACCCATAAACAGCTTCATTCATTCATTCATCTTTCTTCTTCATTTGTATTGAGAACTTGATGCTGGTAGGCATGCTTCATGCTAGCAATGCAGAAATAGAAAAGATATAGTTCATATGATTTTAGCAAATGTGTCAATATTTATTCACAATGGTGTATGCATTTCCAACTTTTTTGGTGAAAGTTTGTATAAAATGAACATATTCACAGAAATTCAAGTTAATCCCAAAATGTCAGGAGCACAGCTCTTACATTAAACTTCTGGGGACAGTAGAAATAGGAATCAAATTCTACCATTAGTTTTTTTTTTTTCTTTTCCTTCTTTCCCTTTCTCCCTTTCTGTCTTCCTTACTTCCTTCTTAGTAAAGCATATTTCACTGTTACAACTTGTTATGTGTATCCTATATACTTAGTGAGTAGTTTACTTTAATTGAAAGAATTTTGATGGTGGTAACTATGTTGTCAGAGCCCTGAAAAGCAAGGTGGGATAGTAGGTGGCAAGATTAAGGTCAGGAATTAGAAGACCTTTAATTCTTGTTCTACCCAGTTCTACCCTCACTACTCAGAGCACTTTGGGCAAATAAATTAAGTCTCTGATTTCATTAGATAATCTCTGGAGTCCCATTCAAATTTTTGACTTTATAATTCCATGAACTTTTATTCAAATGGCATTTGAGAAATATGTGAGACTGATTTGATGACATCTTAGGTACAGGTTTCAAATAATTTAAACAACTTACATCTTAGACACTTAAGTTGTTTACAGTTATAGCAGGATATTAGTTTTATATAGCAAGTTTTGTTTAATATGGGTATTGGATTAACTGAAAATATGCAATGGATTTTGGGTCTATCATAAGTGATACTTGCTTTTCTTTTTTTGTTCCAGAGAGCCAAGCCTCCCAAAGTCCAAGGAGCTGAGGATCATCTGGAAAGAATCCAACACAGCCATCAGAAACATCATGCCGTCTTGGCCTCCATTAAGTCAATCGAGCGGGATCGCTTGAAAACTGAGTGGGACGAGCACAATGACCGCAAGTTTGTGGACAGTCTTGTGAAAGCAAGAGTCAAGGATGCCATGCAAGGGTTTATCATCAACACTGAAGAAAGACGAAATAAGTAAGGCTTAAAAACTGGCTAATCCAGACTCTGAGATATTCCTGAAACCAGAGCCTGAGATTGACCAATCAAAAATCAAGTGAATTTTTACAGTAAGGATCATGGCTGAGCTATTCTTATTCTTACCAAACCAATAGCTTATTTTTATTTTCACTTGTGATAACCTATTGATAGAAATCAAAAGAACATATTGTATCATATTTTGTTATTATAATTAAAATCTTGCTCATTTTGCTTTTTTTCTTGAAATATAAATCACATATCTCATCTGTATGTGATCAAATAAAATGTGGCATAGATTAGTCTCTTTATTGCTTTAGGTGACAACTTATTTTTTGGAATACTGTAATGATCTTTCCTTCTTACAAAATTTACAACTGAACATATACTTCTGAAATTGAATTTAACAAAATAAAAACCAATTAATGAAATGGTGCATGTAGCATGACAGTTTTAATTCCTTTGCTTGTTGTTGTCATTTTGTTTTGTGAACCTAGGTTACGTGAACTTTTAGCATCAGAAGAAAATGAGTATTTTACTGAAATGCAATTGAAAGAAGAAACAATTGAGGAGAAAAAAGATAGAATGAGAGATAAAATAAGATTATTAAGAGAGAAGAAAGAAAAAGAAAGACAGGATTTTGTGGCTGAAAAGCTAGACCAGCAATTCAGGTAATGATGTCAGAAAAACATACACACAGAATCTGAAGTTTGTATATTAAAAATTATTTAGGAAGACTAATTTACAATAAAGTGTAGCCCTAACAGGGCACAGCAGTTGTACATTTAAGTCTTGGTAATTATACATACATCATTGCACTAAGAAGTTTTGTCTGTTTGCTTTGTGGTGATAATACATAAGATTTATTTTCAACGTATTTCACGTATACAATACAGTATTACTACCTGTAGTCCCCATACTCTACATTCAGTTCAGTTCAATTCAGTCACTCAGTCGTGTCCGACTCTTTGCGACCCCATGAATTGCGGCATGCTAGGCTTCCCTGTCCATTACCAACTCCCGGAGCCTACTCAAACTCATGTTCATTGAGTAGGGGATGCCATCCTACCATCTCATCCTCTGTCGTCCCCTTCTCCTCCTGCCCTCAATCTTTCCCAGCATCAGGGTCTTTGCCAATGAGTCAGCTCATCGCATCAGGTGGCCAAAGTATTGGAGTTTCAGCTTCAACATCAGTCCTTCCAGTGAACACCCAGGACTGATCTCCTTTAGGATGGACTGGTTGGATCTCCTTGCAGTCCAAGGGACTCTCAAGAGTCTTCTCCAACACCACAGTTTAAAAGCATCAATTCTTCAGTGCTCAGCTTTCTTTATAGTCCAACTCTCACATCCATACATGACCACTGGAAAAACCATAGCCTTGACTAGACGGACCTTTGTTGGCAAAGTAATATCTTTGCTTTTAAATATGCTGTCTAGATTGGTCATAACTTTCCATCCAAGGAGTAAGTGTCTTTTAATTTCATGGCTGCAGTCACCATCTGCAGTGATTTTGGAGCCTCCAAAATAAAGTCTGACACTGTTTCCACTGTTTTCCCCATCTATTTGCCATGAAGTGATGGGACCAAATGCCATGATCTTTGTTTTCTGAATGTTGAGCTTTAAGCCAACTTTTTCACTCTCCTCTTTCACTTTCATCAAGAGGCTTTTTAGTTCCTCTTTACTTTCTGCCATAAGGGTGGTGTCATCTGCATATCTGAGGTGATTGATATTTCTCCCAGCAATCTTCTTTGCAGCCTGTGCTTCATCCATCCCAGCGTTTCTCATGATGTACTCTGCATAGAAGTTAAATAAGCATACTCTATACTAGATCCCCAAAACTTACTCATTCATCTTATTACTGAAAATTTATATGCTTTGAGCAAATCTTCCCTTTTCTTCTATCCCCTAGCCCCTGAGAACGGACATCCTACTCTCTGTTTCTATATGTCAAACCTTTTTTTCCCCTTAGATTCCATGTTTAGTGAGATCATACAGTATTTGTCTTTCTCTTTCCAGCCTATTCCACTTAGTATTATATCCTACAGGTTCATCCATGTTGTCTCAAAGAGCAGAATTTTCTTTTTTATGCTGGGTAATATTCCATTCCTGGAGTAGGAAATGGCAACCCACTCCAGTATTCTTGCTTGGAAAGTTCCATGGGCAGAGGAGCCTGGTGGGCTACAGTCCATGGGGCCACAAAGAGTCGGACATGACTGAGTGCACAATATTCCATTCTACAATTTCTTTATACATTCATACCTCAGTAAACAGTTTGTTTCCATATGGTAGTTCTAGTTTCAATTTTTGAGGGATCTCCATACTGTTTTTCATAATGGTTCTACCAATTTGTATTCCCACCACAGTGTACAGAGGTGTCCTTTTTTCTACATCCTTGCCAACATTTGTCATCTCTTTTATCTTTTTTTGTAATAGCCATCCTAACAGGTGTGAGGTGATAATCTCATTGTGGCTTTGATGAGCATTTTTATGGTGATTTGTGATGTTGAGTACCTTTACACATACGTTTTGGCCATTTGTACGTCTTCTTGGAAAAATGCCTACTCAGGGCTTTTGTTCATTTGTATAGTCAGATTATTTGTTTTTTGCTATTGAGTTATATGAGTTTCTTACATATATTAGATATTAAACTTTTAACAGATACATGATTTGAAAATATTCTCTCCCATTCTGTAGGTTGCCTTTTTACTTTGTTGTTTCCATTGCTGTGAAGAAACTTTTTATTAATAATTGGATATAGTCCCACTTGTTTATTTTTTATTTTGTTGCCTTTGCTTTTAGTGTCTTATCCAAAAAATCATTGTCAAGACCAGTGTCAAGGAGCTTTTCCCTTATGTTTTCTTCTACATATTTTACAGTTTCAGGTCTTAATGTTTAAGTTTTTAATCCATTTTGAATTAATTTTTGTAAATGGTGATCCAGCTTCATTCTTTTGCCTATGGTCATCCAGTTTTACCAAGGTTGTTTACTGAAGAGACTATCCTTTCCCCATTGTGTGTTCTTGGCCTCTTTATAAAGGATTAGTTGACCATATATATGATACATGGAATTCTTTCTGGGCCCCCTGTTCTCTTCCACTGCTCTGAAAGTGAAAGTCATTTATTCGTGTCCCACTCTTTGCGACCCCATGGACTATACAGTCCATGGAATTCTCTAGGGCCAGAATACTGGAATGGGTAGCCTTTCCCTTCTCCAGGGAATCTTCCCAACCCAGGGATTGAACCCAGGTCTCCCACATTGCAGATGAATTCTTTACCAGCTGAGCCACAAGGGAAGCCCAAGAATACTGGAGTTGGGTAGCATATATATTCTCCAGTAGATCTTCCTGACTCAGGAATCAAACCAGGGTCTCCTTCTTTGCAGGCGGATTCTTTACCAACTGAGTATTGCTCTATTCATCTGTTTTTATGCCACTATCATTACTGTTTTGATTTTTATAGCTTTATAATATAGTTTGAAATCAAATGTGTGATACTTCCAGCTTTGTTCTTTATCATGATTGCTTTGGCTATTTGAGATCTTTTGTAATTCAATTGAAATTTTAGGAATTTTTTTCTCTTTCTGTGAAAATGCCATTGGAATTTTGATAGGGATTGCATTGAATGTAGGTCACTTTGGGTAGTAAGGACATTTTATTAATAACAATATTCCAATCCAAGGACAAAGGATACTTTCCATCTATTTGAATCTTCAGTTTCTTTCATCAGTATCTTATAATTTTCAGTGTACAGATCTTTAACTTCCTCGCTTAAATTTATTCCTATTTTTATTGTTTTTGAAGCTATTGGAAATAGGATTAGTTTCTTAATTTCTCTTTCAGATGGTTCATTTTTAGTGTATAAAAATGCAACTGATTTCTGTTCATTAATTTCAATTCCTGTAGCTTTACTGAATTCACTGATTAGTTCTAACACTTTTTGATGGAATCTTTAGGGTTTTCTATATATATAAAGTAAGATCATGTCATCTGCAAACAGACAGTTTTACTTCCACTTTTTCATTTTAGATATATTTATTTCTTTTTCTTGCCTAACTGCTCTGGCTAGGATTTCCAGTACTGTGTTGAATAAAAGTGGCAAGAGTGGGCACCAATGTCTTATGCCTGATTTTGAGAAGAAGCCTTCAATTTTTCACTTTAGAACATGGTGTTAGCTGTGTGCTAGTTATGTATAGCCTTTATTGTGTTGAGCTACATTCCTTCTACACTTAATTTGTTAAGAGTTTTTTGTATCATGGATTTGTCAAATTTCTTTTGTAGCTATTAAGATGATCATATAATGTTTATCCTTCATTCTGTTAATGTGATGTGGCACATTTACTGATTTGCATATACTGAACTATAAATTGTGCTTGATTATGGTATGTGATTCTTCTAATATGCTAGTATTATATTGAGGATTTTCACATTTGTGTTCATTAGGGATAATGAAGTGTTCTCTCTTCTTTATTTTTTTGGGAGGATTTGAGAAAGGTTGGTATTAATTCTTCTTTAAATGTTTGGTAGAACTCACCAGTGAAACCGTCTGGTCCTGGGCTTCTTTTTGGGGAGTTTTGATTACTGATTCAGTCTCCTTACTCATTATTGGTCTTTTCAGATTTTCTGTTTTGTCATGATTCAGTCTTGGTAGGTTATATGTATCTAGGAATTAATCCATTTTTTTATATTATCTAATTTGTTTGCATATAATTGTTCATAATAGTCTCTCATGATCCCTTGTATTTTTACAGTATCAGCGGTAAAGTTTCCTCTTTTATTTCTAATTTTATTTATTTGAATCATTTTTTCTTAGCTAGTCCAGCTATAGATTGTCAATTTTACCTCTTTGAAAAAACAGCTATTAGTTTCATTGATATGTTTTATCATTTTTCTAGTCTCTGTTTCATTTACTTCCTTTCTGATCTTTGTTATTTCCTTTCTTCTGATTACTTTGGGCTTAGTTTTTTCTTTATAGTGCCTTGAGGTTTAAAGTCAGATTTTTGAGATCTTTCTTTTCTCTTAATATAGGTGTTTATTGTTATAAACTTCCTTCTTAAGGGGCTTTTGCTGCATTTCATAATTTTGGATATGTTGTATTTCCATTTTCATTTAAGGTTTTTTTTTTAATTTCCCCTTTGATTTCTTCTTTGACCCATTGGTTGTTCAGGAGTGTGTTTTTTTAATTTCCACACATCTGTTAATTTTTTCAGCTTTCTTTCTGTTATTGATTGCTGCTTTTATGCCATTGTGGTAAAAAAAAAAAAGATACATTGTTTCAGTCTTTTTAAATGTAAGACTTTTTTGTGATGGGGCATGTGATCTGTCCTGGAAAATGCTCCATGTGTACTTGAGAAGATTATTCTGCTATTAGATGGAACGTTCTGTGTAGGTATGTGAGATTCACTTGATCTAAAATATAGTTCAATCTATTGTTTCCTTATTGATTTTCTGTCTGGATGATCTATGCACTGCTGAAATGGAATATTGAAGTCTCCTATTACTGCACGGCTGTCTATTTTTCCCTTGATATCTGTTAATCTTTGTTTAACGTATTTAAGTGCTCTGATATTGAGCACATATACTGCTGACTCCTCGAACAACACAGACTCTGAAAGTCCACTTAAATGTGTTTTCTTCCCAATAAATGTAGTACTATATGGTCTGGGATTAGTTGAATCTGCAAATGTGGAACCATGGATATGGAAGGTTGACTATAGAATTTGAGCATCTGTGGATTTTGTTATCTGTGGCAGATCCTCAAGTGAATCTGCTACAGGTATGAAGGGATGACTTTATAATTGTTATATCCTCTTGATGAATTGACTCTGTCTCTTGTTCCATCTTTTGTCTTTTGTTACATCTTGTAACATCTTTTGAGTTAAGGTCTATTTTGTCTAAGTATAGCTACTTCTGCTCTCTTTTGGTTTCTACTTTCATGGAGTATCTTTTTCCATCCCTTGACTTTAAAGATATGTAGCAACTTCATTTTCACTTTTCACTTTCATGCCTTGGAAAAGGAAATGGCAACCCACTCCAGTGTTCTTGCCTGGAGAATCCCAGGGACGGTGGAGCCTGGTGGGCTGCCGTCTATGGGGTTGCACATAGTCGGACACGACTGAAGCAACTTAGCAGCAGCAGCCTGAAACCTGAAACAGGTCTGTTATAAGCAGCATGTTGTTGGATCTTGTTTTTTATCCATTCGGCCCCTCTGTCTTTGAATTCTCAGATTTTTTCTTCCTCTTGTTTGCTCGTGTCTGATGTTGATGCTATCTTTTGGATATTTATTTCATGCATTGTATTTTTCAGCTCCAGAATTTCTGGTTGGTTCTTTTTGATGATTTTCATCTCTATTGAACTTCTCATTTTGTTCCAATGTTGTTTTCCTGATTTTGTTGAGTCTGAGTCATCTGTCAGTATTCTAACTCACTGATCTTCCTAAAAACAGTTGTTTTGAATTCTTTAGCAGGTAATTTGTACATCTCTATTTCTTTGGGATTGACTACTAGAAAAGCATTGTATTCCTTTGTTGGTGTATATTTTCCTTCATTTTTGTATTCTTTGAAGTCTTGTATGGCTATGTTTGCATGTGAAGTAGTATTTACCCCTTCCGGCTTTTACTAACTGACTTCAGGAAAGAAATACCTTCACCAATCAGCCCAGCTAGCGATTCTAAGACTTTCTCATACCCTTTCTGTGGATGCACCTGATCTACACTTGTCTGTAACCCATGTAAAGCATCGCCTCACCTCCTGTCTTTGTTAGGATTTAGATACTCCCTACTGGCTACTGGAGGAGAAAATGCTGTAAGGGGCAAAGGGGAAACTAGGAAGTAAATTTCAATGGACCATTAGTATATTTCCAGTAAATGGGTTTTTTTTTTCTTTTTTACACAATAAGAAAAATGAAGTTTCATAAATGGTTTGGATTCTTAAAATGCTTATTAATTTGGTAACAATTATAAAGATTTTATAAAGAAATCTTATACAACTGAGTATACAACTTCATGTTGTATACCTTGCTAGTTAGATGAATTAATTAGAATTTTAGAAGAAATAGTCATATCCTGCAACAGTCACCCATGTTATCCATGGGGCATACATTCCAAGATACCCAGTAAATGTCTGAAACTGAATTCTGTATACACTGTTTTTTTCCTATACATCCTAAACATTTCCTATACATCCCTGACAAAGTTTAATTTATAAATTAGTTACATTTCAGAGATTAGTAACAATTGAGGATAATAAAATGGAGTGGTTATAATAATATACTGTAATAAAACTTATAAATGTGATCTCCCTCTCTCTCTCTCTGTGTCTCAAAATATCTTATTGTACTATACTCACCCTTCTTCTTGTGATGATATGAGATTAATAAAATGTCTAAAAGTGAAAGTGAAGTTGCTCAGTCGTGTCCGACTTTTGCGACCCCATGGACTGTAGCCTACCAGGCTCCTCTGTCCATGGAATTTTCCAGGCAAGAGTACTGGAGTGGGTTGGCATTTCCTTCTCCAGGAGATCTTCCTGACCAAGGGGTTGAACCCGAGTCTCCTGCATTGTAGGCAGACGCTTTACCATCTGAGCCACCAGGGAAGCCCAGTAAAATGTCTATATGGTAAGTAAGATGAATGATGTATTGTGACGTGCACGCGTGTATGTGCTAAGTTGCTCCAGTTGTCTGACTCTGTGACCCTGTGGCCCATAGCCTGCCAGGCTCCTCTATCCATAGGATTCTCCAGGCAAGAATACTGAAGTGAGTTGCCATACCCTTCTCCAGGGGCTCTTCCTGACCCAGGGATCAAACTCCGGTCCCTTAAGCCTCTTAAGCAGGTTCTTAACCACTAGTGCTACCTGGGAAGTCCCGTATTGTGATGTAGCATTAGGCTATTGACCTGACTACAGGTCACCTGCTTTGGGTGATCCTGGATCATTGATCTGTGACGATGCTGATGACTGAATGTCAAAAGCAGAGGATGTCAGTTGTTGAGATCCCAAGCGGAATGGAGCTGGTTGGTGCAAAATTTCATCACACTTTAGAACAATGTGCAGTTGAAAACATTTTAAATTCTTATTTCTGGAGTTTTCCATTTAATCTTTTCAGAATACAGCTGACCATGGGTAATAGAAACTGTAGAAAGTGAAATGGTGGATAAGGGAGACTACCATAATTTACTTGAAAGCAAACCATTTTCAGTGTTTTTTAATGCAGTACTTCTAACAGAACTGCAACATAAATACAGTTTAAATTCATTATAAGAGTGAAAGGCCAGGATTAAATTTTGATCAAGGATACTAAATTATGCCCCATTACTGCAAATATAACTGAAGCTTTAATGTATGTATAAAGCAAGATGAAGTTACCCCTCTTCCTCTGCTTCCCCTTCCTCTTCCTGTTAGTGTCCCATTGTATAAATAGCCACAGTCTATTCATTCTCCAGGTTATAGGCGTTTCATGTGTCTCCAGTTTCGGACCCTTATGAATAAAGCTGCTGTGGACATTCTTGTACATGTCTTCCGGCAGATAAGTACGTTAATTTCTTTCAGTATATTTAGTGGCATACCTGAAATATTTGATAATTAGAATGGGTCATTTTTATTGTTCCAGGTCTTCTAAACAACAAAATTACTTTCAGTAACAATGATGAAAGGAAATGAATAATAACAACAAGATAACCAGGGACTTTTAAAACTATTTACTTGTAAATAATTAGATATTCATAGAAATTGCAAAGATAGTACAGAAATATCATATATTCTTACCCCAGTTTTCCTTCAGTGGTTACAACACAATATCATACAAGGAAATTGACATTGGCATAATGTATAAGTATAGTTCTGTGCCATTTTATCATCTATGTAGATCCATCTAATACCCCACACAATCAAGACACAGAACTATCCAATCAGCACATGGGTCTTCCTGTGCTTCCCTTTATAGTCACAACTACCATGCTCACCCTCATCTTCATAATTTCCTGATATTGTATATATGAACTTGTACAGTAGGTGATCTGTCAAAATTGGCCTTTTCAGTCAATGAATTGTCTTTGAAGTTCATCTAAATTGTTGCATGTGTTAATAGTCATTTTTATTGCTGAGTAGTATTCCATTGTGTGGATGTATTTAAATTTCTGTAAACCATTCACTCATTGACATACATTTTGATTGTTTCTAGTTTTTATCTATTATGAATGAATCTAATATGAACA
The DNA here is from genome assembly GCF_014754425.2 of Oryx dammah. Taxonomy (NCBI): domain Eukaryota; kingdom Metazoa; phylum Chordata; class Mammalia; order Artiodactyla; family Bovidae; genus Oryx; species Oryx dammah. The sequence continues at coordinate 12,078,714 of NW_024070206.1, forward strand.
TTTGTGTTCATATATTTGTGTGAACATAAATTTTCCTTTCTCTCAGATAATTGCCATAAGCTGGTCTTATATGTATGCTTAATTTTGTAAGAAACTAATAAATTATTTTCCAACATGGCTGTATGATTTTATATTTCTACCAGTAATGTATAAAAGATCAAGTTTTTTCATATCTTTGCCAGCTTTTGATACTGTCATTATTAGGACAGAGGTGTGCAGTGATATTTCATTGTGGTCTTAATTGGCATTTTCTTAATTGGTTGTGATGTTGAGCAACTTTTCATATGCTTATTTGCCATGTGTATATTCAACTTGGTGAAATATATCTTCATGTCTTTTGCCCATTTTCTAATTGGATTAGCTGTTGAGTAGTGAGAATTCTTTGTATATTCCAGATATGAGTCCTTTGTAGGATATATAGTTTTGAAATATTTTTTCCTGGTCTGTAGCTTGTTTTTTTTTTTTTTTTAAATCCTCTTAGTGGGGTCTTTCACAGAGAAAAGGTTTTTAATTTTGATGAAATCCAATTTATCGATTTTTCTTTTACGGATCATGCTTTTGAGTACACTGTGAAAAAAAATGTTTTTATCCCCTCCTCCTGTATTGCCCCTTCCCACTTGCCTCTCTCCAGTGGTAACTACTAGTTTGATTTCTATATCCATGAGTCTGCTTCTTTTTTGTTATATTCACTAGCTTATTGTATTTTCTAGATTCCACATATAAGTGGTAACATACAGTACTTCTCTTTCTCTGACTTATTTTACTTAGCATAATGCCCTCCAGTCCATCCATTTTGCTGCAGATGGCAAAACTCTATTCCTTTTTATGGCTGCATAGTCTGTTGTCTATCTGTGCCACATCTTTACCCATTCATCTGTTAATGGACACTTATGTTGCTTTCGTATTTTGACAATTATAAATGATGCTGCTATCATTGTGGTGCATGTGTTGAATTAGTGTTTTTAGCTTTGGGGGTTTTTTTGTTGTTGTTTGTTTTTTTCTGATATGTACATAGGTGTGTGATTGCTGGGTCATGCGCTAGTTTTATTTTTAGTTTTTTGAGAAGCGTTCATACTGTCTTCCACCGTGGCTGCATAACATCCTTGCCAACTTTGTCATTTGTGTTCTTTTTCATGCTAGCCATTCGGACAAGCAAGTGCAACTGGAATCTCATTGTTGTTTTGTTCCTTTTTCTCTCGGTCACACTGTGTCGCTTATGGGATCTTAATTCCCTGACCAGGGATTGAAACCAGGCACTCGGCAGTGAAAACGTGACGTCCTAACCACTGGACTGCCAGGGTGTTCTCTCACTGTGGTTTTGATTTGCATTTCCCTGATGATACGCCAATCATCTTTTCATGTGCCTGTTGACTATTTGCATGTCCTCTTTGGAAAAATGTCTTCAGTTCCTCTGTCCATTTTAAATTGGTTTTTTCTTAATTGAGTTGTATGGGTTGTTTTTATATGTTGGATATTAACCCCTTATCAGTCATGTCATTTGCAAATGTTTTCTCTATTCAGTAGCTTGTCCCTTCATTTTGTCAGTGGATACCTTTGCTACCCAATATTGCTCTGTGCCTTCATTTCCTCATCTGCAAACTGAGGATAAAATAATAGTAATAATGAGCTTACAATAGTGTTTGTTGCAATATTGGTTGTTATGAGTGTTTGTTGCAATATTGGTTGTTATGAAGACTGTAAGAGTTCAGACATGTAAACTGCTTAGAACAGTGCCTGGCAAATGAAAGGCACTTAATAACTATTGTTTATAATATTATTACTCCTGGCTTTGTGACTTGGAAAGAGATTTTGGCTCCCTGATATTTGATTTCTTTAACTCTGAAATGGGGATAATACTTGCTGCCCCATCTAAGTTATAAGGTCCTTATGAGGATGAAATAAGATTTTATATGTAAAAGTACCATGTAAAGCACCGACAAAAAGTTTTCCTCTTATCAGTAATTATTATCATTAAAATAGGTAGGTATTCTATTTGATGCTTTTTAGCTCAGCTCATTTTAATTTTTGTAGCTAGCTAATTTATATGATATAGTTACATATTAATAACCTCATATAATTTATAAATAATATTGTGGGTGCTTAGAATTTTTTTACTGAAAGACATGAATAATCAAAAAAGTTTGAAGACCTACTGATCTAAAAAAAATGAATATGATATGAGTTCTTTCATATGGTATCACTTCTGGTCTTTTTGGCAGCATGTATCATCAACTAACTGCCTTAAGAATGTTTTTGTACTCTGGTTTTATATTAAGGAAGGAATTACCTTAAAAAAATCATTAGCAATAAACAGAAAGAGTGACAGAAACCATGTTCGTTGCAACATTGTAATAAAAGCCAGAAGTAACATTTATGCTTATCAGACAAGGGAATATTTAAGTAAACTGTGATGTATTTATAGACTCTAGTTTCTACTATGCAGCTTATTAAACTATAATAAAGTTTTGAAGTTAGAAAATATTTTAGAGAATATTTCATGAGAAAATACCCCAATAAAATGATAGGTGGAAAAATTAAAATACAGGAGATATAGATATGCAGAAAGACCCCAATTCTAGTAAAAAGATACATACATAGGAAAGAAATATATATTAACATACTAATAGTGTTTATCTCTTAATAGTAGGACTAGCATTATTTATAGTATCTTCATAATTTTATTTTATAGTTTTTCTCCAATGAGCATGTATTAGTTTTATACTTAGGAATAAAGAGTTTATTTTAAATAAAAATTTTAAATATAAGCCATATTTCTTAGGTTTTAGATTTCCATTAACTGAATAGCTTTGTTAGAATATGAATCATGGGATTGAGAAGGACTTTAGTAAGTTATCATGGCCAAATCTGAGAATTTCACTGATGAATTCTAGACAGATGAATTTTTTTTTTCAGTGTTAAAGTGTGTGGTTTTTCTTTTTTGTAACCTAGTAATTTCAGCTTCTGTTACCTATTGCACCTTCCACAGAATGTGGATGGCTGCTATGTTGCTAATCAGTATAATTATGTATCAGTTAAACCAACAATTATTTTTGGCCATTGGGTAAGTAGTATGGGTCATATGTTTCTGAAATATATCCTGAATCCCAGCTCTCACAGAGATTCGCTTAGAGAAATGAGACTAATCCTCATCAAATGGTAAACAATACTCAACTGCATCTGACAAATGTCATTTTGTGTGATATTGGCCACCCTTGGGTAATAAGAGTCTAGACCTCATCCTTTCTTTCAGTCTTAGCAATTCAAATTTCTTTAAAATTCTTTGTTGAGCTCATTCTCCAGACTTTAGCTTCTTCATGTAGAATTTGATTTAGAAGACAGGAAGAATTGATTTTTTTTTTAAAGCCTTCCCATCAAATGTTCTCTCAAACTTGTCTAAATGTCAGAACCACATGAGGCACTCTTAAAAAAAATGCAGATGGGACTTATCCCCTGATATTCTAGTTTAACAAGTCTGATCTGGAGGAAAGGAAGAGTGGAGTTTAGAAAATATAGCTGAATAATTCTAAAGTACAGTCAGTGTTGAATTTTACAGCTCTTATATTAAAAATGGGCTCAATGATGAACATCTGAAGAAAGCTGAAGAAAGGATAAGGTCTAAACACTTACTGAAATAACATTTCCTCTTGAATGGTGACATAAACCTGGTTGCCAAAAGGCAAGAATAGGACTGTTTTCTCAACTCTAACGGTAAGCCCTTTAGTAGACATGTGTCCTGCCCTGCCTGGAATCCAGAGGCAATAGGGAAGCGTCACTGTGGTCATGCAGACTCTATCCTTGGATCTCTTCTTGGGTGTACATGCAGGGTCTCTTTCTACTAAAGCCTTAATCTAACTGTAATGTTGCAGGGACTTGTTCCTCTTCTGTTTCCTCCATAGTAATCACAGTAATTACCATTCACTGAGTTCCTATTATCTACCAGGTATTTACATCCATTTATCTCTGAACCTTAGCAGAACCTTAAAAGACAGTTCTTTTACAGATATAAAAATAAGCTCAGATAGAGTTTGTGACCCAAGGTCACACAGGAAACGTCAGAACCAGGATTCAGAGGCTGCACCGCTTGACTCCAGGGCCTGGATTTTGTCTGTGGCATCCTGGTGTCTTCCTCCTTGCTGCTCCCCGATGTGTATCCGCGTCCAGTTCTTTAACTTTCTCACTTCAGTGTCTGACAGTGCAGATTTGTGTCTAAAGAGAACAATGTCTTATGAAAGGCCCGATTTCTTTTTTAAATTGCCCTTTCAGGGAACGCTGCCAGGAGCTACGCGCTGAGCTGTTTTGTATCCATCAGAAGGCGGTGTGCGAGGATCGGAAAGCTCAGATAGCGTTTAAGGAGGAGCTGAAAAGGCAGAAGGTGGTGGAAGAGCAGATGTTCTCAAAGCTCTGGGAGGAAGACCGCCTGGCCAAAGAAAGGCGAGAGGCTGAGGAGGAGAGGAGGCAGAAGGAGCTCGTGGAGAACACGCGCGTGGGGCTAAATGCCCAGGTCACTTGCATCCAGGGGCAAAGGCAGGCCGAGCAGCGGCTGAAGGAGGAAGAGGCACGCCTTATGGTGGGTTTTTACAAATTCTACTTGTGGTAGAATGGTGAACTCACTGGGTACAATACCCGGTTTGCAGGCCTGCTTAAGGAGAAAAGGAGAATTTTATTCAAGCCAAACCAAGGATTATAATATGGGAGACAGACTCTCAGAAGCTCTGAGAATTGCTCTGCCTGTTAGTGGTTGAAGGCACATTCATATACCTTTTCAAGTCAAAGGGTCATACATCAAAATGACACACTGGTATTTTACATAGAGTTCATCAAATATAAATAGTCCAGATAAGCACATACAAAGCAAGCAGTAAGTCACCATGGCCCCTTACAGAATTCGGAAAGAATACTCATCTAAGAAGTTCCATTACTAATGTCAGAAGAAAGGAAATAAAAATTGATTTTTACTGTGAAGAAGGCATTCTCATCTTTGAGGAGGTCTGGTTAATGTGTAATAAGATGCATATTGCACTGTAAAGAGGGAGGGAGGAGGCCCTAATTGGCAGAGAGAATTTTATGTTTAAATTCTCTTGTTTATCCTCAAAATGTAAATTTTCTTTTATCACTATCCTCAACCCTAACCACTAGCAGCCACTGATAGGTTCTTTAACACTATTATTTTGTAATTTATATGTTACATAAATTCCACCCTTTAAATGTTATAATCATAACATGTGTTATAACAATACTGTTATATTAAATAGTAATAATGTGAACATTTTCAAATACACAGAAGTGGAGAGTCCCATGAGCCCTTGTGTACCAATCTCCCAGTTTCAACAGCTGTTATATTTTGATTTATTGATTTCCTGTATTCTACCCCCTTCCATTTTTGACTTACAATTTGCCCCACACATGTCATTTCCCCTTTAAATACATTCTTGTTATTGAGTATGCATCTCAACAACAATATAATTAAGGACTTTTCTTATACATTTTCGAACCTAAAAAATTAATAATAATTCATTGTTATCATCGAAAATCAGTATCAAATTTCCACTATTGTCTAAGTTATTTGACGTTTAAATTGGGATCCAAACATTGCTGTCCTGTCATAAGTCTTTTTGAAAGAGTGACTGTTTATCATTCAAATCTGGGCATATTTGAGATTGAAAGGGGATGTAGTTAATTCAGTGCCTCAGCATAACAGTGTAAAATCTGTTATGGGGAAACCAAGACATAGTAAACTACTTGTAGGTTTCTTAGTCTTGAACAATTCTCTCCTATTTCCATCTCTGCCTGTTTTATAGTTTGAGTTGGATGATTGCTGCTTCCTGTAGTCAATCTTACTTTTTAAAAAATGTGGCCTACTATACCACTGGCTTTTATGTTTGATGTCCACTGTTTTGCCTTAAATACTGCAGAGTATTTTCACTTATATTACCTCATTTAACTCTCACAATTCAGTGTGGATTTACTGCTCATGGCGTTAATGGAAAGCCAAAAATCATGGTATTCATGGCTGTTGTGAGTCTCAGATCAAGTCAGCTGGGACTTGTATCTCTCCTCACTATAACTGTGTCATCTCCTGTCCCAGCTGGGAAAGGACTTATCCTTCAGTAGAGTTCAAATGCCTTTGGTGGGAGGATTAATGCCTCACTTTATACCATACCCAGATTTTCTACCAAACTCCCAACACCCAGCAGCGTTGGTGCCCCAGTTAAAACTGCTTGATTAGTCATCCAGGAGGGTCAGATAGATAAGAAAATGAGAGGAATGGGGAGTACTTTTAAAGAACAAAATGCTTAATTTACTTTTGTATATTTGACTGATGTGCACATTTCCATTCTTAGACTCTAATTGCTGGTTAATAATGTATCCAAATCTAGATATGCAGATACGCATGGAAGACTAAAGTCTGGAAGGTCAACACACCAAAATGTTGAGAATGGTTAGTAGGTGAATAGTTACTAAGAATAAAAGTGATTTATCGTTATACTTTTCTGCATTTTGAACTCCACACTATTATTACTTTATAATCACACACAGCAATTTCACAAAGCCTTATTGTTGATTCAGCAATGAAAAGTCAAGTTTTATGTCTCATAGTCCCTTTACACCCAGGAGTGTGTGCTTTCCAAGAAACCCTTTATTCTCACCTCTTAAATGAAATGCATTAACTTTTTTGTTTTGTCCAACTGTACTGATGCATTATCTTCATTATTGTTCTGCCTTAGGAAAATGAAAATGCACAGGTGAAACTTGAGAATGAACAGAATAAGCTAAAGAAACAGAAGACAAAACAGGAAATAAGTGCCGCTTTGCAAAAAGCCCTCCAAGAGAAGATGGAGCGTATGCAGCAGGAATACAGAGAAGAGCAGGATTTGAACATGAAGCTCATGCAAAATGCCCTTCAAAATTTACAGGATGAGACCGATAAAAAGAAGCAAAAAAAAGTAAGACGCTTACTCAATGCCTATTATGTGCTGGAGAGGTTCCTTGGGTCAGTCTTATGAGAGCCAGCCACGTGTAGAATAAACCGTAACACTGCTTCTGTAAGTGTGGTCCATGAACCACAGCATCAGTGTCATCTAGAAGGATGTCAGAAATTCATCGGCTCCAGAATCAGAATCCCCATATTCAGATCTATGGCAGGGATAAGAAGCCTGTGTTTTAACAAGCTCTCTCAGGTGATTCTGATGCTCAGTCTATTTTGAGAACTCCTGCTCTATAGCATGGTGTTAGTACTGTGATAGCAGGATGGTGTCACAGGAAGCAGAGTGACTAAGTATGTCCAGAAACTGGGGAAAACTTCACTGAAGAAGGGGCGTTCAAGCTAGACTTTGAAGGATGTATAGTTCTGACAGCAAAGAGAGTAGAGAAAATCATTCCAATATTTATTTAGCTGTTTCTTTGAAATTTATATTGAACTCTTTAGGGTGTTGTATTTTTCCTAAAGGTATTATGATTTGTTTTGTTTTGTTTCAGTTGACTTTACTTTTCAGGGATGTTTTAGGTTCACAGCAAAAGTGAGCAAAAGGTACAGAAATTTCCCATATGTTCCTGCCCCGACACATGCATAGCCTTCCCCATTCACAACATTCTCCACCAGAGTGGTACATTTGTTACAATCAATGAGCCTACACATTATGATCGCCTAAAGTTCATAGTTTATAGTAGATCCACTCTTTGGTGTTGCATATCTATAGGTTTGGGCAAATGTGTGATGGCGTGTATCTCCCATGAGAGTATCATACAGAGTAATTTCAGCAGCCTAAAAATCCTCTGTGCGCCCCATGTTCTTCCCTCTTTCTACCCCAAACCCTCGGAAACCTGATATTTTTGCTGTCTCCAGAGTTTTGGCTTTTCCAGATGGTCATACCTTTGGAATTACATAGTTTATAGGTTTTTCATATTTTCTTTCACTAACTAATATGCTTCTAAGTTCCCTCCATATCTTTTCATAGCTTCATAGCTCTTCTATCACTGAATATATTCCATTGTAGGGACGTACTACAGTATATTTATCCATTTACCTTCTGAAGGACATCCTTGATTGTTTTGGTGATTATGAATAAAGTTGGGCTTCCCAGGTGGTGCTAGTGATAAAGAATCCCCCTACCAGTGCAAGAGACTTAAGAGATGCAGGTTCGATCCCTGTATCAAGACGATCCTCTGGATGGCAACCCATTCCAGTATTCTTTCCTGGAGAATCCCATGGACAGAGGAGCCTGGCAGGCTGTAGTTCATGGAGTTGCAAAGAACTGGACACAACTGAGTGACTTAGCACAGCACAGCACATGAAAAGTTGCTATTTACATTCTTATGCAGATTTTTGTGTGCACATAAGTTTTCAACTCATTTGGGTAAATAACATGAGCATGTTTGCTGAAGCATGTGGTAAGATATGTGTAGTTTTATAATTGCCAAACCGTCTTCCTAATGGTCTATACTGTTTTGCATTCCCACCAGTAATGAATGAGAGCTCCTGTTGCTCAGCGTCCTGGTCAGTATTTGGTGTTGTCAGTTTTCTAGACTGCTCCAATAGGTGTGTATTGGTGTCTCATTGCTGTTTAATTTTAATTTCCCTGATGTCATGTGATATGGAGCATTAAGGGTTCCAAACCCAGTTCCAGTGTGTAGAGTAGACTTCAGGCAATACTCAGACAAGAGCTGGGTATCCTGTCAGTTCAGTCGCTCAGTTGTGTCTGACTCTTTGCAACCCCATGGACTGCAGCACATCAGGCTTCCCCTGTCCTTCACCAGCTCCCAGAGTTTACTCAAACTCATGTCAGTTGAGTAGGTATTGCCATCTAACCATCTCATCCTCTGTCGCCCCCTTCTCCTCCCGCCTTCAATCTTTCCCAGCATCAGGGTCTTTTCTAATGAGTCAGTTCTTCACATCAGGTGGCCAAAGTATTGGAGTTTCAGCATCAGCATCTGCCCTTCCAATGAATATTCAGGGTTGATTTCCTTTAGGACTGACTGGTTTGATCTCCTTGCTCTCCAAGGGACTCTCAAGAGTCTTCTCCACAGTTCTAAAGCATAAATTCTTCGGCGCTTAGCCTTCTTTATGGTCCAGCTCTCACATCCATAGGGTGTCCTATAACTCAGCTCAGTTCTGGTGCTGTCGACCTGGAGGTAGCATCCGATTCCACAGTACAGGGAGCAGTTCTATAAAACTGCCCCCCACCTCAGATACCGGTTTTGAGCCTAGATAGTTACCTGTGCTTCTGACCACCTGGCTACAAACTGAAAGTTCAGGTGATCACCCTCCAACTCAGGATGCCAACTACAAATCCAAGTTCTTCCCTGACAGACTGGCTGTAAATCAGAAGTTCCCACAGACCCCTCTTTGTGTTTGATTAATTGGCTAGAACACCTGACAGAACTCAGGAAATCAGTTTTCTCACTAGATTACCAGTTTATTACAAATGGTATTAATGGATACAAATAAACAGCCAGATGAAGAGATATATAAGATGAGGAGGTCCTGAACAAAGGAGCTTCCGTCCTCACGGAGTTTGGGGCATGGCCTGGTGAAATCATTCTGGTTCCCCAACCTGAAGCTTTCTGAACCCTCTCCTTTGGGTTTTCATGTAGGCTTCATTACATAGACGTGATTGGTTAAGTCATTGCCATTGGGTGATTGATTGACTCTCCAAACCTCCTCGGCCCAAAGATCAGGGAAGTGGGACTGAAAGTTTCAATGCAATAACCACGCAGTTGGTTCTCCTGGCAAACTTAGGTGTGATCCAGAAGTCACCTCATTAACACAACAAAAGATAACTTTATTTGTTTCATTACATAGGAAATTCTAAGGATTTTAGGAGCTCTGCCAGAAACGAGGATAAAGATCAAATATATAATTTTTTAAGATGAATGGGTATTGGATTCTGTCAAATGTTTTTCCTGTTTTTATTGATATGATCATATGGTTTTTCTTCTTTAGCTTGTTGATGTGATGGATTACATTAATTGATTTTTGAATATTGGACCAGCCTTGCTACCTAGGATAAATCTTATTTGGTCATGTTGTAGAATTCTTTTTATACATTGTTGGATTCAATTTACTATTTTGTTGAGAATTTTTGCATCTATGTTCATGAGAAAGATAAGTGTATAATTTTCTTTTTTCATAATGTCTTTTTTCACTTTTGGTATTAGGGTAATTCTGGCTTCATAGGATGAGTTAGGAAATATTCCTTCTGCTTCCATTGTGAAAGAGGTTGTAGAGATTTGATATAATTCCTTCCTTAAATGTTTGGTAGAATTCACCAGTGAACTCATCAGGGACCAGTGCTTTCTGTTTCAGAAAGTTATTAATTATTAATTCAGCTTTTTAATAATAGATATAGGCCCATTTAGATTGTCCTTTTCTTCTTGTGTGAATTTTGGCAGATTGTATCTTTCAAAGAATTGGTTCATTTTCTTTAGGATATCAAATTGTGGGCATAGAGTTGTTCATAGTATTTCTTATCATTTTTAACGGCCATGGGGTTTGTAAATATAGTGATGTCCATGCTTTCATTTCTGATCTTAATTTTTGTCCTCTCCTTGGCCTCTGTGGGCATTAAGAGGGGTGCTTGCCTGATCCAAAGCCAAAGCATCCTCAGGCCAAGCAGGCCCCTGTAGGGCCAAGTGCTGCCCCCATCAAAGCCTCCTCTGGCTGCCCTGGCCCCAGTGGGCCTAACCGCCACCCCTGCCATAGCCTCCTCCAGCCCCATAGGTCCTAGGGACCCTTGAATGGGTCCAGGCACGTGACTACTGCAGTCCTGGGACATGACCTCAGCAGATCTGCACCAGTGGCCTAGTGAAAATGACCTGAGAGTCCTCAGGGCCATTTGTCAGCATAGCCATGGTTAAGGTGGAAGAGAGAACAGTGCCAACAACAGTGTACTTTCTGAGCCTTCAAGTGTGTGAAAAGCGACACAACAGAGCACACTCCTAGGTGTACAGCCCGAGAGCAGGAATCCTCAGAGGCCCCTCTCCCAGTGGAGTGCTCTAAGCCCACCGACCTTGCACTGCAGATAGGAAACACAGCTAAGAAACAGATCTCAAGGCCTCTGTCTCAACAACTACGAGCAGATCATGCGCCTGACAGGGCAGTGACAACCACAGAGCGAAGGGGAGACCCTGCTCAGTAACCATCTCACCCACCAGGTGGCAGACACCAGAAGCAAAAGGAACTACAGTCCTGCAGCCTGCAGAAAGGAGACCACAAGCAGTCAGTTAGACAAAATTAGATGACAGAGAAATCTGCTGCAGATGAAAGAGTAAGATAAAAATCTGTAAGAACAATTAATGAAGAGGAGATAGGCAATCTACTTGAAAAAGAATTCAGAATAGTGATAGTAAAGATGATCTAAGATTTTGGAAAAAGAATGGAGGCACAGATTAAGAAGATGCAAGAGATGTTTAACAAAGACCTAGAAGAACTATAGAACAAACAGAGATGGACAATAGGATAACTGAAATGAAAAATACTCTGAAAGGAATCAATAGCAGAATAACTGAGGCAGAAGAACAGGTAAGTGAGCTGGAAGACAGAATGGTGGAAAGCACTGCCATGGAACAGAATAAAGAAAAAAGAATGAAAAGAAATGAGGACAGTCTCAGAGACCCCTGGAACAACATCAAATGCACCCACATTGACATTATAGGGATCTCAGAAGAAGTGAAACAGATGAAAGAGAAAGGGCCTGAGAAAATATTTGAAGAGATTATAGTTGAAAACTTCCTTAACATGGGAAATGAAATAGTAACCCAAGTCCAGGAAGTTCAGAGAGTCCCATACAGAATAAACCCAAGGAGACACACGCCAAGACACGTATTAATCAAACTAACAAAAATCAAACATAAAGAAAAAAATATTAAAAACAACAAGAGGAAAGCAACAAATAACATGCAAGGGAATTCCCATAAGGTTGTCAGCTGTTTTTTCAGCAGACTCTGCAGGCCAGAAGGGAGTTGCATGATATATTTAAAGTAATGAAAGGGATAAACCTACAACGAAGAATACTCTACCCAGCAAGGCTCTTATTCAGATTTGACAGAGAAATCAAAAACTTTACAGACTACACAAGAGCTAAGAGAATTCAGCACCACCAAATCAGCTTTACCTCAAATTCTGAAGGGATTCTCTATGCAGGAAACATAAGAGAAGAGAACAAAAGATGAAGGGAATAAAGACCTACAAAAACAAAGCCAGAACAATTAAGAAAATGGCAGTAGAAACACATATATTGATAATCACCTTAAATGTAAATAGATTAAATGGTCCAACCAAAAGACACAGACTGCTTTGGCTGAATGTGTATAAAAACAAGACTCATTGCTGCCTACAAGAGACCCTCTTCAGACCTAGAGACACAAACAGACTAAAATATTTTTATGTCCATGCAAAGGGGTCTTCTTTGGACCAGCAATTTGGATACTGGCCAAAGGTAGGAGATAGTTGCTTTGGAGCAAGAGGTCGTTTATCTCTTCATCTAATGTCAGGTAGGGGCCCAACCCACACCTGCTGGTAGAGGCAGCTAGATCCCAGGGTCCCTTTTGGATTTCATATCCTAATGTGGTTGGCAACAACTAGGTTGAGGGCCACTTTTCCACACAGTGGATCTCAGGGCCACTCAGATCCACACAGTTCAGCTAGGGGGTCCTGGAGCTATAATTTCAATCTCTCACAAAACTTGTGACGAATTTTTAATTAACTAGTCTTTTATAACCTGAATAGTGAGGCATAGCCAGTGGCCCTAGTTATCTTCTGGGTCAATAAAATCTGTAAAATGATTCTAAGCAATTTGGTGGGAATTTGTCCTCTCAGGCTTTCAATCATATTGCATGCACAACCCACCCTTGACTGGACCACCAGCATGTGGAAGACAGAGAGACATCAAATAATCAAAATGGTAAAGGCAGTACTCATCTGGTGAGTGGGTGTGAATTCCATCCTCTCTAACGTCAAAGGAGTGGGGGTTTGCTTTCAGTACTAACAGGGAAGTCTTTGGAGATGACTGGTAAGTACATATTGGAGAAGGCAATGGCACCCCACTCCAGTACTCTTGCTTGGTAAATTCCATGGACGGAGGAGCCTGGTAGGCTACGGTCCGTGGGGTCACGAAGAGTCAGACACGACTGAGCGACTTCACTTTCACTTTTCACTTTCATGCATTGGAGAAGGAAATGGCAACCCACTCCAGTGTTCTTGCCTGGAGAATCCCAGGGACGGGGGAGCATGGTAGGCTGCCATCTATGGGGTCACACAGAGTCGGACACGACTGAAGTGACTTAGCAGCAGCAGCAGCACAGCCTGGGGCCAAATTTCTGTCTGTTTGGGGCACAATATATAACTGTATAAAAGCTTGAGGAATATGTCTTTGATTAGCCCATTGTGGCCACTGATGCGAAGAGCTGACTCATTTGAAAAGACCCTGATGCTGGGAAAGATTGAAGGCAGGAGGAGAAGGGGACGACAGAGGATGAGATGGTTAGATGGCATCACCGACTCAATGGACATGAGTTTGGGTAAACTCCAGGAATTGGTGATGGACAGGGAGGCCTGGCATGCTGCAGTTCATGGGGTCGTAGAGAGTCAGGCACGACTGAGCGACTGAACTGAACTGAACTGAGGCCATTGTGCCTTTTTGTGAGTCTAACCTCTTGAGGCTGAACCTAAGTAGAATTCCACAAGATTCCATATGCTAGGGCCCATGACAGAACAACCTGGGAGGTGAGATGGGTACTTGGATCTGAATCTACATTGGTGTGTCAAAGGGGATGAGCACATACTTGATTAAGAAGGAGATTACATAATGCAAAGTAGCCAGCAGGCCTTCAGTGAAGGTATGGATGATGGTGGTGCATACCTATTAGATCTTGTGAAGGGCAACAGCAGCCTGATAAAATCAAGATGCCATCTGGAATAGTCTGTCATCCAGGGCATATGTCTCCACCAAGGATATTTCCAGACATTTTTGGGGGACAAAGGAAGCAATTATCTACCGCCACTTTGGTCAGAGCTGGGATAAAGGGCATGCTATACCTGTACGCCAGTCAGCAAGTGCTGTCATTCCCCTGTGGCCTCATATAATATGGGTCCACTCTGTTAGTGGGTATGGCACTGAGCAATAGTTATGTCCAGGGTTGTTCTTGATACTTTGTGTCCAGGGATGTCGTTTGGATGAGTCTGTCATGTTGTTACTATAAACTTCTGGTGTTTGCTGTTGTGCGTATGTGTGTGTATTGACCTGAGTGATCATAACTGACATGCGTGAGTTGGCTATATCTTTCCAAATGGAGGCGCCCCGTATATACTTTCCCCGAATCATGAGGTTATCCTTTTGCCATTGCCCAGACTAGACTGCGAATCCTTTGGCCACCTCCCGGATGTGAGTAAAAATGTGTGCCCTTATGAGTCTCATTTTTATGGTCTGTTATAGATACAGGTACACTGCCCCTAACTCTGCCAACTGAGCTGAGCCACGAGAGCTGTCCTATACTAGGGATGCACCATGGCCTATGTTTACAATGGTGGTGCTTCCAATGGTGAAGAACATCAACTCCCTTTCTGTGGCAGGAAATTGGTTGTAAGGGGTTCCCCAAGCTGCTAGAGGGACTGGCATGAGTGTGCCACTAGCTGCACCTTGCTGTCAGTGAGCAAAGGGCTGGGCGTGGGGGAAAATTACATTTTCCTGTAGTTTGGAAAGACCCTTGACATCAGATTTAGTCCTTTACTGAAGGTGCCATTTCTATTTTAACAGTAAGGCCTCAGTGGCTTTATTGATCCTCTGCTGGGTTGAATCCCCCAAAATGTGGAAGAGCATGGCCTTGTACTTTGAGGGGATTCTCTGTAGGAAGAATTATCTGGATTGGGGGTCAATTGGAGCCTATTCAAGATTGGAGATAAAATCTAGGTCATCTGGGTTGCTCTATTCAAAGAAGTGATAGATTCATTGGACAAAACCTGTCTTACAGAGAGGGAGTCAGGCCTCATCTAGTATTTTCCACCGGCTTTGAGTCTTTGTGGTAATAACCATAGTAGAGGGTAAGCTCAGCAGACTGAGCGACTTCACTTTCACTTTTCACTTTCATGCATTGGAGAAGGAAATGGCAACCCACTCCAGTATTCTTGCCTGGAGAATCCCATGGACAGAGGAGCCTGGCGGGCTACAGTCCATGGGGTTGCAAGAGTCAGACACGACTGAGTGACTTTCACTACTACTACTAGCTACTAGAAACCTTGACTATGGTATTTCACTTTTCCTGCATGGAAGACTAGAGGTTGCCCAGGCTTGATTCCTCAGATGAGTGAAGCTCTGATAAAACCCCAGCAGGTTAATCTTTGGTTAAGTACTTTCCCCTGAGGGCAAACCTCATTAAGAAGGATAGAATGCTCTAGTGTATTTCAGAATAGTACATTTTCCCCTCCGCTTGCCATACATATGAAGGGATTTTTCTCAGATATTTACCGTGAGAAACTGGTAGAACTCCAGGAGGTAAAATTCACAAAAGTTGTGGGGTCCCCCTGGGCCACTGGGTCCCCTTAGAGTTTTTAACTCAGAGTTGTCCACACTTGACCTTCCAACCAGCCTCATTTTGTTTTCAATTTGCATTTCAATAATAGCTAATGATGTTGACCAACTTTTAATATGCTTGCTTGTATCCTCTTCAGTGAAATATCTTCTGATATCTTTTGCCCAGTTTTCTAATTGAATTGTTTATTTCTCTTTCTTTTCCTTCCTCCCTTCCTCTGTTCCTTTCTTTCTTACTATTTTTGTTGTTCAGCTTTTTGTTCTCAATTGGATCATCTTATTTTACTTAACAGCTTCATTAAGGTATCATTCATAAAACATACAATTCATCCATCTAAAATGTACATTTCAGTGGATTTTAGTGCCACCATCACCACAGTTGATTTTAGAACGTTTTTTGTTATCCCACTTTCTCTCTTCCTCTTCACCCCTAGACCAGAGCAACTACTAATAGCCTTCCTAAATTTCTTTTGATTTCCTATTCTGGACTTTCATATGAATGAAATTATATATTATGGGATCTTTTGACTGGGTTCTTTCACTTCAGTTCAGTTCAGTTGCTCAGTCATGTCTGACTCTTTGCAGCCCTGTGGACTACAGCACACCAGGTTTCTTGCCTTTAATCTTTCCCAGCATCAGGGTCTTTTCTAATGAGTCACTTCTTTGCATCAAGTGGCCAAAGTATTGGAGTTTCAGCTTCAGCTTCAGTCCTTCCAGTGAATATTCAGGACTTATTTCCTTTAGGATTGACTGGTTTGATCTCTTTGCTGTCCAAGAGACTCTCAAGTCTTCTCCAACACCACAGTTCAAAAGCATCAATTCTTCAGTGTTCAGCTTTCTTTATAGTCCAACTCTCACATCCACAATGTTTTTAAGGTTTATCCATGTTGTAGACTATATGAGTTGGAGAAGGCAATGACACCCTACTCCAGTACCTGGAAAATCCCATGGATGGAGGAGCCTGGTAGGCTGCAGTCCATGGGGTTGCTAAGAGTCGGACTCGGCTGAGCGACTTCACTTTGACTTTTCACTTTTATGCATTGGAGAAGGAAATGGCAACCCACTCCAGTATTCTTGCCTAGAGAATCCCAGGGATGGGGGAGCCTGGTGGACTGCCGTCTATGGGGTCACACAGAGTCAGACACGACTGAAGCAACTTAGCAGCAGTAGCAGCAGCAGACTATATGACTGAATAATATCTCATTGTATGGATATATCATATTTTGTTTATATGTTTGTCCTTCATGGACATTTGATTTGTGTCTACGTTGTTGCTATTTTGAATAATGTTAATATGAGCATTCATATGTGAATTTCTTTGGACATATATTTTTGTTGCTCTTGTGCATATACCAAGTAGAATTACTGACTCTATGTTTAAGCCTGTGAAGAATCTACAAATTGTTTTCCAAAGTGGCTTCACTGTTTTACATTCTCATACCCTCCTCCCACCAACCCCACTCCGCCGTGCCCGCCCCGGCGGCGGCCGCGGCACCTGGGGCGGGGGACCCCGGCCCAGGCCACAACCGGGGACGGCCGACGCGCGCCCTCGGCGTCCCTCCGTCCACCCGCCCCAGAGCGGGGCCGGGGATGCCGGGCGGCGTGGACACGGCGACCGGCCCGCGGAGGGCAAGACCGGGGACCCGACCTGTGCTCGGGCGAGCGCACCGGAGCGGGGGCGCGGCGGGGATCACGGTTGCTCCCCCTCGTCCAGCATGCGACGGCGGCGGCGGCGGCGAAACGGGCAACGGATCGGGGCCGCGGCGGGCCCGGGAAGCGAGACACACCCGGGGAGCAGCAGACGGAGAGCGGACTGAGGCGGACGGACAGACGGAGAGGGGCACCGACTGGGTGCGGCCACGCGAGGCCAAGGCCACGGAACCGGCGGCGGAGGTGGGGTGGGCGCGCGCCACCGCAAGGGGAGCGGCTCAAAGCGACTCGGGGGAGGGGACGCGAGTCGGCAGCCAGGGCCCACCGCGGGATCTCACCGCCAGAGGCCCTCCCCGCACAGGTGCGGTCCCGCGGCACCACCCGGGACGATGGACTGGCGCCCCCACCCTCACGGGGCATACTGGAGTGGGTTGCCATTTCCTTCGCCGGGGGAGCTTCCCTACCTGGGGATCAAACCCAGGTCTCCCACACATTGCATGCAGATGCTTTACCCTCTGAGCCACTACGGAAGCCCAGCAAATTTGGAAAACTCAGCAGTGGCCACAGGACTGGAAAAGGTCAGTTTTCATTCCAATCCCAAAGAAAGGCAATGCCAAAGAATGCTCAAATTACCGCACAATTGCACTCATCTCAAACGCTAGTAAAGTAATGCTCAAAATTCTCCAAGCCAGGCTTCAGCAATACGGGAACCGTGAACTTCCTGATATTCACGCTGGTTTTAGAAAAGGCAGAGGAACCAGAGATCAAATTGCCAACATCCGCAGGATCATGGAAAAAGCAAGAGAGTTCCAGAAAAACATCTATTTCTGCTTTCTTGACTATGCCAAAGCCTTTGACTGTGTGGATCACAATAAACTGTGGAAAATCCTGAAAGAGATGGGAATACCAGACTACCTAACCTGCCTCTTGAGAAATCTGTATGCAGGCCAGGAAGCAACAGTTCGAACTGGACATGTAACAACAGACTGGTTCCAAATAGGAAAAGGAGTCCGTCAAGGCTGTATATTGTCACCCTGCTTATTTAACTTATATGCAGAGTGCATCATGAGAAACGCTGGACTGGAAGAAACACAAGCTGGAATCAAGATTGCTGGGAGAAATATCAATCACCTCAGATATGCAGATGACACCACCCTTATGGCAGAAAGTGAAGAGGAACTAAAAAGCCTCTTGATGAAAGTGAAAGAGGAGAGTGAAAAAGTTGACTTAAAGCTCAACATTCAGAAAATGAAGATCATGGCATCTGGTCCCATCACTCCATGGGAAATAGTTGGGGAAACAGTGGAAACAGTGTCAGACTTCATTTTGGGGGGCTCCAAAATCACTGCAGATGGTGATTGCAGCCATGAAATTAAAAGACGCTTACTCCTTGGAAGAAAAGTTATGAGCAACCTAGATAGTATATTCAAAAGCAGAGACCTTACTGTGCCGACTAAGGTCCGTCTAGTCAAGGCTATGGTTTCTCCAGTGGTCATGTATGGATGTGAGAGTTGGACTGTGAAGAAGGCTGGGCGCCAAAGAATTGATGCTTTTGAACTGTGGTGTTGGAGAAGACTCTTGAGAGTCCCTTGGACTGCAAGGAGATCCAACCAGTCCATTCTGAAGATCAGCCCTGGGATTTCTTTGGAAGGAATGATGCTAAAGCTGAAACTCCAGTACTTTGGCCACCTCATGTGAAGAGTTGACTCATTGGAAAAGACTTTGATGCTGGGAGGGATTGGGGGCAGGAGGAGAAGGGGATGACAGAGGATGAGATGGCTGGATGGCATCACTGACTCGATGGACGTGAGTCTGAGTGAACTCCGGGAGTTGGTGATGGACAGGGAGGCCTGGCGTGCTGCGATTCATGGGGTCACAGAGAGTCGGACACGACTGAGCGACTGAACTGAACTGAACTGAACACTTACAAGAGTTCTGATTTTTCCACATGCTTGTTAACATTTGTTGTTGTCTGTCTTTTTTACTTTAACCATCCTCGTTTGTCTGAAGTGGCATGTCACTGTGGTTTTCATTTGCATTTCTCTAATGACTAATGATGTTGCGCCTCTTTTTCTGTGCATGTTGGCCATGTGTATATCTTCCTTGGACTAATCTAAAGGTTGCTGAAGTCTTAAGAAGTCTTCAAGTTATTTGCCTAGTTTTCGGTTGGGTTGTCTTTTTATTATTGAGTTGTAGGAGTTCTTTATATGTCCTAGATACAAATCCTTGATCACATAGTGTTAGTGTTAGTCACTCAGTCGTGCCCAACTCTTTGCGACCCTGTAGACTGCAGCCCACCAGGCTCCTCTGTCCATGGGATTTTCCAGGCAAGGATAATGGAGTGACTTATCACATAAGTCATCTGTAAATATTTTTCTCATTCTGTGAGTGTCCCTTGAAGTACAAAAGTTTTAAATTTTGATGAAGTAAAATTCATCTGTATTTCCTGTTGTTGCTTATGCTTTTGGTGTCCTATCTAATAAAACACTTTTCTTACACCCAAGGTCTTGAAGATGTCCTATGTTTTCTTCTTAAAGTCTTATAGTTTTAGCTCTTACATTTAGGCCTTTGATCCATTTTGAGTTAACTTTTGTATGTGGTATGAGGTAGAGGCCCAACTTCATTCTTTAGCATGTAGATATCCAATTTTCCCAGCACCATTTGTTGAAGAGAGAATTTTTCCTCTATTAAATTGTCTTGGAAATCTTGTCAAAAATCAATTGACAATAAACGTGAGAATTCATTTTGGACTCTCAGTTCTATTTCATTAATCTATATGTCTCAATGACTATAGCTTTGTAGTAAGTTTGAAATCAGGAAATGTGAATTTTCCAACTTTGTTCTTCTTTTTCAAGTTCTTTTGGCTGTTCTGGCTCGCTTGTATTTCCATATGAATTTAGGATCAGTTTGTTGATTTCTGCAAAGAAATAAATTGGCATTTCTATAGAAAATATTTTGAATTTATAGACCAGTTTGGGAACAGTTGCCATTTTAACAATATTGTCTTCTGACCCATGAACATAGGATGTCTTTCCATTTATTTAGGTCTTCTTTAATTTTTTTCAGCAATGCTTCTTAGTTTTCAGAGTATAAGGTTTGTACTTTTTGTTAAATTATTCCCAAAAGTATGAAACTATGTATGCAAGCCATTCTGAGGGTGCAGCTACACTCTCAGACCTTGCTAGGTTCTGAGAGTTCTAACTCAGATCTATGATATTCTCAAAAGAGATCATATCAGAGGTTGGATGGAATAACACAAGTATACTACCATGAAAGACAGAAGCCACCTGAAAATGACTGTTATTATAAAGCCAGTCTGGGGCCTGAGCTGCACATTCAAATCACCTAGGGAACTTAAAAGCTATCCATTGGAAAGGAATCCCTAGGTGTGAGACTTAGCCCTTAGTACTTTTTAAAGCTCCCTAAGTAATTCCAAAGTGTAGCTAAGATTGAGATTTGCTGATGTATCATTTTCTAGTCAGAGACAGTTCTATAATAATGGTGACATATTTTGTTTGTCACGCTAACACTTTATCTACCTAAATTTAAACAAATGAAAATAAAGTTGTATAATTGAAAATTATTTGGGAACTTCTTTGAGGAACCCTTTGAGAAAGTGTTTGCATTATTACTATTTGAACTATTCAAAATGTGTTATAAAATATTTCAAACAGATGCAAAAATAGTACAATGAATCCCCATGGTTCCATTACCTAGCTTCAACCACCAGTAGCCAATGGCCCTTCCTGTTTTATCTATCCCTCCCACCCATTCCCCACAGTCATCTCGAATATTTTTAGAAAGTGAAAGTGAAGTTGCTCAGTCGTGTCCGACTCTTTGCGACCCCATGGACGGTAGCCTATCAGGCTCCTCCTTCCATGGGATTTTCCAGGCAAGAATACTGGAGTGGATTGCCATTTCCTTCTCCAGGAGATCTTCCCGAGATGATGTATTATTTTTAGGGTTTACTTTTAAATAAATACTTTAAAGTAATTGAATACTTAAAAGTAAACCCTAAAAATAATACATCATCTGTCAATGTTTTGATATGTAATTCTAAGGAATTATGGTTCTAAAAGATTTTAAAACTTATGCTCCCTAGTACTTATCACACCTAAAAGTTTTAATAACATGAGGTAATTTTTATTTTATGTAGGAGGATATGAGAAGAGAACAGAAGATATATTATCAATACTTGGCACAGCGGCATGAGGAAGAAAAAGCTCAGGAGAAAGAATTGGATAGAATGTTAGAGAAAGAGAAGGAAAAGAAGTTTGCTGAGAAGGACAAGGAACTGAGACTTGAAAAGGAGGCAAGAAAACAACTTCTGAATGAGGTCATGTGTACAAGAAAACTTCAAGTTCAAGAAAAGTGTAAGGAAATGAATTACAATTATATTATACTTGGGCCTAATTCAATTTAAGTAGCAACCTCAGCATTTATTAAATGGATACTATGTATGAAATGGTGAGTTCCCTGGTAAAGTGTCTGCCTACAATGCGGGAGACCCGGGTTTTATCCCTGGATCGGGAAGATCTCTTGGAGAAGGAAATGGCAACCCACTCCAGTATTCTTGCCTGGAAAATCCCATGGGTGGAGGAGCCTGTTAGGCTATAGTCCATGGGGCCGCAAAGAGTCAGACACGACTAAGCGACTTCACATCATCACATCACATGTATGAAATACCATGAGGCATGTAGAAGGGATTAAGGCAAGATCCCTGCTTTGTGGACCTTACCTAATTGAATACTTAAATATCTTTCGGCAAGTGTCTCCATACGCCCGCACCTGCACACCTTTTGCTTGGATAGTTTTCTCTCCCTATGATGCTTTGATCTTGAGAAAATCCTGGACATGCTTCAAGCCCAGCTCAAATGTCACATTCCTTGAGAGGCCCCCTCTGTTCCCCTATTCATGATAAACCTTCTTTCTCTTATTCATAAAAGAATTTTCTTTCTGGGATTCTCATCATTTCTTGCTCACAATTCTGTCTTAGGACACCAGTGAATTCTCTCAAACAGTGCTTGCTCACAAAAGGAAATAATCACTGAGAAGATTTCCACCATTCTTTGTCCAGATGGACACATTTACTAGTAGGATACCACTGGACTTCACACTAGTTGTCTTTGTAAGAGAAAGCTCATCTTGGTTCCATTGATTAATTCTCCACTCCAGAAATTATAACATCAGTTGAAAATTGTTAAGCTAGTGTTAGATTGAGTTTTAAGAAATGAGAAGAAAGCTTCTACACTAAAAAGATTTCTGTATTCCACCATGATAAATGTTTTGGCATACATTGAGAAAACATGGAAAATTTAAGTATTTGGAACCACCTATAGGCAATGGCAACCCACTCCAGTACTCTTGCCTGGAAAATCCCATGGACGGGGGAGCCTGGTGCACAGAGTCAGACACGACTGAGGAGACTTAGCAGCAGCAGTAGCATAAACAAGGAAGTAAAAATCAACCATAATTCACCACTCAGGAATAGCTATTGTTCACAACTTCCTGCATTTCCTTCCAGTATTTTTACTATGTATATAATTTCCTTTCACAAATTAGTATCTTGTTGTATATATTGTTTTACAGCTTATTGTTTTCCCACTTATCGTAACATTTTTCCAGGTCATTTTTCTTCAGTTTTAAACTCTGTAATGCTGGCTAGAAAGCCATTATAAAAATGGACCATAATTTATTTTACCTAAACACAACCGATGCACTTTCAACTTGTTTTGAAATTTTTCTTGCTGTTGTAGCATTGTGGGTTACTATCTCTGTACATAGTTTTTTTTGCTCATATATAATTAAGATAAATTCCTGTAAATGGATTTGGAGGCCAAAGATAAATGCATTTCAGATGTATATTGCCTGGTTTATTTATTTATTCCTTTGTGAACTCTGTTTTCTTTGTCAATCTTTTTCTACTGGATTGGTTAGGTTTTTCTTATTTAGTTTATAAAAGCCTTATATACTGCTTTGCCAGTAGTTTTTTTTTTGTAACATAGAAACTCTCCTATTAACATAATTGGTAATAGAACTGTTTGTCGTCAAGAAGAGAAAGGTAAGAAGTATTCTCACAGTGGTAATCCACTATGCAAAAGGCTGTTCATAGACTTCAGTAGCAAATGATTAAGAGAAAAGCTCTGTAGATTATAGCGCATAGGAACCTAAGGCCTCTTCCCTTCTTAATGGAGATGGCCGTGTGTGCTCAGCCACTCGGTCGTGTCTGACTCTTTGCGCCCCATGGACTGTATCCTGCTAGGCTCCTCCATCCATGGAATTTTCCAGGCAAGAATACTGGAGTGGGTTGCCCTTTCCTACTCCTGGGGATCTTCCCAGAGATTGAACCCATGTCTCTTGTGTCTCCTTCATTGGCAGACAGGTTCTTTACCACTATGCCACCTGGGAAACCCCAATGGGGATGACTATTTCTACCTTATTGAACTAAGATCCAATCCAGTGATTCTAAGCTCTGCCTTTCTAAAGACAATATGGCATTGATGCCTAGATGATGCTGGCAAGTCTTTTATGAAAAAAGTCATTTAGCAAAAATTACTTTTGTCTTTCTTAGTGCAACGGAAAGCAAAAGAACAGGAAGAACGTACTCTGGAACAGGAACGTATAAATGAAGGTCTTAGAGAGCTTAACTGTGAAGAGAGGGAGAATTTTACAAGGTATGGTTTTGTTTTCTTCATAATTATTAACTACCTAAAAAGGGAGATTTTTACCATAAAGGACAATGTGCCATAATTCATGTACTATTAATATTATTTTACATCAGTATTTTGGGGTAGGCCAAAAAGTTCCTTTAGTTTTAAAGTAAAAATAAAAGACACATTTTTAAGTTTCACTAAGAACTTTATTGAACTACATATCCAGTTTTGTTCCACTACCTTCTGCCATTTTTTAGGCAACTTCATAATTCCATCTTCCCAAAACTTTTTATCTTTTTGAGCAAAGAACTGTTCCAGGTGATTTTTACAGTCTTCCAGGGAATTGAAATCTTTTACACTGAGAGAATTTTGTAGAGACTGAAATAAATAGAAATCTGAAGGTACAGCGTCTGGTGAATACGGTGGATGAATCAGAACTTCCCAGCCAAGGTGCAGCCATTGTTGCATGGTCATCAAAGAAACATGCAGTCTTGTATTATCCTGACGGAAGAACAGGAAACATATAATTCCAGGTACTTTTTGTCGAGTGCTGCTTTCAGTTAGTCTAACTGGGAGCAGTACTTGGAATTAATTTGGTTTTCCGGGAGGAACTCAGAGGACTCCCTTCCAATCCCACCACATACACAACGTCATCTTTCTTTGGATGAAGACCAGCCTTTGGTGTTGGTGGTGGTTCATTTTGCATGCCCCATGATCTGTTCCATTTCATAATATTGTATGGAACACTTTTCATCACCTGTCACAATTTGTTTTAAAAACAGAATGTTTTTGTACATTAAAGTAAAGAATCGCATACAGAAATACAGTCAAAGAGGGTTTTTTTTTTTTTTGCTTAACTTATGTTAAGCAAAACATCAAAGTGATTAATATAGCCAAGCTGGTGCCAATGATTTTCAGCATTTGATTTGGATATTTGGAGTATGTCGGCTATCTTGTGGTGTAATGTTGATTGGCATAACATTGGTATAACACTGATTGTTCTCAATGTCTTGGTTTGATTGCTGTCAACTTCAACTGGTCTGCCTGACTGTGGAGCATCATCTAGAGAGAAAGCTCCAGCACAAAACTTAACAAGCCACTTTTGATGCATTCTGTCAATCACAGCACCTTCTCCATACATGGCACAAATCTTGTTTTGCATTTCAGTTGTGTTTTTACCTTTCTTGAAGTAAACATAATATGCCAAAAATATTGCTTTTTTCTTCGATCTTCAGTATTAAAATGGCTATACAAAAATTCACTGATTTTGATAATTTTTTTTAATGTACACTGATATGACAACCATCACAATGCAATCTAACAAAATGGTTTTGAATGAAGTTGGAGATAACTAAGTGCTACTAGAGCCATCTTAAGGAAAAACACCAAATGAATCTTTCGGCCAACCCAACCTGTAGACCATCTGTCCCCAAAGCTCAATTCAGTTTATAAAATTTCATATAAAAAATAAACACCCAGTTCAAAAGAAAAAAAAATAAGCACCAACCATATATTAGACACAATTTTTGTAAAATAGGCACCAACCCTAAATTGTAATAAGATTTTTTTCCTCATGAAATAAATCTTGAAATATAATGTGACCTAATTCAATTCAGTCGCTCAGTCGTGTCCAACTCTTTGCAACCCTGTGAATTGCAGCATGCCAGGCCTCTCTGTCCATCACCAGCTCCCAGAGTTCACTCAAACTCACGTCCATCGAGTCGTTGATGCCATCTAGCCATCTCATCCTCTGTCGTCCCCTTCTCCTCCTGCCCCCAATCCCTCCCAGCATCAGAGTCTTTTCCAATGAGTCAACTCTTTGCAGGAGGTGGCCAAAGTACTGGAGTTTCAGCTTTAGCATCACTCCTTCCCAATAACACCCAGGACTGATCTCCTTCAGAATGGACTGGTTGGATCTCCTTGCAGTCCAAGGGACTCTCAAGAGTCTTCTCCAACACCACAGTTCAAAAGCATCCATTCTTCGGGCACTAATATCTGGGCTCCTGCTCCTTGTTCTGTTCTGGAGGTCACTCCTTCTCACGTTTGAAAAGCTTTTTGTTGGAGATGTGAGGGGAGCTTAATAGCAGCTCTCTTCCCTACCCAACTTCTGCATCAACTAAGAAAAAAAGAGTGAGCAGAAAGTATTATACTTACTACAATTACCTATTGGTGTGTAACAAAACACCCCGAAATTTGTGGTTTAAAGCAAGTTTTGATGATGTTTCATGCTTCTGTTATTGATAAGGCTCAGCTGGGTGGTTCTTGCTTGGGATCTCATGTGGTTCAAGCCAGTTCTGGTTGGGGCTACATTCATCTGAAGGCTCAGCTAGAATGGACACTTAAGATACCTATCCTTACAGCTGGTAGTGTGTGCTGACTGTGCTTGGAGATCTCATTTAGTATTAGCCAGAACACCTACACGTGCCCTCTCCATGCATCTTTGGCTTCTCATGGACTGGTGTCTTGTTCTGAGAGGAAGAGTACCAATAGCAAGCATTCCAAGAGACAGAACGAGTAAGCTGCCAGGCCATTAAGGACTACGCTTAGGGCTGGTTTAACACCACTTCCGTCGCACAGGGCCCATCTGCCTTCAGTGGAATTGAGAAATGCTCCATTTCTTGGTAGGCGGGTAGAGGTTCACATTGCAAAGAGTGTACGGTAGGCAGGATAGCACTGTGGCCATCTCTGGAAAATAGAATCTGCCATAGAGGCATAGGCATGCTGTAATCTTTATTTCTGAAAAAATCTGGTAATAATATGGTTTACAGATTATAAAATGATAAAACTGCTGTGGAAAGCAATATGAAATTTCCTCAAAAAAATTAAAACTAGAACTACCATATGATCTAGCAATCTCACTTCTGGGTATCTATCCAAAATAAATGAAAGCAGGACCTTAAAGAGTTGTTTGCATATTCATGTTCATAGCACCACTATTCATAATAGCCAAGAGGTGGAAATAGCCCAGATGTCCATTAACAGATGAATGGATAAATAAAGTGTGGTAGGTACATGCAGTGAAATATGATTCAGACTTTAAGAAAGGAGGAAATCCTCTCAGATGCTACAGCATGGGTGAGCCTTGAGGGCATGCGAAGTGAAATCAGCTGGTCACAAAGAGACAAATGCTGTATGATTTTACTTACCTGAGGTACCTAGAGTAGTCAGATTCTTAAAGATAACAAGTAGAATGGTGGTTACTTAAGGTCAGGGGGAAGGGTCAAGGAAAGAGTTGTTTAATAGGTATAAAGTTTCAGATCTGCAAGATGAAAAAGTCCTGGAGATCTGTTTCACAATAATGTGAATATACTTAACACAACTGAGCTGTTCACTTAGAAATGGTTAAGATGGTAAATTATGTGTCTTTTACCACAAGGGAAAAAAATCACTATAAAATTTTAAATGTAGCTTACATATAGAGGAAATCATCTAGTTAATACTAAACAGAATGAGGTGGACTTCCCAATCCAGTCGCCAGCAGTACCAAACCACTGGAGGCCTGGCTGCAAGGAGAACATGCCGCCGCCTTTTGATAGAAAGCAGAAAAGAAACAGGCAGAGCAGCCTGTTCCATGTTACCAATAGGTGTCACTTCTTCTTGGAGGGGAGCGCAGGGGTGGGGGGTGGGGGATGCAGAGAGGCCAAGGGCTCTCAGTAAATCGTTTGAATGGGAAAGAGACATTCCCTCACTAAAATCAATCATTTGTTCTAAGACTGTCATAATTATTATTGTGCAATAAACACAGTATTGAATTTTTCATCTTTCTTCCCCACTCACCCTGATTTTAATGGTAACTTTACGTGACTTCGAAAATCACATTTTAATTGTAATGCCCTGTATAAATCCAAATGCTTACTTTGATAATTTTATATACTTTGATATTTCTAACATGTTAGACGCTGCAGTTTAGCCCAGGAGTACAGGAAGCAACTTCAGATGCAGATATGCTCCCAGCAGCAGGCCCGGGAAGCAGAAAAGGAAGAGGAGCGCAGAGAGTTTGAAGCGGGGATAGCAGCAGAAAAGAACTTCCAGGACAAGATCCAGGAGATCCTGTCCACGCACCCAGTGGTGCCCCGAAACATCCATCCCATGCGAAGGGCATGTCCTACTAAGCTTCCGCCATAGTTGCATAAGCACCAACCTATTTTTTCTCAGTCTTTTGCTATTTTAAAATACAGTATGTCTTTTTTAACTCATGGATAAATTGTTCTTTTATTCTCTGAGTTTCCATAATTATATGCCAGGAAATTTTCTTCTTTCAAATTAAACTGCTCCTTTCGTAGACTGACAAATCTGAATGACCCACTTTCTGCTATGATGAATGATCCACACAGTTAATAGTCCTGACTTACCTCCATGCCTCCCTTTCTTGTTCATTTATTAGTGGCTTCACTTTCTTTCATCCATCTGCCCATATGCCCATTTCCTCTTGCTTCCATTCTCTTCTCTCCTGTAGACATAGTTCTCTCCCTCTGTGTTTATGCCCTTGTGTAGTCCCCTTCCACCCTGAATCTTGGGCACTATATGAAAAATATGTGCATTTACTGGTTAAAAAAAAACCAAGGTAGAAGTCAACATGGTCATATTCCTAACGCTCAGCATTATCATTATTTCCACTTCTCTGAGTTCCCTCCCAGGCTTTGTTATATGGATACTCATTTTTGTTTTGTAAATACATTGCCATGTTGCTTCACCTACCATATTTACAAATGGGTGCATAATAGTCTACTGGGTTAGTGTATTATGATTTATTAAACAATGGACTTTGAGTTTGTTTCAAATTTGTCTCTATAGCAAATTATTCTATAACAACATTCATTTAAATTATTTCCTTAGAATCAATCAATTCCCAGGTGTGGGGTTTCTGGGTCAAAGGGGATTAACATTTATATACTTTTACTTCCAAGTATCATATTTACAAAAGCAGTTTTTAGAGTTGTAGACTCTTTTAGGGAAATGTTTTCAGGGCCAATTGATATATTCCCTGACGGTTTAAAAATGTCTTTAAGCAAATTGTTTGCTGGAATTTCTGAGAGGTTTTTTTCTTTAACCTTTCTACCCATTCATCACTCTTACCTCAGCTCTGGGAGTCTACCTTTTCTGGATCCTTTCAAGCCCCCTTGAAAGTTAATCTCTAAAAAAAAAAAAAAAGAAAGTTAATCTCTAATCCAAAAGTAGTTAATCTCTAATCCAAAAGTAGGAGTCTTGGCCAGGAAAAAAAAAAAAAGGAAAAAAAGAGGACTATCCTTTAAGTTTTGTTGAAAATCATTATAAGGGTGTATTTCCAGACACACTACTCTGTCCCATTAATTTATTTGTCTATCCTCATACCAACACAACACTGTGATAATTATTGTAGCCTTAAATAAGGCTTGAAATTGGTAGTGTCGCATCTAAATTGTTCTTCCCCCCGTTCAGTTTTTGTCTATTGTAGATTCTTTAAATATCCATATAATTGTTAGGATCATTTTGTCAGTTTCTACAAAGATGCCTACTGAGATTTAGAAAGAGATGGCATTTACTCTATAGATCAGTTTGGGGAGAACTCCCATCTGAACAATAATGAGCTTTCCAACCCATGAAGAAGGTCAACCTCGTCGTTCGCTTAGGTCATCTTTAATTTTTTAAGCGATGTTTTATAGTTTTCAGTGTGCAGGCCTTGTGCTTCTCTTGTTAAACTTGTTCCTAAGTATTGCTAAGTAATGCTGTTGTGAACAGAATTGTTTTCTTAATTTCATTTTTGGATTATTCATTATTACCGTGTAGCAATATAATTGATTTTTGTATATTGAGCTAGTATCCTGTGACTTTTCTAAATTTATTCATTAATTCTAGTAGTTTGTTTTTTGTGTTTTGTTTGTTTTAGATTCTATAGGATTTCTACATTCAGGATCATGGCATTTGAAAATAAAGATTGTTTATTTTCTTCCAGTCTGGATACCTGCTGTTTCTTTTTCTTGCCTTACTGCACCAGTTAGTGCAATATCAAGTATGATATTGAATAGAAGTGGAGAGAATAGACATTCTTGACTTGTTCCCAGTTTTAATGGAAAACAGTCAACTCATTTCTTCACCATTAAGTATTATGTTATCTGTAGGTTTTTCTTAGATTCTCTTTACCAGAATGAAGTTATTCCCTTCTCTTCCTATTTTATTGAGAGTTTATATATAAAGAGGTATTGGATTTTAGCAAATGCCTTTTTCTGTGCCTGTTAAGTTGAACACGTGATTTTTGTTCTTTGTCCTATTAATATGGCATATTACATTAATTTATTTTCAGATATTAACTAATCTTGCATATCTGCGATAAATGCTACTTGTCATTTGTTTTTTTTAATGAGTTGCTGCATTTCATTTGCTTTTATTTTTTTTTTCTTGCCACTATGGTTTGTTGTGTGTCTTTGATCTAGGTCTATTGTGATGTCTTGTCTGGGTCTGGTATCAAGATATTATTGGCCATGTAAAATGAGTTGGAGAGTATTCCCTCTTATTTTCTGAATGAGTTTGTGAAGAATTGCCACTATTTCTTCCTCAAATGTTGGATGGAATTCACCAAGGATGCCACCTAGGCTTTCTCTGCAGGGTTTTTTTTTTAATTTTTATTGCTAATCACTAGTTTTACTCACTTAGGTCAATCAGATGTTCTTTTCTTCGTGAGTCAGTTATGGTAATTTGTATTTTTCTACAAATTTGTCCACTTCATCTGTCTAATTTAAACACATATAAAAAGTGAAAGTGAAAGTCACTCCATCATATCCAACTCTTTGCAACCCCATGGACTGTACAGTCCATGAAATTCTCCAGGCCAGAATACTGGAGTGAGTAGCCTTTTCCTTCTCCAAAGGATCTTCCAACCCAGGGATCAAACCCAGGTCTCCCACATTGCAGGCAGATTCTCCACCATCTGAGTCACCAGGGAAGCCCTTAAATACATATAATAGTTAAACACATGTAAACCCACGTGCTGCTGCTGCTGCTGCTAAGTTGCTAAGTAGTGTCCGACTCTGTGCGACCCCATAGACGGCAGCCCATCAGGCTCCCTGGTCCCTGGGATTCTCCAGGCAAGAACACTGGAGTGGGTTGCCATTTCCTTCTCCAATGCATGAAAGTGAAGAGTGAAAGTGAAGTCGCTCAGTCGTGTTTGACTCTTAGTGACCCCATGGACTGCAGCCTGCCAGGCTCCTCCATCCATAGGATTTTCCAGGCAAGAGTACTGGAGTGGAGTGCTTCATAAAATTGCCTTATAATTATTTTAACTTCTAAGGGGTCTATAATAATGTACTGCCTTTCATTTTTCTTGGAATTTGGGGGTATTTTGCCATTCTGTGATCAGAAAATAACTAGAAAGCATGGCCTCTCTATCCAATATCTTCTCCTGCCCCCAACCCAGACTGACTCTCTACCAAAGAGCATGTTACTTGGAGGATTAAAGCAGTTTTTAAAAACAAAAAGTAAAAGCCACTTACTGCTAAATTATGCTGTTTATCTTTTTCTTATTTTTATGAAAAAGAAACTAACCTTTCATCATATGGATGCAAACTTTTTTTTGTTTCCCCTAGTTTTTCTGCCCTAGGGATGGCAGTAAAGAAAGATGTAAAGAATCTGAATTCCTGACACTTTAGTATCTTGTAGGGCTGATTTCACCTCTTTGGTCTCCTTTAAACAATTTTTTTCAGAGTTACCATATAGTTTTTTCCTGATCAGTACGAGTATCACTTGATTATCCCGAGAGTATTTTCATTCAGATTTCTTTGGGTTTATAAATTAGTTCAAGGATGTTGTCAACTTTACAATATTTATTTTTCCTATCCATAGATCATAGCGTAGCAATATTCAGACTGTTCATTGCCTGCCAGTTCTCCGTTTCCTCTTCTCTCTCAAATTAACAGGACCTCAGTTTTTGTGAATGTGTAAGTTTGGCTGGGCATGCTGCTGTGCAAATAAATACTATTTTTTACACTCCATTGCAGACAGTATTTGCCCAGGTGCCTAATTCTATCCAAAGAAACGTAAGTAAAAGTATTACATGGGTCTTCAAGAAGAAGGAAGGGTAGGGAAATTTTGGAATGTCTGAGTAAGGAGCACTGCGAAGTCACTTCCCAAAAGACAGTGAGAAAATGGGAAACATCATCAAAACCCACAATTTAAAGATGCTGGGAACTGACCAAAGACATGCAATAAACTGAGAAGCATTTACTCAAGAAAATGTACTAAACGTTGGTAAGAATGGTGGGAGTACATGGCATTTTGTCCTGGAGCTGCTTTGAGATCCCCCTCAGCCGCATGGAGCAGTGGTTCTATCAGGGAAGGGCAGGTTGAAAGGACCGACCTGCAGCCTTGCTGCCAGAGGGGACTGACTTGAGTGGAAGCAAAATTTGGAAAAATCCATGCTTGGGGCATTGTCAAAACAATAGCAATCTTGGTAGCAATAAATCAGGGAAGGCTGACATCGTGGCTAGCCTGAGACTGTGGTACTGTTTGAGGCAAGCAGCAGACAGACCAGCCAGAAATTTCAGGAAGATTCGGGGAACATGACAGCCATTATAAGCTTTGACAAACTCCCACATATTCTTGGTGATATGGGAGCTGCACAGACATAAAATTTACACCCATGCTTATGAGAGACCTAGCAGGCCTCAGGAGTCTACGGATCCTTGGCAAATGCGAGGCCTCAAACATACTAAAAGCTAAAGGTGTGGCAGGTTTGCTAATGACAAAGTTTGAATTGTGTTCCCCACCTCTCACATTGATCCATCAATAAAAGGTGAAAGCCTTACTAGCTTACTCACTCACTGACCATAAACCTATGGTGACCCAGGGAAACTCCGGGGAAACCATGCTTAAAAATAAAAGAGTTTAAAAAATGATCAGAGATACCAGTGTTATTGTGCCAGATGGTATAAGGGGTCAAATGAAGTCAAGTATGTGCAAATGACTTGATTTACTATCAAATGTTATACATATAGGGGCATTATTATCTAGTCCATCTATCCAGCGCCGTATCCCTAATCTGCGGCCTAATCTCTCTGTGGGCTTCCCAGGCGGCTCAGTGGTAGAGAATCTGCTGCTGATGCAGGAGACCTGGGTTCAGTCCTTGGGCTGGGAAGATCCCTCGGAGCAGGAAATGGCAACCTACTCCAGTATTCTTGCCTGGAAAATCCCATGGGCAGAGGAGCCTGGCAGGCTACAGTCCATGGGATCACAAAAGAGTCGGACATGACTTAGCAACTTACTGTTCTCGGTTTGAACTCTTCCGGTGATAGGGAAATCCTTTCTATAAGACTGAAATGTATCCCCTCGAGAAAATCTTTGCAAAACATACATTCAAAATGGACACATATCCAGAATATACAAACAACTGCTACAACTGATAACAAGATAACCTAGTTAAAAAAAAATGGACAAAAGACTTATGCAGACACTTTGCAAAGGAGGATAGGAAAATGGCCGATGAACAGATGAAGAGATGTTCATCTCTCACTTATCCTGCATTGCCAGTGTATCCATTTGCCACCATTTGTCTCCACTCCAGAACTTTCATCATCAGCTTGTTCACAGCTCCTTTCTCTAGTTTTGCATTGATATGGTATGTTCAGAATTAGACAAAGGCCATCCAGAAGGGGTCTGTAGCACAGAATACAACAGGACGATCACATCCTTCAACCTATGCATTATACTTCATTTAATGCAGCCCACAGTTGAATGCTCACACTCTAGTCATAACTGAAACAATGTAGACACAATTTTCTTGTCCTTGGCAGGCCCTGTCGGCCTGTTGTAAACAAGACAGTGAGAAGCCATGTTTGATATTTAAAGGACAAAGTATTTCCCTAACTTTACTACCTTCTATTTGCAAACCAGTGTGATAACCACTGATGACTAACTAGTTATTGATGAAAGCCTGACAAAACCACTATCTGGCAACACTTTGTTAACAGTTCATTTGATTTACCTTATACATTTGACAGCAGCCACGAAATTAAAAGATGCTCCTTGGCAGAAAAGCTATGATAAACCCAGACAGCATATTACAAAGCAGAGACATTACTTTGCTGACAAAGATCTGTACAGTTAAAGCTATGGTTTTTTCAGTAGTCATGTATGGATGTGAGAGGGGGACCAGCTGAGCATCGAAGAACTGATGCTTTTGAACTGTGATGTTGGAGAAGACTCTTGAGAGTCCCTTGGACTACAGGGAGATCAAACTAGTCAATCCTAAAGGAAATCAACCCTGAATATTCCCTGGATGGACTGATACTGAAGCTGTAGCTCCAATACTTTGGCCACCTGATGCAAAGAGCCGATTCATTGGAAAAGACCCTGATGCTGGGAGAGATGGAAGGCAAAAGGAGAAGGCAGGAGCAGAGGATGAGATGGTTGGATGGCATCACCAGCTCAACCGACATGAGTCTGAGCAAACTTTGGGAGATAGTGAAGGATAAGAAGGCCTGGTGTGCTGCAGTTCATGGGGTCACAAAGTTGGACGTGATTTAGTGACTGACCAACAGCAACAACATACATTTTATAAACAGCACTTCATTTCCTGAGTCATTCTGACTATTCCCTTTTCCAGGCTGACCTCTACCTTTTACTTCTAATTAAAAAGATTAAATAACCACAACTAAATTTTGTATGAGGCTCACTGAGTACTAGCTACTACCCTACTGCTATTTACCTGTGTTTACTCACTTAATCCTCATGACATCTCTTTGAGGGAAGTACTATTATCTGCATGCCCATTTTGCAGCTGAGGAAATTCTGGCATGGCAGGTTAAGAACTTGCCAAGGCCATATGGTTAGCGTGGTGTAATAAACAGTTGGTCTTTGTCCCCAGCTTCCAGTACAGAGCCCCTAAAATCCTTGGGATTTCCTGAGTGATTCCTTTGGTTCTTCACAAAAAGCCTCTTGATCACACTTGAATTTATGTTAGGATGCAGATCCCAGAAGCCTCAGGTTGGGGCTGGTCACCTGAAAGATAAGCAATTAGAGAGGACTGGAACTTTTAGACCCACCTTGAGAGGGGAGAGACTCCAGAAAAAGAAGAGGCTAGAAGCTGAGCTGAATAACAGGTGTTAGATGTTCAGAGAGCTCTGACTGGGGAACACACGGATGAGATGGGAGGGGGGCACACTCAGAGTATGGAAATTCCACCTCCCCTGGACCTTGCCCTGTGATTCTCCTCTGTTTGGGTCTTCCTGAGTTGTATCCTTATGATAAGCCAGTAAATGTAAGTAAGGAGGGTTCCTGAGTTCTGTGAGTGCATGTGTATCCAGTTGCTCAGTCCTGTCTGCCTCTTTGTGACCCCAAGGACTGTAGCCCGCCAGGCTCCTCCGTCCATGGGACATTCCAGGCAAGAATACTGGAGTGGGTTGCCGTTTCCTCCTCTAGGGAATCTTCCCTGACCCAGAGATTGAACCTGCATCTCCTGTGGCTCCTGCTTTGCAGGCGGATTCTTTACCACTGAGCCACCTGGGAAGCCCGAGTTCTGTGAGTAGTTCTAGCAAATTACTGAGCCTGAGGAAGAGGTCACAGGACTCTTAATTTATAGCCAGTGGGTCAGAAGTACAGGTGACACAAGACGAGGCTGGCCCCTGAAGTGGGGTGCAGCCTTGTGGGGCTGAGCCTTTAATCTGCTAACTCTGATAGTGTCAGAACTGAATTGAATGCTTGAACGTTGGTTTCTGGAGAATCACGGTTGGTTTTCAGTGTTGGAAAAAACCCAGTTAGTCAGGGGTGGTGCTGGCGTTTGAACCCAGTCTGATTACAGACTGCATGCCTTTAGGCTCACTGCTTCATCTCTCCTCACAATAGGCAGGACAGGCAAACATCAGTGAATTATGGACTTTTAGAGCTTAAAAACCCACCACAAATATTTTAATTAGTTTTCTTTACTCTGCAAATGAAGGATCCGAAGTCAGAGAAATCTCCTCTCTTGGTTCAGCACTTTTCCCATCGTATAACATCATGATTTCTTACCAAAATCCAGTTTGCTATCAAAGCAGTCTGAATCACCAATATGCCCGCTCAGGCTTACTGTTCAGGCAGTACGTATAACAGGAGGTTATTTCCAGCCCTTTTCCATCACTTCGTGGTCTCTATCCGAACCTTCATGTTCACTAACATAGCATTCTGGTGCAAATCCATCAGGTACGTTTACGCATACACATTCCATAAATTACACAAGAGCATGAATAGTTTTCCTTCTCTAAAGCAGCCTTATGATATTTTGATTACATAAACTGGGCAAACAGCTTCTCAGAACGTAGATGAGAGCTGCATCTAATAAACAGAAGAATTTGCTATATGGAGAAGCCCCCATGGCAACTGAAAGGGTATTTTATCACACCTAGTGCTGCTGCTGCTGCTAAGTCACTTCAGTTGTGTCTGACTCTGTGTGACCCCCACACCTAGTGCAGGTCACCGCAAAAAGACACACTTCTGTTTTTCGTCCCTTGTGAAGCTGTTGGCTGGATGAGGGCTCCAAGAGCCAAAACTGCCTTCAGATGTCCATGCTTTCCATAAAGTTCTAAGATGTGTCTTATGGATAGAGGCTGAGGGTAATCAGCTTATTGCTTCTAAGCATTGCGATGTGGCACCTTTTATTTGAAATGACTGAAGACACGGTTCTGGGAAAACTGATCTGCTCTGCTCTGCTGCGTCGCTTCAGTCGTGTCCGACTCTGTGCGACCCCATAGACGGCAGCCCACCAGGCTCCCCCGTCCCTGGGATTCTCCAGGCAAGAACACTGGACTGGGTTGCCATTTCCTTCTCCAATGCATGAAAGTGAAAAGTGAAAGGGAAGTTGCTCAGTCGTGTCTGACTCTTTGCGACCCCATGGACTGCCGCCCACCAGGCTCCTCTGTCCATGGGACTTTCCAGGCAAGAGTACTGGAGTGGGGTGCCATTGCCTTCTCTGGGGAAAACTGAAAAAGCAAGACAATTTCATGCTAGGTCTTTGCTCCAGGTGCCATTAATCAGCTGGGTGACCTTGGCAGGACTTTCTGGGAAACAATTCTTTCGTCTAGAAGCTGAGGTGTCTCGAGAGGGACCCGAGAGGGTGTCTAGTCCAAATCCTTCACTTTATAGATGGGAGAAAGTGTCTGGGGTTTGGTGGCCTCACAAGCCTGTTAGGAGGGCTCAGCTACAGTTAGGTTCTTTGGTGGGTGGCCTGGGAAGCAGAATTGTGGCGTGGGCCAAGCAGTGGGAGGAGCCAGTAAAAGACTGTGTTACGGGGTGGCTATCGTGGTAGGCAGCTGGGTCTTAGCCCACTTGGGGACCTTCTGAAGACATGTGTAGACCTCACAGGCATATGCTGCTCAGGGAGAGGCCCGGGCATTTACCACTCCCACCCCTTTTGGTTGAGGGGTGCCCCTAGGGGCACTGACTCCCCCAGTTATAGATGGGAGGCTAAAGAGGCCATGAGAAAACCCTGGGATGATAAAGCAGAGGGATGCAGGGCCTTCCCCTGAGGTGGTCCCTGGGGCGCTGGACAGAACCATGGCTGGAATCTGGGGCACAGAGGCAAACAAGGCCAGGGAAATGATAACTGATGATTTGACCTGCAGCACACAGCTAAAACTGGGCTTCCCTGGTGGCTCAGCTGGTAAAGAATCTGCCTGCAATGCAGGAGACCTGGGTTTGATCCCTGGGTTGGGAAGATCCCCTGGAGAAGGGAAAGGCTACCCATGCCAGTATTCTTGCCTGGAATTCCATTGGGGTCACAAAGAGTTAGACATGACTGAGTGACTTTCACTCACGCAGCTAAAACAACGCTTTCCTGTTTTTTTTTTCACACATTTCCTAGGTGTGTATGCTTTCTCTCCAGTTACACGCTGTTGCTTAAAGCAGGTACAAGTGTTAGGTAGCTCTGATGATCCCAAGCTCTCAGCAAAAGGTTTGCCAAGAGCAAGTGCTCAGAAAATGTTTCCTCGTTTGTTCTGGAGGAAAAGAGGAAGGCTAAGTGGCCAGAATGAAAGGGTGACCATAGGAGGGCTAAGCAAGGCTTAATTGGGATAAGGCCAGAGGGACAGCCCTGAGATGCCCAGCAGCCAGTGATGCTGACGGGCAGGAGGCAGAGAACTGTGGCCGCGCCAGACCTGAACCTGGCGGGCGCTGGGCTAAGAGAGGAGCCGTCAGAAGCAGCAAGACCCAGGCGTTGATATGGAGCAGGCAAAGAAAGTGTGTTTGCTCTCTCTCTCCCTCTGGGGCAGCTTAAATGCACAGATGCCATCTGACCACACACCCAAGGCTGGTGACCTTGGCTCCTGTCTGCTTTTGCTGTGTACTAGATATTTCAGGGGAGCAACTCTCCAGAGCGAGGAGCAAGCAGGTTAGCCAGGGTGATGTGGAGAGGGAGGGGGTGTTGTTGGTTAGTCGCTCAGTCATGTCTGACTCTTTTGTGGCCCCATGGACTGCAGCCCACCAGACTCCTCTGTCCATGGAACTTTCCAGGCAAGAATACTGGAGCGGGGTGCCATTCCTGTCTCCAGAGGATCTTCCCGACCCAGGGACTGAACTTGGGTCTCCTGTATCTCCTGCACCGGCATGCAGATTCTTCACCACTGCGCCACCAGGAAAGCCCATGGGAGGTGTTGAGGGAAAAGCATTTTGCGCCTCGGTGTCCCCTAGACACTGAGTAAAGGGCCCCCCTCTGGTGGCAAGTCTCTCTCTGTGTCCCTGCAGGGCTTCAGTGGATTTGCAGCTGATAAAGGACCACGAGGCACACACAGCTTCAGCTGGGCAATGCTTGGACAGGGTTGCCAGGGAGGTTACTACTCGTAGCATAAGTAGGACTCACAGAAGCTTGCAGACATGAAGAGCCAGCGTCTGGAAGGGCAGGAGTACGAGGGAGCTCCCAGCCAGGAGAACGGACCGAGCAGGGGCTTACAGATCTAGGTGACGCTGCTCAGTAGCATGGTGGGGAGTCCGGGTGCATGAACTCCCAGGAGGCCCTAGCATTCAGGGCCAGGTTACTGTGAGGCCATATCCTCGCTACAGGTAATAGCTGTTGGTAATATTTCATGGGGTTTGTAAAGCAGGATATCTCTACACGGCTAAACATTGTGTGTCTGGGCTATTTTTAATATTTTGGGGGCTGTGCCCACAGCATGTGGGATCTTAGTTCTCTGACCAGGGATCAAATCCACGCCCCCTGCACTGGAGGCAAGGAGTCTTAACCCATGGGAAGCCCTTGGGCTATTTTTAAAAAAAAGAACTGGGTACATAAAACTTTATTTGGCATTGGTAGGCTTTTGAACTAACAGGTCTCCGCCTGCAGTGAAGAAATAAATTAACCTACAGGCCAATATGCAGCAGCCTCTTTTATGTTTTATGTAACATTCTCTGAGCACCAGGAATCCAGTCATGCAGAACTGAGAGCTACTGTTCCCCCAAATAGACACTCTCCTCACTCCACAAACACAGGCATTTCTCCCCACTGCTATGCCTGGACTCAGAGAGTTGATTCAGGATGTCACGCCCTCCCTGCCACACGCCCCATGGAATTCCAGCCTTTCCTTCACCGCAAGCTCAACTCAAGACGACGCCCTGCCTCCCTGCTCACTCTCAGCTCTCCGGTTCTCTTTTCCATCACAGAGCACGGTTTAGCTGTGATAGGCCCGTGTCCACTACTAGCTGAAGCTGTTTGAAGGAAAGAGCCAGCTCTAGACTGAGTTTTGTCTCCCTGAAATTCATGTTGAAGACTTCACTCCCGATGTGAGTTATATGGAGACAGGGCCTTTAGGGAGGGAATTAGGTTTAATGAGGTCAGATGGGTGGGGCCCTAACTGTATAGCGTTGGTGTCCTTATAAGTAGAGGAAGAGACACAGGGTTTGCCTTCTTTTTGCACAAAGACGTAGCCATCGGAGGGTACAGTAAGACAGTGGCCATCTTCAAGCCAGGAAAGGAGTCTTCATCAGAAACCAACCTGTCGGCACCTTGATCTTAGACTTCCAGCTTCCAGATCTGTGAGGAGATGAATGTGTGTCGTTTAAGCCACCCAGCCTGTGGCATTTTGTTATGGTAACCTGAGAAAACTTACCTTATCCCCTGAAAAATCTCTCTTGGCACCTGGAACAATGTCTGGCACGTGGAAGCTGTGCTATTGTTCAGTTGCCAGTCGTGTCCAGCTCTTTGCGACCCCATGTTTCATGAGGTTCTCACAGCAAGTATACTGACATGGTTTGCTGTTCTCTCCTCCAGTGGATCATGTTTTGTCAGAACTCTCACTAAGACCTGTCCATCTTGGGTGGCCCTACACGGCCTGGCTCACAGCTTCATTGAGTTATGCAAGCCCCTTTGCCATGACAAGGCAGTGATCTGTGAAGGAGCACATGGAAACCCCTTCACAAATGTTTGTTGAGCTGAAATGTAATTCCCAAATGAATGAGGCATGCATGGTGCTGGCGGTGCCCTGGGTCTGGAATCTCTGACAAAGGCCAGCAGCCAACCCTACTTCTTGCACACTGTCAAAGACAGACCAGCCTGCCAACCTCATCTACAATTTAAAAGCCCACAAAGATCAGAAACTAGAAAGTCTGATGCTAAGCCTCATTTAGTAGCAAAATCTGACCTTGAACAAAGGTGAAAATATTTAAGGATATCGCAATGGGTTTTTCTATACAACTGTGAATGACTGATTACTGAGCACTATCCTAACTCTGGCTAAATGCATGATAAAATCTATGGCTTAGGTATCTACTACATTTCTAAAGTGCAAAAACTTCAAATTTCAAAACATATCTGGCCCTAAGAGTTTCATATTAAGGACTGTGGACCTGTGCTCTCTAAAGGGGTTAATACCAAGCACACTGCTGTCAACTTGAGGAGAACCATAGGAAGCACTGCTTATCTGGTGTGCAAGTAAATTGCAATGGCTATTTGAACAGAATGAGAAATAACTTAAACCTAAACTGGAGGAACACGTGACTGGAATTAAAACGTTGGTTGATGTGTATGTTACAGATGTCCGTGTTGTTTTTGAGCAGTTTATTCCATTGGCCTATAAAATGTGCTGAGCACAGTTTTAAAAGATGTAATGAAAAAGCACAATATTACCTAGGAAAATAGCAGCTGTGCAGTTTAAATTCCAATTGGCTTTTTATAAATTGTGCTTAAAAACTGGAGGAATCAATAAAAATGCAATTATAAAAACACTCATAATTATTTATTGTGACTATCAGTGTTGCTACTACAAATAATATGAATAAAACTGATTTGCTGAATTTACAAAGTCAAGCATGTTTTTTAGCAGAAAACCTTTACATCTTTCGTATCTAGACACTACAGATCTTACAATATAAGACTGACCCAGTTTCTTCCCTTGAGGAATTTATAGTCTGGTTGAAGGTCAAGACCTAGAGACAAGAAATAATTGTGAACATTAAAGCAACATATAATCCAGTGCTGTGTTAAGTATAATCAAGTATGTGGAACAGATTTACTGCTAAGCCTTATTAAATGCTCCAGAATCCCAATGTAGCTTGGGCTGAAGCGAGGCCCCTGGCTGGGAGAGCCTTGGAGAGAGTGTATTGAAGCTGCGTTTGAACAGCACTGCGCTGCCTCTGCTTACGTTTTACGTTTACGAATGGAGGAGACTGGAGGACCTTTCTGAGTCGGAGGAGGGTGGTACCGGTCAAGTCGTGCTTTGGAGCCACACCATTGCTGCTCTGGAGTTTTAGCAAAGGGAAAGGGCAACCATGGCTGGGGCAATCAAGAAGGCTTCCAGGAAAAGGTGGCCCTTGAGCTGGACTTCTAGGTTGTGTGGACTATAGACGGCCTCAAGGAGGAAGAGGATCTTTGGAGGGGAGTCTGCTGGGGGCAGGTCATAGTGAGATGTGGACTCTACTCAATTAGAGAATCTATCTTGGCGGCAGGAATTCAAAACTTCCGGAGGCCGACCAAAAAGTCTCATTTTCCAAATGAGAAAAATGAGAATCTGCTAAACTTCACCAGGTTCCAAGAGAAATTAGTCACCTGTAGAATTGTAGTAGCTGCACACCCGTCTTGGGCACACTTCGTGACACCTCACCTCCTCCACTGGGGGTGCAGTCTCGACGACAGGGTTACCACTGAGTGACGGAATCGTTGGGACTGTTGGCTCCAGAAGGAAGGAGGTGCGCTATTACATCATGGGCAGCCGGTGCCTGTGGGTCTTAGCAGCTTTGAGAGCTGGGACCTGGGGGCTTGGCTGACTTCCAAGGTCAGTTGAGAGGTCAGGGCTGAGGGCGGCAGGGGCAGCCCAGCCTTGACTCTTACAGAATTAAATGAGATGCTGAAGGAAAGGGTTAGTGCTCAACAGATAGCAAATGCCATAGCTCAGTATTGGGAACATTACAGACCCAACACATACCCTATCCCTCCAATGAAGTGATGTAAGTGCTTCCCAGGAGCGCTCTGTTTCTATTCCTAGTCAAGGTAGTTCTGTTCTGCAAGGACAGCCTGGCGTTCTTGAGAATCTAGCATCTTTCTCTGCCTCTCTGCTCAGTCGCTCAGTCGAGTCCGACTCTTTGCGACCCCATGAACT
The DNA here is from genome assembly GCF_014754425.2 of Oryx dammah. NCBI lineage: Eukaryota > Metazoa > Chordata > Mammalia > Artiodactyla > Bovidae > Oryx > Oryx dammah. The sequence continues at coordinate 12,121,062 of NW_024070206.1, forward strand.
GTAGCCTGTTCCTCTATCCATGAGCTTCTCCAGGCAAGAATACTGGAGTGGGTTGCCATGCTGTCCTCCAGGGGATCATCCCGACTCAGGGATCGAACTTGCGTCTCTTCATCCCCTGCACTGGTTGGAGGATTCTTTATCCAGTGAGCCACCTGGGAAGCCCAGGGTCTTTCTAATACTTCATTATTACTTAACAACCATCCATGCGTGTTTTCTGCTTTACCAGCAAGTCATTGTACCTGTCTTCATTGTAGCCACAGCACTGGACAGGGATTTTTTTTTTCTTTTTTGTAATTGAGGTTTAACATTCATGCAATCAAATGTATGAAGTGCATGGTGGGGGGAGCATTTGCCTGTTGGCTCCTGTATAACCAGCAGATCTGGATATGTAATGTTTCCAGAATCCTGAAGGTTCTTGTCCCCTTTCATTCAAAGCATCCTCAGAAAACCACTATTCTGACTTCGATCCCTATCCATTAGTTTTGCCTGCTCTTGAACTTCACAGAAATGGAATCGTATAGAATGCAGTCCCCTATATCTTCTGTATTTTTTTCACTCTGCGTAATGGGTATGTGATTCTTCCATGTTCTGCACACATACCCACAGTTTGTTCTTCGTTCTTGTTTGGGCACTCTTTCATTGTCTGAATGTACCATAATTCATTTATCCATTCTCTTGTGGGCAAGGATTATTAAACAACATTTACAAATGAAGAAAGTCAGGGCCAGAGTGAATTAGTCCCTTAGGCGCCTTAAGTAGGGCAGCTGGGAGGGTGAGAATTAGAACTGGAATTTTCTGGTCCCAAATCCAGGGCTCTTTCTTTCTTTTTCTTATTTATCTTTTTGAACTTTTTATTTTGTATTGGAGTATAGCTGATTAACAGTGTTGTGATAGTTTCAGGTGAACAGCAAAGGGACTCAGCCATACGTGTACATGTGTCCATTCTCTGCCAAAACCCTCTCCAATTCAGGTTTCCACATAACATTGAGCAGCAGCAGCAGCTGCTCCTGCTGCTAAGTCGCTTCAGTAGTGTCTGACTCTGTGCTACCCCATAGATGGCAGCCCACCAGGCTCCCCCATCCCTGGGATTCTCCAGGCAAGAACACTGGACTGGGTTGCCATTTCCTTCTCCAACGCATGAAAGTGAAAAGTGAAAGTGAAGTCGCTCAGTCGTGTCTGACTCTTATCGACCCCATGGACTGCAGCCTACCAGGCTCCTCTGTCCATGGGATTTTCCAGGCAAGAGTACTGGAGTGGGGTGCCATTGCCTTCTCCCACATTGAGCAGGGTTCCTTGTTATTATCCATTTTAAATAGAGCAGTGTGTACATGACCATCCCAAACTCCCTAACTATCCCTTCCCCCCAGAAACCGTAAATTCATGTTCTCAGTCTGTGAATCTGTTTCTGTTTTGTAAGTAAGTTCATCTGTAGCATTTCTTTGTACACTCCACGCATCAGGGATAGCATGCGATGTTTCTCCTTCTCTAGCTGACTTACTTCACCCAGTATGACAGTCTCTAGGTCCATCCATGTTGCTGCAAACGACATTATTTCATCCCTTGTAATGGCTGAGAAATACTCCCTTGTGCATACATAGCACATCTTTTTATGCATTCCTCTGTCGATGGACATTTAGATTGCTTCCATGTCTTAGCTATTGTGAACAGTGCTGCGATAAACGTTGGGAAGCATGTATCCTTTCAGGTCACGTTTTTCTCTGGGTATATATGCAGGGCTCTTCCTAATGGACCACTTTGGAGCAGTGCTTTCTGGAATTTTTCTTTTTAGGTTGCAAAATTTTGGCTTAGTTCAATCAAAAGATGAAAGCAAACACTAAAAACTCCATTTTGTTGGGAATTCTCATGTGAAAGTGGAAGAGGTACTCAGAATGAACATGGGGGGCTTTGAGTAAATGCTTCATGGTCCTGATTCACACGGAAGAAGTCCTGGAGTGATGGATTCAGTCTTTCAACTCTCTGTGTTTCTATAGCTACTGTGTGAGTGAGACAGGGGAAGTACCACTATTTCCTGACAGAGTACGCTATTCATGAATAGCTGGTCCAGTGTGTGTGTATGTGTACCTAGCGTGTTGCTAATCGTGGTGAAATCCCAAAGCTCTGCTCTGTGTGTGCATGTGGCCACATGCTTCTTCCTGCATTGCAAACCCAGGCACATTGCTCCACCCCTGGGAGGTCCTGGGCTTCCAGGACCTCTCTCCCAGGACACAGCTGGGGCCACTCTAGCCCTGCAGTTAGGGCTGACTGTAGTCTTGCTCCAGCCCTGGGAAGCAGCCAGGGTTGGGCATCTGAATTGGGCAGAGAAACTGGATGAAGCTCAGAGGGATTTGTGGAAAACTAGTGGGTGGGGAGGAGAACTGGGTAAGGATTTAGAGCAATCATACAAAATAACAAACCACTTCTTTGTAAATCCTGCAAATCATATCCCAAGTCTGAGGCCAAGAACCAGAGAAATTTCTGTGCAGCAAATAGGCTATGGAGTGAATGTGCTTTATGTAAAATGGGTACTAAATTCAGGGGTCTGCACTGTCAGGCGGAGAAGGCAATGGCACCCCACTCCAATACTCTTGCCTGGAAAATCCCATGGACGGAGGAGCCTGGTAGGCTACAGTCCGTGGGGTCGTGAAGAGTCGGACATGACTGAGCAACTTCACTTTCACTTTTCACTTTCATGCACTGGAGAAGAAAATGGCAACCCACTCCAGTGTTCTTGCCTGGAGAATCCTAGGGATAGGGTAGCCTGATGGGCTGCCATCTATGGGGTCGCACAGAGTTGGACACGACTGACGCCACTTAGCAGCAGCAGCTGCACTGTCAGGAAGAGGGGAGGCTTTGAGAAATTACATTTCTTGTAAGAGGTGCCACTCAAGTTACAATAGTGAAAAATACAAAAATCAAGTTTTCTCTCTGACAGTTGCCATTTCTACTTTCAGACCCTTCCTCTAATGACATCACCTTTCCTCCCAGCCCATCTCTAACAGGCTGGGTCCCTTCTCCATAACCTCCACCCCTTGGATATATCTCTTACAACTTTTTCCCCATGAGGACACGTAGTTACCCACCTTCCCCTCATTCACAGCTAGTTTTGGCTCCCTTTTCTGACCCTGAACTCATATGATCTTCGACCTATATACACAATGTCCTCTCCTTGCCAGAAAATGTTCTGGAAAACTAATCTCTGAAATGGCTAAACCAGTGTCTCCATGAACAAGCCTTAGGGCTTTGTGCCACCAGGAGTCTCTCATAGAGGACATTCAGGTGGCTTCCAGTCTTGTGTGATTTCAAATCACACCGCCATGAATGAACTTATGAGCATATTAGCAAAGTAAATCCCTAAAGTGGAACCTCTGGGTTAAACGGCATGCGCACGCTTGATGCTTTCTGATCATTATTGCCAAGCAGTCAGTGATAATCCCACCCACAGCACTGATTAACTTTAGAAGGGGAGGGGCTAACTGATGATTGGAGGGTATTATGAAAGAGGAGAATGAACTCGATCTTGTCATGTTTCCTCACCTTTTTTGTGTATGTGTCAAGCCTTACTTTAAATACCAGAATGTTTGTTGACACATCTGAAATGATCAAAAGACAAAAGTAGACAAGTGGGAGGTGGTTAAAACATGGTCATTGTTGCAGCCCCACAATGTGTCGTGGGGTCTGCAAAAGCACCCAGGCCAGCCCATACTGCACACCCTCTCCCGTGTGGGGTAGAGTGCTTGACTGCACAGTCCACTCTCAGCCTGCAGTGCACGAGCAGACATGTTCGCTCATTCCTTACCTTTCATCCACAGCAGATGGCGTCCTGTTCAGGAAAGTGTCTTTTCAAACACTAATCAATTTTATACATTGTTATCAAGATTTGGTGACCCAATGGTGAGAGTCCACAGTGCTGCCTCGGCATGCCATGGGACACTGATTGAGAACCTCTGACCCAAAAGCCAAGCAGACCCCCAGCGACGAGCAGGGAGTCTGTGAAGTTACCAGAAAAGGGTCACAGGGATCCTGACAGGCAAGTAACTCCCAGCATTGGGAATCTGGAAGCAAGATCTCGCCAGGTCCAGGCATCCATGGGAAACCACTGCAAATATTGGGACAAAGTACTGAGACCTGGGCTTAAGGATGGGGTCATAGATCAAAGCAAGACTGTGGGGGGAGATGCCGAGTCTTGTCCTTGGAAAACCAGGATACGACTTGATGGGGAATCAGGTAAAGCCAAGGGCGCTGGGACAAAACAAGGATTTGGTTCCTACAACCGGACTGTGGCCAGGCTTGGTTGTAAGGAAGCACTCCCCTTGTTGGAACTGGGGTGCAGTTTGAGGGAGGATGAGCATTTGTGACTGAGCTGGACAGTTTACTGACTCTGGGCTTCAAACTGGTGGCAGCTCCAGGGCCAAGCTTACCTGGGGGTGGTACATGTGAGGAGTGGGGGGCAAGAGCCGGACAGAGACTTCATCAACTCCTTGTGGAATAAGCTTTAAGACAAGCTTGAGCAGGAATGGCAAAATGCTTGAGTCAAAAGATAATTCTGTGTGTGAGAGAATTTTACAGCCTAATTTATGGAGTAACACACATTGAAGGAGAAAGTAGAACATAAACTTTCATCTAGAGCATAAAAACGAAATCCTAAATTATACGCCTCCCCACATGCCAGAGCTGTGGAGGCCGGGGATGCAAATATTGTGGGAGGGGCCAGAGGCGGATGCAACAGATGGCCCCGGAGGGGCGGGCCCTCCCACGCGTGGGCCTGCACAGGACCAGCCGGCAGGGTCATCACGCCTCTATGCAGGCCATCACCCGGCCTGGGTGGTCTTCGGAGGAAGACTCACATGTCACCTTTTGGTCTCAGTGATAGCAAATGCTTAGCTCTGTAACTGCTTGTGGAGTAAACGGTCAAGACAGGAAGGAAGACTGTCTCCAGCCCCATATCTTTGTCTTCACGGGATAGAACAGTTACTGGAAAAGGACGTGCTGAGAGATGTCGCCTTTCGTGGGTCCAGTTGTGTTCCTTTAGGAAAAAAAAAGATACACTGAAGTCCTAATCACCCCAGGACTGCAAAATGTGACTTTATTTGGAACTACAGTAGGTATTGTATGTGTAATTAGCTGAGATGGGTAATACCAGGGTAGGTGGGCCTGTGATCCAATGTGACTGGTGACCTTATGAAGAGAGGAGAGGACGCAGAGGGACATAGACACACACCGGGAGAGGGCCATGTGACAACAAGGGCAGAGACTGGAGTGACCCGCCTGCGAGCCCAGCACCCCAGGTATTTTCTGCAAACCGCCGGAGGGAGGAGGAGGTGGGACGGTCCTCCCCTGACGAGCTGCGGCCCTGCCAACACCCTGACTGGGGTTTCTAGCCTCCAGGACTGTGAGGCAGTACATTTCCTTGGCTTTAGCCATTCGGTTTGTGGTTCTTTGTCGTGTCAGCCATCCCTAGGGAACTAACACATCCCTCAAACTTCCTCTTCAGGCTGGAAAGAACCAGGCTTAAGTGAGGCTGCCCCTAAGAAGAAGAGAATAAAATAGCCTAGCATTCTCACAAGGGGAGAGAGATAATAAACAAATAAATGCAGAAAAAATAGATTATGCTAGACTGTAGTAACGGCATAGAGAAAGATAAATGGTGGCAAGATATGAAATGGCAAGGCGACGTGTAAGTTTAGATGAAGTAGACAGGAAGACCTCACAGGAAAAGCCCTGAGGGAGTGAAAACCGTGGAGGCAGAAAAGGCACCCAAGACAGGCCCGGCTGGGAGGCTTGCCAGGGACAGCAAGCAAGGCACAGGGAGGGATCCTGGCACAGGGAGGGATCCTGGCCCAGGGATTGAACTGCCGTCGCTGATGTCTCCTGCACTGGCAGGCGGGTTCTTTACCACTGCACCACCTGGGAAGCCCAAGGAAACCTCTAGCTCTCTCCTTTGTACCCGTTTAATAGGATCTGTTTACAGAGCAGAGACAAGTTGTCCTCTGACAAGGAAACTTCAAACTTTGAGTCAGGGAGGGAGGGAGCAGAGGCGTGGCCATTGTAAGGACCCTGCTGGGACCCTGCTGGGACCCTGAGTGAGACGGGAAATCCTCAGAGGTTGTACATGGGCAGATCTAGGGGACAGAAGGAGAGATTTTGGCATTAGGAAACGTGCAGAGGCCAGAAGGAGAAGGAAGGGGCTCAGGGCCCCCCAAAGAATGGCAGTATCAACTGAGCAAGAGCGAAAGGCAACGCAAGACTCAGAATCAAAGGCATCAGAATGCAAACATTCCCCTCTGATGACTTGCTCATGACTTCCTTTAGAGGTGTTCATATTTTAACAATAGGTGCCTGGAAACACAAATCACCACTGGAAAAGGATGAATCATTTTCCCGGGACACACCATGGGCCAAAGTACCTCTTAAAAAGCTCAGAGGAGGTAGGAAAGCAGTGTTTTCTGCAAGGCTGGAGAGTTTACACACCGCTTATTTGAATGATGTGAAGTTTGAATATGCAAGGTGCTTTCTGCACTCGACAAGAGTGCAACTTGTCTGCGCTTTGTAAACATTTCGTGTTAAACTGGTACAACTGGAGATAGCTAGAGGCTTCCTTGGGCTTCCCAGGTGGAGCAATGGTAGAGAACCTGCCTGCCAATGCAGGAGACATAAGACAGATGCAGGTTCGATCCCCGGGTTGGGAAGATCCCCTGGAGAAGGGAATGGCCACCCACTCCAGTATTCTTGCCTGGAGAATCCCATGGACAGGGAGCCTGGTGGGCAAAAGTCCACGGGGTTGTGAGCAGTCGGACTTGACTGAAACGCACGTGCACACTCATGCAGAGGCTTCGTTAGCATCCAGTGGAAGCCCCTGGACTTGTCTCTGTGGGTCCTTTGAGTCACTGGACCCCCCAAGCCACAGAGGGCAGCTTGGCAGTCACAGGATAGGCACCCTCACCTGGGTGCCTGCTCTGCGTGCCCATCCGGACAAAAAGGCTCCAGCCCCCAGGTGGCGGCTCAAAGCAACTATTTACTGAGCATCTACTATGTAAGGGATACTCTGCTGAAGTCTGAGAGTTCAACAGTGGACAAGATGAACACAGTTTCTGCTTTTAAGAAGCTTTTATTGGTTGGGAGGAAGGGATAGACAGGAAGCAAAAATATGAATATGGCAATTTGAGAGTATGAATTGATAAAAAGAAAGAGGAGGGTGTGACTGTAGGCCGGGTGATGAGGGAGGCCTTTCTGACTTGGTGCTATTTGAGGTTCTAAAAATGAGAAGCAATAATATTTAAAATAGACAGCCAACAAGGACCTACTGTACAGCACAGGGAACTCTGCTCAATATTCTGTAATAACCTAAACTGGGAAAAGAATTTGAAAAAGGATGCATGTGTATGTATAAGTGAATCACTTAGCTGCCCTTCTGAAACTAACACAGCATTGTTAATCAACTATACGCCAATATAAAATTTTAACATTTACTGCATTTATTTTAATTTTGGCTGTGCTGGGCCTTCATTGCACTGCATGGGCTTTCTCTAGCTGTGGCCCGGGGGGGCTCGGTAGTTGCGGCTTACAGGCCCAGCTGCCTTGTGGCATGTGAGATTTTAGTTCCCCAACTAGGGATTGAGCCTGTGTTCCCCACACTGGAAGGCAGTGTTCCTAACCACTGGACCACCAGGGAAGTCCCTAAAACAAAAACATTTTAAAAAATAAAAAAAAAAAAAAGTAGATTTCCTATGCTACTGTAACAGTTGGCCCAGTATATCCTAGTCTCATGAGTTATATAGTTCTATAATGTGATGAAAGAGTGTTAAAATCAATGGAATATGAATGCAAAAAAATGAGAAGCAACACCATTGATGATTGTGGGGCCAGCACCAGGATGTGGTGAATGAGGGAATAATTTTGGGTGTAAAGCTTCAGTCAGTCAGTTCAGTCGCTCAGTTGTGTCCGACTCTTTGCGACCCCATGAATCACAGCATGCCAAGCCTCCCTGTCCATCACCAACTCCTGGAGTTTACCCAAAATCATGTCCATCGAGCTGGTGATGCCATCTAGCCATCTCATCCTCTGTCGTCCCCTTCTCCTCCTGTCCCCAATCGCTCCCAGTATCAGGGTCTTTTCCAATGAGTCAACTCCTCACATCAGGTGGCCAAAGTATTGGAGTTTCAGCCTCAGCATCAGTCCTTCCAATGAACACCCAGGGCTGATCTCCTTTAGGATGGACTGGTTGCATCTCCTTGCAGTCCAAGGGACCCTCAAGAGTCTTCTCCAACACCACAGTTTAAAAGCATCAATTCTTCGGTGCTCAGCTTTCTTCACAGTCCAATTCTCACATCCATACATGACCACTGGAAAAACCATAGCCTTGACTAGACGGACCTTTGTTAGCAAAGTAATGTCTCTGCTTTTGAATATGCTGTCTAGGTTGGTTATAACTTTCCTTCCAAAGAGTAAGTGTCTTTTAATTTCATGGCTGCAATCACCATCTGCAGTGATTTTGGAGCCCCCCAAAATGAAGTCTGAACACTGTTTCCACTGTTTTCCCATCTATTTGCCATGAAGTGATGGGACCGGATGCCATGATCTTCATTTTCTGAATGTTGAGCTTTAAGCCAACTTTTTCACTCTCCACTTTCAATTTCATCAAGAGGCTTTTTAGCTCCTCTTCACTTTCTGCCATAAGGGTGGTGTCATCTGCATATCTGAGGTTATTGATATTTCTCCCAGCAATCTTGATTCCAGCTTGTGCTTCTTCCAGCCCAGCGTTTCTCATGATGTACTCTGCATATAAGTTAAATAAGCAGGGTGACAATATATAGGCTTGATGTACTCCTTTTCCTATTTGGAACCAGTCTGTTGTTCCATGTCCAGTTCTAACTGTTGCTTCCTGACCTGCACATAGGTTTCTCAAGCTTAAGGGGTATCAAAAAACTCAGCAATCATGATGTTATCTGTAAAAATAAAAATTCATGTGAAAAATTAACGAGGAAGGAAATGTTAAATTTTGAAATAAAGATCTAACAGTGCTGGGCTGGCCCAGATTAGAGCCTGAGGCCAAAGGAAAAATGCACGTCCCTTTTTACATGTTTTAATGTATTTCTTTAATAGTTAATTTTTTCCAGAGGTAGATTTTGAAATTATTAATGATTGAGTTTACCTCATTAAAGCCAGATTAAGAAAAACAGTAAATTATATTTTGGGGATTGTTATAATAAAGGGTTGCCAGATCCCCTGGAGGAGGGCATGGCAACCCACTCCAGTATTCTTGCCTGGAGAATCCCTGTGGACAGGGAAACAGGTTACAGTCCATAGGGTTGCAAAGAGTCAGATACGACTGAGCGACGAAGCGCAACACAGCCCAGCACATAGGAAGGGGTTAAGTCAGCAGGCTTGGGGTGTTTAAACCCTATGCATTCCAAAAAAGGACTGTCCTTGGTGAGCTCATGGGAAATAACCTGTAACAACTCATATGTACGTTAGTTGCTAATTACCCAAGCCTTGGTTATTGATTGAGATGTGAATAGCAGAAGGACTTGCAGGCTGTGTATGGGATGTGGCCCTTTCTGATATGCCAGCTGACCACCTTGCGATGTAAATTCTTGATAGCAAATTATCTAGCTACCCCTGGAATTAAAAGGCAAAATAAGCACATATTCAGAGTCTCTACTAAGTCTCTAACCAAAGCCTTTTGGCCTTCAGAACAAAGAATCATGGGATCTGGTCAAGTAGATTTTTGCCTAATAGGTATGACAGAGTTTAGCAAAGAATTGAAAGCTCTAAATATTAAACTGTCTTTAAATTTTCTGTATGTCAAAAATTCAGACAGTGAGCATTTTATATTTTAAATAATACTTATATTTACTTGGACTATTAATTCATCATACATAGGATATATACATAGAAAGTATATTAAAGTGAAAAAAGTCTATTAAAGATATTGTCAATCCCAGGTAATGAAATGAATAGAAACATAGACAGGGTATCCGTATAGTGGAGGAAAGCTTCACAGAGAAGGTGGGACATGTGCTGAAACCAAAAATGGAGGTTTGGTAGCTCTGCTTTTGAAGTACCTGGGAGTCAAATGACCATTCAACTGGAGATCCTGGAATCAGCCTTTTTGAAGTGATCCCTATGTGATTCTAGTGTATAGCCAACCCCGAGAATCATGGAGGTAGAGGATGGGTAGAATTTGGAAACAGACAGCATATTCCAGGCAGTTTTTATGAATTCACAGGTTTATGTAATGAATACAAGCCCTGAGATCTATCCTCAGCTCAACCTCAGGCTCTGATTCCCTCTCAATCTCAGAATACAAGACAATCTCCCCCCATGGCAAGATCTCAGTTTAATGGTTCAATTTTATTAATGGGTGAGTGGGGGTGAAGGGTATGCTTTGTGAGCAAGGCAGGTGTGTAGAGATTGTGAGTGACATTCTCTGCTATGAAAGTGGGTCTTGCGATCCACTTCTCAGTTCTTCCCAACAATGTCTTGGCCAAGAGCAGCCCAGCCACCAGCCAGCAGCGTGACTCTGAGCGGCTCTGTCTTCTCTAGGAGCTTCGCTTTTTCTTTTGTAAAGTCAGAAGGCTGGAGACTGATCTCTTTAAGGCTCTTCCCATTGTGACTTTGGAAGATCAGAAAATTAAGGAATGTTGAAAGTGAGAGAAAAGGCAAAAATAAAACTAGCTGGGAAAAGTGTCCAGAAGAGGGAGCCAAGATGCTAGGGAGAAACTGTACTGTGTCCCTGGAAAGGCATCGTGCAGCTGCTTATCTGAGAGCAAGTGAGCTGACATGAACAGTGGTTGGAGGACTGGGGGCTCAGGGTTATTTAGTGGGGGTACAGACTGTGGGCCAGTGGGAGTTACCTTGTGTTTCCTCCCGTCCACGCCACCTCACTTCTCTCCTCTCTTTTCTCCATCCAAGCCCCAAGAGATTGGTCACTCCATCCTAGGGGTGGTCGGGGGTGGTTGTCATTATAGTTATTTACTTAAAAGCTCTTGAGTCTTGCCACAGCTTCTGTGAGCAGAGGTGTTGGAGGTTCTGGGGAAGTGTAAATTCCACTCTTTTCTCTCCTGCTTCCCCTCTAGAAAAAACCCAATCATTTTGCAGCAGACAGGATGTCCAGTAGGATACCCCATTTAGGGTTAAAATCAAGCTTCAAATGAAAACCTCCTAAAGGAAACACAGGACTTATGGTCTAACCGAGCTGTAAAGCCCTGCTGTCCGATCTTCCCGGGAGCAAGCTTTGAGCCAGAGGTCTTCTCTGCGTGAGGTTATCAGCGCACAGGGCAACAGCTCTGAATACCGATGTCATGAGCCAGATGTATGGGGAGCAGTCACCCGGGCACAACCACTGACTCCCGGGGTGGTGCAGCCCGCCCCCCACCCAGCGGCAGAATCTACAGCGTCCTTGGCAGTGATCATCAAGCCTCTGCTTGAATTCCCCCGGGGACCGCAAGCTCATTTTTCCACGAGATGCCTCTCTTAGTTTTCATTAGATGTCGTATTTGTTCTTGATGGCCGTGTGATCTGCCACCCTGAGACTTTCTCCCCGTGGTCTGACCTCCATCAAGCAGACCCAGCCTAACTCTTTTTGACATGACAGATGTTCAAGTGTTTGAAAATGGTTATGACAGCTGCGGCTTTCATCCGGCCTTAGTGTCCAGAGTCTTCCCGTGCCCGAATCAAGACGCTCCAGTGGTCTTCCACCATCCTCACATGTCATGATTTCCACCCTCATCCCCACCCACCTGCACCCCATGGAGGAGTGGCCACTGGGAAACCCAGGCTGGGGGCTGTGTCTCCATCCATCTCTCCCTGTCAAATAGTGACAGAAAAGTCCCGGCTTAAACCTGCACAGGCTAGGTGCTAACTCAGGACAGGCAAAGAATGTTTGTTCTGCCCCAAGAGGGACTCAGAGATGACCACTGAATAAACTGCAAGGATGCAAGTGTTCCACAGCATCAGGTCCTTAACACCATTTTAATCCTGATCTGCTAATAAAGACCTAATTTGGGAGGTCATGGAAGAAACCACCCTTCTTTCTGTGGGTTCAGACTTTTCTTGTTCTGAAACTCTAAAGAAATTTTGAAAAACCATGTATGTCTTCCCATGTTTTTAGGTTAATAACTAATATTTTAAGAAGTTTAAGTAGTTGGAAAAGATGTAATTTATGGCATAGTTTAGATACTGTCAGCTTAAAATAAACTGTTGTATCATTCTTTTAAGTGAACCCAATGGACTCTAACTGCCATAGCAATTTGATATTTTCCCTTGCCCATTTAAATACCACACAAGTTCTTTAAATCATTTGTTTTTTCCCTTGAATCTGAATTTATTCCACTTTCCCTACAAGATTTTATCCTACATTTTAATGCTAGAAACTCCTTTAATAACCACCATGATACTTATCTATAATAAAAATATGTATATAAATTAATATATTAAAAAATTTTGCAGTGGTCAAGTATTAAAACTATTCTGAAGTGAATGATCATGAATTGCATTATTACACAATTTCAAAAATCTGTTTATAGATATAAATGCTTTATATCTGCTTACGTAAATAAATAGACAGGAAAGAAAGTTTTGTTAGAACAGTGTCCCTCAGTTCTTTGAATTCCTTCTGAGTTGCCAAAAATCACATGGTGATCCATCAAAAGATTATTGTTAATAACCTGTCAGGTGACAGTGGCTTAGCTCCTCCTTCAGTTTTGTTGATAACAGAATTGGAAACCACCTGACCTGCCCAGACGATGTGGCCCCTTCGTCAGAGTCAGGCATTCTCAACACCAAAGCTTCCAAGTGTCCGTTTGTTTGGTGTCCTGGAGGCTCTTGCTTTCCAAGGAAAGGGCCACCCCCATCATTCAGGAGGACTGAGAAATGTGCTTTCTTCTGCAAAGTGAGATAAGAAGTGAGAAGGGCCATCTCAGAATGAGCCCTCGAACTGCAGGCTTGTTTTGTCAAGGTCATGTTTAGAGTTACCAGTTAATTTGGACATTTAGGATCTGGAAATCGATTTTCTTAAGACAAACTATGGACTAATGGCTCCTTGAAAAGTCCTGTATTAATCAGGGCACCACAGACCACAGTTTGAAGATGCTGCCTTAGTAAGTAGGAATATTTGGGAAACCAACCTACCGAGAAGGGGAGGAGAGAAATTGCTAGGATGAAGTTCGTGACAGTGGGACAATCACGGCAGGATACTTTTTGTATGAGATTGTCTTAGCCATCTCTTGCTGCGTAACAAATTATCCCCAAACTTAGTGGCTTCAAACCATACACATTTATTTTCTCACAGTTTAATTTAGACACAGCTTTTCTGGATCCTCAGCTTCTGGGTGTCCCACGTGTCTGCCATCAAAGTGTCAGCTAGGGTTGTGGTCTTCAAGTCAAGTCTGAAGCCTTGGCTAGTGCAGAATCTGCTTCCAAGCTCACTCACTCAGCACTGGAAGAATTCAGTTTTCGAGTGCTGTTGGTCTGAGGCTACCCTCAGTTTCTTGTCACATGAATCTCTCCATAGGGTGGCTCACAATAGGTTAGCTTGCTTTGTGGGAACAAACATATGAGAAATGCCAGAGAAAATTCCAGCAAGACAAAGTCACAGTCTTATAACCTACTCATGGAAGTGATACCCATCACCTTTGCTAGACTCAAATCACTAGGTCCAGCACAATTCACCTACTATTTCTTGAGGTCTACTTTGAGCAAGGCAATGGGTCTGTGTTGTTCCTTCCTTAGAGCCTAGTGTTGAGAAGCCAGTGATATTAGTGGGCTTCCCAGGTGGCACTAGTGGTAAAGAACCCGCCTGACAATGTAGGAGATGTAAGAGACGCAGGTCACATCGCTGGGTTGGGAAGATCCCCTGGAGAAGGGCATGGCAAAATTCCAGTATTTTTGCCTGGAGAATCCCATAGACAGAGGAGCCTGGCAGGCTACAGTCCATAGGGTCACAAAGAGTTGGACACGACTGAAGTGACTTAGCACACACACACACAGGGATATTAGTACACACACATTACAGGGTGCAGTGCAGATGAATGCTTTGGAAGTTCAAAGTTCTTCCTCATTTGTATGTGATGGAAAGTGCCATCTGTCAGGAAGGAGAGCAAGTCACTTACAATGAGTGTCTTCTCTTTACTTTGAGAAACCATGGAGCACAGAGCAGTGCATCTTAAAAGTATGAGCCCTATACCATCTAGGGTACTTAATAAACATGCACACACATGGACCAACCGGATTAGTATCCCCCGGCATCCTCTTCATCCTGATTCCCACTAAAGTTCAGGAAATGCTGGCAGGTGCTTAGGCTCTAGAATGTGATAGAGTTTGAGTTCAGTACTGGCTTTATGACCTAGAATGTCTCCCCAACACCCTCAGCCTCACTTTGCTCACCTGTGAAACAGTTAATATCTGAACCTCCTCTAAAAGGTTGCTTTGAGGCTCAGACAAGATCGCAGAAGTAAAGCACTTGGCAAATGCTTTTTCCTGGCACAAAATAAGTTTTCAAATGTTTTTATTATTATTCCAAGGAGGGAAAGCCTATATCTGATTGTGGGATTCAGTTCAGATCAGTTCAGTTGCTCAGTTGTGTCCGACTCTTTGCGACCCCATGAATCGCAGCACACCAGGCCTCCCTGTCCATCACCAACCCCCGGAGTTCAACCAAACTCATGTCCATCGAGTCGGTGATGCCATCCAGCCATCTCATCCTCTGTCGTCCCCTTCTCCTCCTGCCCCCAATCCCTCCCAGCATCAGGGTCTTTTCCAGTGAGTCAACTCTTAGCAAGAGGTGGCTAAAGTATTGGAGTTTCAGCTTTAGCATCAGTCCTTCCAAAGAACACCCAGGACTGATCTCCTTTAGAATAGACTGGTTGGATCTCCTTGCAGTCCAAGGGACCCTCAAGAGTCTTCTCCAACATCACAGTTCTTCATTAGACATCCACAAAGTTCTGGCCAAGAGTAGGAGCCTCCTCAGGGACGTGATTCAGCTCAGTCAGCATGAATTCAGCTTTTAATTCATGCCAGGTATGATGGAAGCCAGAAAGTTGGACCTGGGTTGGGGGTGGGGACAAAGGATGGTCACGTGAGTCTCAGGTTGGTCCGAGGGCTTAGAGGGATTGCTAGCATTGCCTACCCGGCAGGTGGAGAAGTGGGTCTAGAGGTTAGAGCTGGATTTGAGAGTTAACATTGCAGTAAGAGGAGAGATAGGGGGCGTGGCTGAGAAGAAAGCTGAGATCTGGGAAATGGGCCACAGTTTTATTCAGGAAGAGAAAGAAGAAAGTGTGGTTAGCAAAGCCAGGAAATAAGAGGAGAAAAATGATAGAGGCCAAGGGGGAACAACAACACAGGGAGAGTCAGTTCCCACCCCAAGCTTCAGACAGAGACAGCAGTTTCAGTAGGATGGGGTTGAGAGGGAACCGCTTAGGAAGGAATGAGAGCAGACACTCTTAACCTTGACTGTCATTAGAACCACCTGAAAATGCTTAAAAATCTCTTTGCTCAGACAGCACCCCAGACAAGTCAAATCAGAATTTCTGGGAGTGGGAGCCAGGCATTTGTCTTTGTAAAAGTGATTCCAATGTGCAGAAAGTGTTGAGAACTAGTGAATTACAGAGGGACTAGACATGGGTAAGGGAAGTCCACAGAATTTACTACTTCAACAAGTGTAGCAGAAAAGAACAGAGGGGAAAGTCAAGAGCCAGTTGAGAGGGCTGATGGCTCGGATGGTAAAGAATCTGCCCGCAGTGTGGGAGACCCGGGCTTGATTCCTAGGTGGGGAAGATTCCCTGGAGAAGGCAATGGCTACCCACTCCATTATTCTTGCCTTGAGAATTCCATGGACAGAGAAGCCTGATGGACTACACTCCGTGGGGTCGCTAAGAATCAGGCACGACTCATACACCTCTCATACATACTTCCCTGCTGTTGGAATGGTACGACCACTGACTGAGCACAGGGGTGGAGAAGGCAAGGGGATCTGGAGTAGAGGTGTGCTGAGTCTTAGCAAGGAGGCTTCCTTACCTGAGAGGGAAGGACCTGGGTGAGACGTCAAGACACAGGTGTTGAGCCCCCCACTCCCAGCCTTTCTGATTGGTCCTCAATCAGTTCAGTCCTGTTCAGTTCAGTTGCTCAGTTGTGTCCGACTCTTTGCGACCACATGAATCGCAGCACGCCAGACCTCCCTGTCCATCACCAACTCCCAGAGTTCACCCAGACTCGTGTCCATTGAGTCAGTAATGCCATCCAGCAATTTCATCCTCAATCGTCCCCTTTTCCTCCTGCCCCCAATCCCTCCCAGCATCAAAGTCTTTTCCAATAAGTCAACTCGTCGCATGAGGTGGCCAAAGTACTGGAGTTTCAGCTTTAGTATCATTCCTTCCAAAGAAATCCCAGAGTTGATCTCCTTCAGAATGGACTGGTTGGCTCTCCTTGCAGTCCAAGGGACTCTCAAGAGTCTTCTCCAACACCACAGTTCAAAAGCATCAATTCTTCGGTGCTCAGCCTTCTTCACAGTCCAACTCTCACATCCATACATGACCAATGGAAAAACCATAGCCTTGACTAGACGGACCTTTGTCGGCAAAGTAATGTCTCTGCTTTTGAATATGCTATCTAGGTTGGTCATAACTTTTCTTCCAAGAAGTAAGTGTCTTTTAATTTCATGGCTGCAGTCACCATCTGCAGTGATTTTGGAGCCCCCCAAAATAAAGTCTGACACTGTTTCCACTGTTTCTCCATCTATTTCCCATGGAGTGATGAGACCGGATGCCATGATCTTTGTTTTCTGAATGTTGAGCTTTAAGCCAACTTTTTCACTCTCCTCTTTCACTTTCATCAAGAGGCTTCTTAGTTCCTCTTCACTTTCTGCCATAAGGGTGGTGTCATCTGCATATCTGAGGTTACTGATATTTCTCCTGGCAATCTTGATTCCAGCTTGTGTTTCTTCAATGAGGCCCCATATTTTGTATATCTAAAATTTTCCAGGTGATGCTAATGGCCCTGGGGGCCACACTTCAAGAACTACCAGAATACAGGGAAGGACACTCTGCAGACAGGTTTTTGAGGGAGAGAGACAGGTCAGGAGCTCCCTTTCAGATCCAAGAAGAGTCGTCCAAGCTTATCAACCCTGCACTGATCAACCCTGGAAGTACGATTCTTTAGAATTAGGGAGGAACTTCGGATACTGGGGCCCCACCCTTTGCCAAATGGGGTTCCTCCCGGTGGAACTGTTACAGCTCCCCGGGTGATTCTCATTGAGGAGGCGTGGTTGAGAAGAGCAGCAGGTGGACTAAATAGGGATCCTACTTTCCAAGCGAGAAGGTCTTAAATGCGACGGGTCTAAGAATCTCCCGCCAGGCGGTGGGGCTCCGGAAGAGCCGCAGACATGGATGCTCTGGCTGAGAACTGCTTTCAGAAGTCATCCCTCATTCAGGTACAAAAGCCAACCCAGAAGACCGCGTCTCCTCCTACAGCCCTTGCTCTCCCTTTACAGACTCCTGCCAAGTCTTTTCCTTTTTGGCTGAGATTTCTACTTTTCCTTGGAAGCCGAAGAGAGCGCAAAGCTGCTAGGTGTCACTGGCAGACGCGACCAAAGTAAATGAGACAGAGAACGGCAGAGGGGCTGGGAGTGTGCGTGAGAAGGAGGGAGCGGGGAAATGGGAGGTTTCCCAGAGAGGCAAACAGTTGTCCGGTGAGCCAGGAGCCTAGTTGGAAGCTGTGGGTGAAATCTGCAAAAGTGAAGAAGAGTTTTCGACTCCCACGTTGCTTGCGCTCAGATTTCAGCGCGGGGCGCTATTTGGTGCAGACAACTCGAGTACCTCCAAATCGTCTTTAACAGGCTACCCATAATTGAATTTTAATAATGAGAATGTTAACGCCCAGGGAAAACCCACAGGAAAAATGTATGAAGCCTTTCGGCTGCAGGCGTCTCTCCTTTTTATTCCTCTTTTCCTTTCTCTGGTTCTTCCTCTTCTTTGTGTTTTGCTTTCCTGGTCTCCTCTGGGTGCCCGCCCAGCCTCCCGGGGCGCAGTCTGCGCGGGGGGCGCGCACGGCAGGTGCATGGCTCGCACCTGCCCCGCGCGCGCCCGGCGGCCGGCAGGGGGCGGTCGGCGATCGCTCCGCGCGCGGCCCCGCCCCGGCCCCGGGGACCCCGCGGCGGCGGGCCCGGCCCCCGTAGGGCGCATA